>NC_091026.1:10922812-11227916 GCF_041296385.1 Aphelocoma coerulescens | reverse complement strand
CCCTCCTGTCCGGAATGAGATAATTTTGGGCAGTTACTCGCTTAGAGGAGGAATGGGGCCAGCACATTCTTCTGGCATCATTACTGAGGGCAGGCTTGTACACAGGGATGAGTGCTCCCCTTTGTCCAATCATATGGAGTTCAGGGAGGAGAATTCCGTCTCTTTGGAGCATCTTCCGCCTCTTTGTTGGTTTGTCATCACTGGTGCCAATTAGTGCCAGTGATGAGAAGGGCACTCGTCCACAAGATCAGAAGCGGAAATGCACAAACTGCTCTCACAGAGGACGCTGAGCAGCTGTCGGATTATAAAGATCTCTGGCCCCTCCTGACCTGGGCCAGCTTTGAACCATTGACCTAGAAGTGAAAAGCTTGAAATCCCTGCACAAGCCACGGGATAAATAGGAGTTGCAGAGCCTCATTCGCATTCAATTGCTGCCATCTAATGGCAGATGGAGAGTGGAAAGGCCTCAAGCAACAGCAACATAAATATCACCCTTGGGATTCTAGTAGGTGGTAGAACCTGCACAGACAGTTCTCATCAGAGTGCTGGGGAAGTGTGGTGATTTAGGCTGGTTTTATTCCTCCAAGGAATAGTCTGACAAAGGGCTGCTGCGCTGCAAGTCAACACAGAAGTGTCCCACTACAAACACCAGGTCTTCACACTGCTGGGTTATTTCCATACAGGAAACCTGAGGGGAAGTCTGTAGTTGTAGCCTGGCTTAACAACTGCCCCAAGGGCAATGGCAATTGAGTGGTGAGTGACTGTGACAAGGGGAGGTGATGAGAGAAAGAAGGTAGGAGATGGCACTTTTAATTTCTCTTAATGTCACTGGTGCACACAAAACATCTGGACTTCCCAGACCTTTGTATCAGAAGGAGAAGAAGGTGGAGATTAGAACAAAATTAACTACCTAGAAATTATTTGGCCTGGCCTAGCAGACAATAAAGCTCACTTTTCTTCAAATATTACATAAAAGGAAAAGCAAAGCAAAGAGATGTCTCCTTCTCTCCCTTTACCGCCTCCAGGAAGTTTCTTCCTGCTGTTTTCTGTCTCTAAACCATCAGATTTATAATGCAAAAAGTATTTATCATGTATCAGTTTTGCACTGCCTGTTTCTGTCTATGGACAAGTCTCCAAATAATTTTTTTAAGCCATACTAACACTGTCTCACAGAGGAGAAAGGCTAGAGAATGCTTATTTCTTTATGTATCCTTGAGCTGCAGCAGGTGGGCATCCAGAGGCATGTCCCATGATGGGAATGCAGCCTGATGAGCCATGGAGCAGTCTCCAGCAGCCTTAACACAGCCCCAGTGGTGACATGGGAGCTTGCATGGCCCAGTAGTCCAACTAAGTCTGTGACCAGGGCTAACTGAAGTCATAAATCAAGATTTATATTTGAGAAGGGTCTCCAGAAGTCCCTAGTCACCCAAGAAATGTCATTTTATAGGAGAAAACTGGGAAGGGGAAAAAAAAAGAAATCACGTCTTCAGACAGAATACCGGAAAAAGCTGTAAAATTCCACTCTTCTTGGCTGAGGGAATAATTGCTGGAAAGAAAGTCCAGTTGTGAAGCAACATGGAAGGGACGAAGGGAATACCAATCTTATTCTTTTTTTCCTGCTGAAGGAAACAGTCTTCAAAAGCACTGTGGAGAGAAACAGAAATGAGTGTATTGAGTTCTCCAATGCCCTTGCAACTGCTGGTGCTACCTGCACAACTGCGAGGGAGCAGAGAAAAGCAGCACACGTGAGTTGTAACTCAGGGGGGAGATAAAACATTTTAGCATGAGGCTGCTGAGCTTTGTGCCAACAAGCACTTCCCAGGCTGCAAGGAGCAGCTGAGCCATCCTATCTGAAGGGTCACCGGAGCTCTGTTTGCAATCAAGGTCCAGCCACCGTTCCCTTACGTCAAAGCCGGGACCTATCCAAACAGGGCTGCTGCATTTCCGAGAAAGTGCAGCTTTCTGCCGCTGCTGAAAGGCAGCCCATTCAAATAAATCCCCGCTGGGGATGCTCCAGGGACTGCAGCCTGGTGCATCAGGTCATGGCACAGGAGCCAAACAGGCCTTCTGCTCGCAGAGTGTGCTCTGGCAGGGAGCTGGGGGCTCTCGTTGTGGCTGCTGCTCAGACCCAGGTGTGAGAGCCCTTGCAGAACAGTTACATTCCTGAGCTGGAAGCATCACCAAAATGCCCTTGTCAATCAAGTTCCCCGGGATAATTTGTGCTTGCTCTGCAGATATTTTTCTTTGAAGCTCAGTGGTAAAATGATGGGAGAATATATTTAACAGGTCTAAAACTGTCCTGGCAACATTGTTACTTTTTAAAACCGCGTTCCTTCACCTCTTATTTCTGACACCAAGACGCTGTCTTCTGGCCACTCTCAGGGAAGCATCGGTTGCAAAGTAAAGACGTAAAATTACACCAAGTGAGCTGAAATTTAAAGCCTTGCCCTTATAGAGTGACGTTCAACAGTGACCGCGCACCCTCGACACACAGCAGCTGCAGGGTTTCATTACTGCCACTTACAGAAACCTTCAACTCCTTTTGGTGTGCCCTGCTTTGAGCCAGAGGCACCATTTTATCTGTAAGAGCCCTTTAGCATAGCATGACATCTGAGAGACTTCAGCAGGATATAAGTTTGCTCTGGTACTGAGGTATGATTTAATATCCTCAATTGTTTTGGAAATTTGAGCTGCATGATTCAGGAGACTTGCATGAGTATGGTTACTCCAGTGCTTAATGAGATTTATGTGCTTAAGTGTGATGGATGCTGTAATCACATTTCTAACACGCTGATTCAGAACGGGAGGGGGAGAAAAAACAAATCAACAGGAGTTCTGCTGTGCCGGTGGTGGAGGCAGGCTTTTGCACAGGAAGCTTGCAACACGAGCTCTTCCAAATGCCAAAATGAGGAGGAAAAAAGCCCAACAAAAAATACCCCGACAAACCCAAACAGAGGAAACGTCTTTCCGCAGCTCTTAATTGCAGCCTCCTGTTTACGCTGCCCACGCTGGAAGCTGTCACCCTTTCCCTACCATCTTCCACGGGCTCCGGGAGCGGGGCGGGAGAGCGGGGGCCGCTCCGGGCCCCCGAGCGCCGCCGTCCCGGGGGCTGTCCCCCGAGCGGGACCCGTCCTTGCTGGGACTGCCCCCGCTGCGGCCGGGGGGGCACCGGGAGGGGGCCGAGGCTGCTGCCGGCGTGGCGGGGCGTGCGGCAGCCGCGGTGCGGGCACGGCGCCGGGGCAGGACCGGCGACTGCCACTCACGGCGCCGCCTCCGCCTCCGCGGGCGGGGGCCGGGCTCGAACCCGCGGCCTCCGCGCAGGGCGGGCGCCGAGCCGCCCCCGCCGCGCCCAGATGTGGCGGGAGCCTCCCGCGCTCGCATCGCCCCGGCCGCGCCCGCGGGCCCGCGGGGACAGCCCCGGCACGGGCAGCGCACGGAGCCGGTAAGCGCCGCGCGGGGACGGGGCCGCGTTTCCTCCGCCCGCAGAGCGGGACTTTGTCTTGCCCATCCTTCCTCCCACCCCTCCCCAGCCGTGATTGGGGCCTCCCAGCTGTTTCCTCTGCTCCCCCAGATGTTGGGCAAGAAGTGGACTGGTCCTACGTGGGGTAGCGCAGGGCCTCGGGGTGTTAGGGGGCCATCCTGAAAATGAGAGCATCAGAGAACATCTGGCAGAGGCTGATCCAGATGAGAGCTGGCAGGAGGTGATGGGTGAAAGACTTGGGGCACTGCCTGGGCCAGCAGTGGGACAGGCAGTATGGATGACAGTTCTATCAAGAAATGAGATCTGATGGCAGCAAAAGGGCTACTGGTGAGAGCTTTGCATGTCTATTTTTTCTTAAAAGATGTTGTGGGGTCATGGCAACTTCCTTGCAGATAGATGAGTCATGTAGTGCATGCGGGTCAAGTAAGGCACAAAAGGAAGGAAAAGTATCCGGGTTAGCATGAAGATCAAAGAACTGTCTTGTTATTGAGGAGTGCTGGACAGCTGTGCTAGGTAGTATGCATAGCACACAGCTGGATGCCGGTCCTTTGCTGGACTGTGGGATGCTAGGATATAAGGAAGTCAACTGCTCCCATTTATTGGCTGGGGGTCAGGTCCTGAAAAGGGTTGGATTCTGCTGGGCTCATAAGTTCGTGTGACTCCCAGCGTGAGAGCTGGTGGGTCAAGAGTTCAGGCCATGTGCAGCACCTTCTGCATTCTTCTAAGTGTTCTCAGGGGAAGAGCCCGGATGCACAGCAAGCACTGCAGCATGAACACAGGCCGAAGAAGAGGTGCAACTACAGAAAGGGAGATTGGTTTGACACTGTACAAAGTTGAAGGTAAACTAAGTACTAGTATTTGGGCCAGCAGAGCATCTTGGGTTTGGGGAGTAGGTGGTAGTTTGCTGTCAGGTTAATGGAGTGCACAAAGGACAAAGGATTTCCTGTCTCTCACCTACTTGATCCTTCTTTTTGTTATCTCATTGTTTCTGACTTCTTTTTTCAGAAAAACTGTGATTCAAGAGAGCCACTATGAAAGGTGAGGAAGTTCGGCAGAGGAGAAAAGAGGGAAGGTCTAGGAATGGAGAGCGATCCAGGCACAAAGGAAAGAGCAAGGGTAAACACAGAGAGAGACGACTTGGCAGCCAGGAAGCAGAGGATGTCTCTCTGCATGCACAGCAGAAGCTGCTGGCTGAGGAGGAAGCGGCCATGGCAAAGTCACAGGAAGAGTCAGCCATCTCAATTTGCCTGCAAGTGCTCCTGCCATACCTCCTAGCTGGGCTTGGCATGGTCTTGGCAGGCATGGTTTTGGATTATGTTCAGGTAAGGGAAAGAAACTCATTTGACATACCCGATATGGGATAATTGGGGGACTTTCCTTCAGAGGCAGGGGACTTGCTCTGGGAATGGCATAGTAAGGGAGGATTTGCAGCAGTTTCCTATGCCATCATGTCCCTCAAAGTCAGCTATTATGCACTGTGCAGCTCTCAAGAGACAACCTGTGGTGCTTTTCTGGCACCTTTCCTCCTCTGGATAAAAAAGAGAACACGGTACTAAAGAGTACCTGAAGGATGATTAGGAGCATGCAGTCCTTGCAGAGATCTCCCTTTGGCCCTGGGAAGAGGGTGGGTGAGTGCAGCCCCAAGGCTGGGGTGGCACAGTGCTGTCCTGCAGCAGATAGAGTGGTGATACCACTCACGGAGGTAGCTCTGGACAGCCCTGCATCCGCTGCTTCCTTGCACAAGGCGTCAGCTAGCCCAGCACTGTTAACACTTCATACAACAGCTCAGCCCTGCCTGTGCACCACATCCTTTTATAAGGCCTCACAGCTGATGGCTTGAATCCTTCAAGTCCCATTTCTGACTCCGTGATGGTCAGGGATCTTTCCTCCTATGCTGCAGCAATACAGACCTTTAAGTCAGTTGTCAGCACCTAATTTTAGACAGTTTAAAGCTGCAGTTAATTTCCAGATTATAAATTGCCGTGCCTCTGCACTCTGGGTTACTCTCACTGCATGCCTCTTTGTTAACCTTGTTATTTGACTAACTAGCTGTGAGGTCAAACTACCCTGACCTATCTGATACAGTGACACTGAAACTACTGTGCTTACATCGACACCTTTCACAAATCTGGAGCTGTGTTCCTTTGTCATTAACCCAGGGCTGATCTCCCTGAGCTAGAAGAGCTATAAAGGCTTAGGAGTGACACAGTATCCTTAACTGACCTTAGCATGTACTTGGTACCCAGCAAAATGTCTAGTCAGATCACAGAACACCAGGCAAATCCAGAACACAGTGTCAAACCACTTTTTGTGTCCTTAGACATTATTCCCAAGAGTCTTGAACACTGAGCAGCCACTTCCATTTTTATTTTTTAGACTTTTTAGACCTGCCTGTTCCAATGGATCTCTGACATTAAATGTATGTTTCTTCCTACTGTGAGTTATTAAAGTGTGAAATGGATTGCAGATGGGTTTATGATGTTGGAGGAGCACTTTTCTTTCAATGTTTCTTCCCTGGGAGTTTTTTTTTTTCTAGGAAGAACTGAGCCACTAATATGAACAAAATGTGAGGCAAACCTCATTCTCCTCTGAAACTGCAAAAGTCTGGTTTCTGTTTTTCCAAATAAAGAGCTTACTAAAAGGTATCATGTTAGTGCTTAAAGTATGGGAAATCAACCCATGCAACATCCCATAGGAAACGTGGCTTCTGGCAATTAGCACAGCGGCTGTTCGTGCATGACCATGGACTGCTTGAGCACATCTCATCATGGACTTGCTGCTGCCCTTCCTTCCTGGCCTTTGCCTGGCTGCTGCTGCTGCTGTTTCTGTGGAACAACAGTGGGTCCCTGAGAGTCCTGGGGCCCCAGGCACTCTCCATCTGCCTGCTTTCCTTCTCTCCACACAAGTTCTCTTCTCTGCGCTTTCCTAAAGTGGGGAAGAGAAGAGCAAGGTTAGAAACAAAAATACACTGCTTGATGTGACAGAGGGCTCAATCAGGAGTAGTAGTGCTCGAGCAAGTGGGACGTGCAGTCCCTGAAAATCATTGTCCTCCTGTGAGTCCGTGGTGTTGGAATAGAACTGCCTGTTGCTCACACTGCCATGTTGTGAGAGCATGCACGGGCATTTCTGTCTCTTCTTTGCAGGGATGATAAGGTACATATGAGAATGTGCTCTCAGACACTTGCCATCTTTCTGTTCTGTTTTTTGTACTGTGCCAGTGGATGGAGGCCCCAGATCAGGGTCAGGGCTCACCAAAGAGGCTGTTTCTGCTTTGGCTCCTCCAGGGCAATGCTACTCATTGACTGGTTGGCAGTGTGGGGATAGGGTGTATCTGTGTGCAGAGAAGGGCAGCAGTGCACCTCCCCACGTTTTACCATCTTGAGTGGTACAGCCATCAGCTGTTGGGGATTTTTTTTTTCATTTTTTCACTAGTTGTTAACAATCTTTTTTCCCACTGTTGAGCAATGCTATCTTTCTTCTCAAAGCTGCTGTATCTATTCTGGACAAATAAGGTATATTTATTTGCCAGGAAAATGTGATGCATCTCCCTGCTCACGAATATGGTGTAGCTCTTTATCAGAGGCTCCTTAAATGCATAATAAAAGGACCCAATGTGCACACATGGGTCACCTGAACCAATTACCTTCTCTGCATACTGATTTATCGGTTGAGGGCTTTTTATGGTGCCTGCTTAGAAGGTGAGAGATGGAGCGTGATAAACTCATAAACCCTGTCAGGCTGACGTTTAGTACAGGATGTGTTGCTGCTGTGTTTTTTAATGTCATTTGAGTCATTTAGGCTCATTGATATTTCCTTTACATTAATGTTTCTGCCTGTCATCAACCCAGTTAGCTTATACAGTGACGTATGGGACTAGGTAGGCACATTATTTGAACTTGAAAACCTATGGTAGTTGTCCAGAAATTGTCTTTTATTTCCTTGAAGCCTCTGTGAATGACTAACCAGAACTGGGCCTTCATACTGTCATTTCTCTATTCCCAGCTGGTATAAAGAGGTTGGGTTGTGTGTGCTTATTACAGGATTTTTATTAACCCCCCTCTTCCAGCTATTGTGGGATCTTTTTCCAGTTAGATTAGCTTAAATGTACTCTCCTGTTAGCTTTCAGCTCACTGGGCCATTGTTAGGTGGTGGAGACACATGTACACACCAAGGCAGCTGGGAGTGGAGAAGGTTTTAGGGGCTGTACCAAAATAACAGCCTAGAAAACAGCGAAGGACAGAGCCTCTGCAGCCTGGGTTTGTTTTCCACCCTGCCATGCTTCCAGGGAGATCTGCTGTCACCTCAGCCTGTTAGGCTCCGGGCTTTGGTTTGTGTGAATTCAGACCAAGGAAACACTGTCTAAATGGCTGAGAGCTTCCTCAGTTCCCTATTTAGCTGCGAGCACATCACGTTCTCTCCAACTCCCCCGCAATGCTGGGGACCCTGTCACAAGGACAGAGTCCACAAGCCATTTTTCTCTCTGCAGAGGGTGTGAGGGAAGGGGTTGATCCGTCCTAAATTGTGTTTTTTAGAGATTTTTGACCCTCTGATTCAATTAGTCTGCCCAGATTCATTATTAGAAAGGAGCCCCAGCAAAATACCATGACTCTTTTCCCTACATCCTTGACTTTGAGCTGAAGCCTTTATGGAGCAGGATACAAAATTTTTTTTGGCCGTATGTAGCTCTGGTTTTTGACCTTGTATCAGCTGCTTAACCATGAAGGCTCTGGGGTGAGACCCCCTCTCTCAAAGACAGTGCCTTCCCGGGAGCATGCAGGGGCAGCGTGTTTCACTTCAGAGCAGGAAGGGAGAGCAGCTCACAGAGTGCCCTTTCTCTCCCTTGCCTGTAGCACACAGAGATTATGGAGCTACCTTAAATAGGCTCCGGCTATGACTCTTATCTTGGCCTTTGCAAACTAGCAGAAAGTTGAAGTGATGACAGCAGATAAGGGTGTTCGCTTTTGAAGCTTATTGGCTGGCTCTGAACCTTTTTCCCCCTGAGAGCCAGTCATTCAGAGGTACAGCTGGCATAGCCCGATTGTTGTGTCCCGCGGAGACCACGGAGCGGACACGAGGGGCCGGGGTCTAGAAGGGCAGATCTTGTGTCACCAGCCGGCTCAGCTGTGTCACCTGCCCGGGGCTGGGACCTGCGTAGTGCCGTCAGCTGAGAGAAACGCGGGCTCGTGTTTTCTTGACCTTCCTTCACCTTGGAGAAGTGCAGAATGGATCGTGGTCGGTAACTCCCCACCTCCTCGGCCTCGGGACAGTGAGGAAAGTTCAGCAGTGCTTGCGGTGGGAGCGAGGGAGCTGGGCTGGTTTGCAGCAGGCTTACACATTAAACCATCGTATCAGACGCACGCCGTGCTCTGACAAGAAGTGTAACCCGAGGAGAAAGGACACCAGTGTGTTTGAGCATGCTGAGGGATTCTTGTATGACCTGTCACTCTTTCAGTGCTGTAGCCTGAGCAGGTCTTACTGGTTTTTACCGAAGTGGTGGGAGCTGAATGGGGTGTGGGCTCATTTCTATTCATCCACAGACATCTCTGCAATCTTCTCTTCTCTTTTTTAATTCCCCCCTGGATATAAATCAGAGAAATTGTGTCCATCAAGTTTGCTGCCACCTGGGCTCAACCCAGCTGAACCAATTTTGGAGGATACCCTTGCTGCAATCGTCTGGACGTGCTCCTCGGAGGAGAAGAAACTAAAGCAATTTGGCATCGTTGCTGTAGTTTGAGGAAAAACATTCCTTTTGACTTTGGAGAGAGCTACAAGGAGGATCTGTCTGATGTCCTGATCTCTCTCCATTTTCCTGCTGAGCATGGGGTAACAGTGTGTGACCATGGTGGTCACCCAGTTACAGTTGGAACTGTGCTTCCATGGCAAGAAGCTGAGAGGTTTCACCTGCAAGTTGACCAGGTCAGCCAGTGGATTTCTCCCAGAGACTTCATTCTCCATTGCCTCCCAGATTTTTGTGCCGTTCCTTCTGGCTGGCTTGGGAATGGTAGCTGCTGGCCTCTTGATGGATGTTGTTCAAGTAGGTACCTGTGATTAGGCAACTTGTGGTGAGAGGGTGGGCTAAGGCTCTGACCTTGAGTATTTGTGCTTGTTTGTTTTTAATGAGTGCAGTCCTAGCAGCCAGTCAGTAGTGTGGCTGTAGGCTTTTGCTGTGCTAGAGGGACACTATCCATCTCCTTTAGATCAGTAGCTGGGCTCCTTATAATGTGGGATCGTGGTTTTCAGACTGGCTGCCTAACACTGTGCTGGGTGCATTAGACTGGGTGCTCCCTTTTCTGTATTGAGCTAAACACTTTGGTAAGGACTGCTGTGAAGCAACTGGATCAGACTGCAGCATATTCCCCAGTTGCATGATAGCATTTCTTTCCTTCAAAAATTGATGATAAGGAGATCTAGGCCAGGGTTGTTACTAACTACCTGTTTTACTTAGAGGCAAGTTCATGCTTTCAGTTCTTTGGAAACAACTTGATGTAATCTTTGGTCTAGAAAGCATTTAGATGCTGTGATGAGAGGCATGCCACCATAAGATGATTAGCATTGCCTACAAACTGTGTGCTTCTTGGGCAGTTTCTGAGGTGGGAATTCTAAATTGAATAACTTCCACTGACTTCCAGGAAGTGCTGCTGCATTTTCCCCATTGTGCCCACAAGCAGGATCTATCCCATCCATCTTTCCTTTGTACCAGTGGCACAAATAGAAATGTAAAATTTGATCTAGTTTGGGCATCTCATGCCGGTGGATTTACAAATCAAAAGGCTGGCAGAGTTTCCCAAGGATATATCCTGCACTCTGAGCTCACTGGAGTACATTGGATTCTCTGGCATTAATACCACAGGAGGAGCTAAATATGGATACTTGAATGTTTGGAAAGACAATACCTTGCTTGTTTTTTTCTTGCACTGGAAGAAACAAAGAAGGCAGGAGGTTGAATTAAAGGGAACACAAGGAATATCAAAGAAGGGTTAACTGGAGTGGCACAGGCTGTTGTGAGCTGTGTTTGTCATCTCCACCTTGTGCTGTGCTTAGGCACAGACCTGTCTTGCAGCATTACAGAAGTTCTCAAACTACCCAAGATGTTATGCTAATAGTTAGCAGTTGTCTCAGACAAGGAGAAAGACAGAACATACCCACTCTGTACCTTGGAGTGAATTGGTCTTTGTCTAGAAGGAATCAATTCACTTAAGAACTGGGCTGGGTTCAAAAATGTAACTGTATCCAAACTGATGGAAACCACAAGCCATGTATGTGTGCATTGCACCTGTCCTTTAAATAACAATGTGCAATCTAGTTTGTGTATTTGCTCACTAGACTCTAGAAATGGAGTCAGGCATGAAGCACAACCATAAGAAGTGTACTTTCTGGTGAACTGTGTTGAAATAGAAGCCGTCAGTCCATGAGTTCAGCTCCCAGAGGAGGGAGCCCAGTGCATTGAGAGTCCCAACTGGCACAGGAGAGATGTAGCAAGGTGAGCTGCCATGCTATCAACAACCACATAGCTAAAAACAAAACCAGTAGCTGGGAAAGTGCAGAGCTCTTAGCCTTTAAAGGTTTGGGATATTCTTCTGTGCTTCTTTGTCTTTGAGCTGTTTATTTTCAACTCCCTGCAAGTGTGAGAGCTAGAAACAGTCCTGTCCAACTAAAACCTGACACTAAGTTTGTTTGCTTGAGGCCAGGTCCCATAAGACTCATGTTGCCAGTCATGAGGGCTCACATTCTGAAACTACAGGTTTTTCAAGTCCAGGAGTCTGTGATTTGCCCGTTTTCTAGTGGTTCATCTGGCTGAGGAATGTTTTGCCCTATTTGTAGTGACTGCAAAACGTTCTTAGGAAACTGTGTCTGCCTTGGACAGGGAGATATATGGGCAAGCTTAAGGATGGTATCTAGAGCATAGATAATACTGAGTTTAATCCTGCTACCCTTCTTTTATTACATACAAAATATCTTGAAATAACTTGGTTCTGTGTTGTGAGTCCAGCTGATGCTGTCTTTTGCAGTGCTCATATTGCTGTAAAGAGAACAAAGTGGAATTTGCTCATTTGTATCTTATCAAACTTCTAAGGATTTTAGCAGTTTCTGATCTGCCCTGGGATGAAACCAAGAACTGTTCATGTTACTGTTTAAAAGAAAAATAAACAAAAGAGATTTATCTAGCCCAGTTGACTCTAAGGCTCAAACCTGGCTCTCCCATGCTGTAGGAAAGGGATGCCCAAAGAAGTAGATGTTTGCCATTTTCTCTTCCTGTGTGTGCAGGTGATGCAGCCTCTCTGCAAGGCTGATAGCACGGCACAGGTTTTTCTCTTCTGGACTCTCTTTCTGCCTCTGCTCCAGTGATCCTTGGCCAGCTGGTCCATCTGGATTTTGGGCTGGCTGGTGTTGCTGGGCCCTACCAGTGTTTGGCCCACTCTTTTACAGTAAAGTGAAGAATCAGATTGAAGCTGGATGATCAGATTTCGAAGCAGAGAATCCAGGAGGAAAGCTTCCCTTTCATTTTCCTTTCCTGGAGTGGGACACAGTCCAAATAAAAGTCACAGACATAAGGTATCTCTGTCCTTTGTTCACAAAAGCCCGTGAGCTGATTAGCTTTGAAAAAGATTTTGAATTGGCTTGCATTTTGTACTCCAGGATATTTTGATCTTTCTGTTGACTTGTGCAGAGCAATGGAAAACCTCTGAGGCTTCTAAGCTGCTGCCATGGGAGATGGATGTCCTGGGGAGGTAACAGGTCGTGTGTGGGTCTGTGAGGACAGTGTGAGGAGCAGGATTAAAGCACTGCAGCTGGGGAAGCTGGCTCAGTGCATCCATCATGACCTGTCTGAGGGACCCCACAAGCAGATCCTGCCACCATGGGTAGATCACAGGGTTAACCAAATTTCCTCAGAGCTGAGTTTTAGAGCTGAAACTCCAGTATGAAAATGTGAAGTGGCAAGGAGTCTCTTCCTGGCTCTGTGTCACCCTGTGGGTTTGCAATGCTGCATGGAATGTTTTTGTTCTTTTGAGGCCAGTTTTTGTCTCAAAGGACAGAGACATTTTCTAGGCTTTGTTCAGGTGTCTTCATTCAGGTCATTCCTTGCCTGCATGGCTCCAAATTGCCCCACTCACCCACTCCTCCAGCTGACAGTCCTGCAAGTTGATGGCACAGGCATCATCTGTTTATTGTGTATTTCTGCAGTCACTAACACAATGGAGTCCTGGATGCTGTGGTATAAATCATTATGAATCTGTCCTCGGGCTCATGATGAGTCACTAATGAGACTCAAATAGAGGCAATTAAGTCAGCTTTTTTTATTAGCACAGTTGTGTGATTATTAATTGTTCAGAGCTTTTAGGTGTAATTATATGTAAGGCAGAGTCCCAAAAAATCATACCTCATATGCTGAAACTTCTGTTATGATGGCTTGAGGCCTGCAAAATCTATTATGTCACAAGGATTGGAGCTTACCTATATATACCAAAGTCATTTTTCCTAAAGGTGGCATGCACAGAAAATACAAACAGTTGAGTTTTCCTGTTGCTTTCTATTTATGTCTTTTTATGTGCAAAATATGCAAGGTCTTAAGTATGAATTTCTGCACGCCTCTGTGCTTTAAATGACTGGGTGTCATAGGTTAGCACTGGGGGTTTTTACCTTGTGACTACAAAGTCTGTTTTTTCTCCTCTTTCTTTTGAAAGTGTCAAAGATATGTTTGGATCTTTATTCTTAATTAAAGAGAGAGGAGAGAGGGGGATATGAATCTTTAAAAAAGATGTCCGCCCCTAGCTTTTGTCAGGTATTTAAGTTCCATGTTAACAAATTTAAACAAAACTGTAGTGTGTCAAATAAGGGGACTGTTGTAGTGTTGTTGGTTGTTTACACAACAGTAACGTACCTTTAACATTTTCAAACGTGCCTTTTTCCAGGTCACCACTGCCAGGAAAAGCACCTTTTTTATATTGATAATAATGTTTTGCCTGTTATCTGCACTTCTGAGAGGTGCCTCCCACAACGTGCTCAGCTCCAATTTCATTCATCCTGACTGAGAAGGAACCTGTGAGGTCTTCCCAGCAGACAGACACCACCACCTTCCCACAGCTTCCCACAGCTTCCCATGGCACAGCCAGAGAAAAACACTGAGCTGTTACACCCTGTATATATTTCCTAACAGGCTGGCAGCTGAATGTGTCAACATTTATTGAGTCTGCCCAACTGCCTGGATATTCAGGTTTATAGAATCCCAGTGGATGTGGAAAAGGTGGGTAGGGATGTGTGGTTTGTTTTGTCCTCTAGTGCCAGGATTCAGGACCACCATGGGTACTAGCCAGTGACAGGTTGGAAGTGAGGAACAAATTGATCCTTCACATGGTGCGTAGCTAAACCATGGAAATTTTTGCCACAGGATGGCACATGGGTTGGAGGGGGGAGTTTGGATGGGGGCCTGAAAGAGAAATGCTTTCAACACTGGTAAGTGTGCAGAAAACACTCAGCAGCTCAGTACCCTGTGGCAGATAGTCATAGTCTGGAGAATACACAGGAGAATTATCCCATTGACTTGCCATTTTTGTACATTCTTGTTTTATACACCCAAATTTGATTATTGGCAGAGCTAAGGATGGGTTAGATGGACCTTTGACCTGACTCATTACAGCCACCCTTTTTTCCATGTATTCTGCTCTTAGATGTTGGGCTCATTACTTTTCCTTCATGCTGAGCTGCCCCATTCTGTGATCTCATCCTGATTTAAACCTCTCTGGCTACAGCAGGACTTTGCCAACACCCTTGAAAGCACAGAAGAGGAATTAATTATATTACAAGGCACTGTATGGAACAGAAATTAGAGAAGACATGTCAGTCAAAAAAGTTTCTTAAGTTTTCCTTTTGTCTCTGGTGTTGCAGCTGACTCAACAGCTTTATACAGTTCAGCTTCAGAGGAGAAACAACAGTCAAGATATTGGCCCAGCAGTTTGTCTTATGAGATATCTTAATTCAAAACCTTTTTCCAGCTGTACTGGGAATGTACTTGGTAACAAGAAGATTTAGGAGCTGCCTGTGGAGAAGAGATGCAGAAATCTCATTCCCTCCCACCATGAGTCTTAGATGCTTGACTACAAGTTTGGTGAGAAAAGACAGACACAATTTCTTGTTGTTAGATAATTTTCCAGATCTTTGTTTTTGTTCTTATGAGTTTGGTTAGCAATAGAGGTTCCTGTATCTAGTGTCAGTGCAAAGGATGGAGAACATGCTCTATTTTGTTTGGTTTGTGAACCTTAATTATTTTCCGTGTTGTTCTTAGCTAATGCTAAAGGCACATTTTAATTTGTGGGTTTCCAAAATCTTCTGTTGCCCCCAGAAAGAAAAATCCTTCCTTGTTAGGGTAGTGCTTTGTTGTGCATGAAGCGAGAAAGAATACTGCAAGCTGAAAATTCCTTCCTTCCCTCCCAAAATGCAAACCACAAAATGCATCAGGGCAGCATCTGCCCCCATGTGCACAGGATACCTGGAGGTGGTGAGCCAAGAACCTGCTGCCCTGGGGTGCAACAGCATTGGACTGGTCAGCATCACAAACTGAGGTCGCTGCCTTTGTTTTCTTCCAGCACTGGGATGTGTTTCGGACAATTACAGAAGTGTTTATCCTGGTTCCTGCCTTGGTTGGCCTAAAGGGTAATCTGGAGATGACACTGGCATCCAGGCTCTCCACTGCTGTGAGTGTTAACAAGCTGGTGGGGGTGTGGGGAGGGGGGTGATTAACAGGGGGCATCAGGAGATTCTTCATTTATATAATCACACTGTATGAGAGATGCCCTTTTCTGCTAAGTAGAAACTAGTGGGGTGTCAGCATTAAAATAATGTGTTTGCCCTCGTTTTTTAACTGGAACAGAGAATTTCCATCTGCACTTTGAAGGTGAATTAATCCCTGAGTGGCCACTTGCTGATATTTGGGGCCCTGTGACACATGAAGGAGACAAAGCCAGGGCTCCACAGCTGTCAACTGCAGTACTGGATTGCTTTTCTGTGGGTATGGATCCTTGAGGACTTCCCAGCAATCCTACTTCAAGGGGAGCAGACCGAGGCTTCTTGGAACCTGCAGCAGCTTTTGCTACTCTATATTTGATCTCGCCTATCTCCCTAAGCAATTTCGTTTACTTTGGCCTCTTTTTATTGTGCCTCAGGAGAAACTGTAGCTTACCAGAGCAATTTAGGGGGAACAAAGGATGAAAAATGGTTTAATTTGTTCAGCTTTTTCTATGTGTGGGTCGTGGTGGATATGCCCACTCCACCTTTATCCGGGTGCCCTGCAACACCTCTGCACCTCCAGCGTGAGCCTCTAATGCCCCTGGGACACTGGGCTGGGGCATGGTGGAGAAGTGTCAAGAGGGAAGTGCAGGGAAGGCTGGGAGATGGTGACCCTTCATTTGCATCTCTCTGACAGCCCCTTTCCCCCAGGGACCAGGTGAAGCTGCCTTCAGCAGCCACCTGTAGCACAGAAACAGCTTTTCAGGATGTCTCTCTTGACTCCTAGGCTAACACTGGACAGATGGATGATGCTCAGAAGCAATGGAAAATGGCCACCTGCAATTTAGCCCTTATCCAGGTAAGTCACTTCAGCTGGGAGATGAAAAAGTCCCTTTTCTCTTGCTATGCTGCAGATCAGCAGCATCTGTTCCAGCAGTGCTGAATGCAGAGCTGGTGATTTGGGGCAGGTATCCTCAACACAGCCAAGCAGAGCCAGGACTTGACCTCCAGTAAAGCTCTGTGTGGCCCCAGAGCTTGTAGTTTAGCTGTAAAACACATCTAGACATTCATTGCCTTTGTGGACAAACTGAAATAATAAAACTCCTTTTGCAGCAGGAGCTGTGGCACAATCCCTGTTTCACAGCAGCCCCTGGATAAAGCCTGTCATTTACTGGCAGTGTTTGGGAATCAGCCTTGGGCAGGAGGGGAGAGATGGGAGGAAATGCCCCTTATAGCTCCTTCTGCTTGTTAAAATCCAGGAACCAGCCTAGAGTTTGGACATGGCAAGACCACAGGGCTTGTGACACGGGTCTGTGTGCTTTCCCTTATCTCCCTCCACAGCTCCCAGCCTCCTAGGAGTGCAGTGCTGATGGGGAGCCCAGGTTTGTGTTGACCAGGGCTATTCCTTTGCCGATGGTATCCTATGCTGAAGTGTTATCTGCCCTTTGCAGGCCCACAGAGTTTTTCTCCAAACTTTGTCAGGATTTGTTTTTTGATCCAGTGGAGCCTTGCAGGGATGCTGTTTAAATACATAAACAATCAGCATCTGTGCCAGGCTTTGCCCTCCAAGCTGTGTGGCAGTGTGGAGCCAGGGCTCCCGGGGAGCAGATGTGGGCGAGTGCTCACCAGCTGTCCTTTGGTCCCCAGGTCCAGGCCACTGTGGTGGGACTTCTGGCTGCTGTTGCTGCTGTGATCCTGGGAGCCATCTCCAAGGGCTCTGTGGAGCTGAGCCAGGCTGCTGTGCTGTGTGCCAGCAGCGTGACCACGGCCTTCATAGCTGCACTTTCCCTCGGTGAGTGGCTCTGCTTCCTCAGATCAAACGTGCAGCACTCAGGTGAGGAATGAACTGTCCCTGCCACCAGGGAGGCCCAGCTGGCATCCCTCTGGTCTGGCAGAGGAAGGAGGGAGGCAGGGAGCTGTGTCTGCTGCTTTCATCCTCTCTGCATCCTGCCTTTGCTTCTCTTCCCCCATCATCTGTTGCTCACTGGGCTCTCAGCATCCACAGGCAGCAATCAAATCACATGAAAAATGCCACACACTGTGCATGGGTGTACACCACCCCCCCCCACTTCGTGTCCCTTGGGTGCCCCATGAGCCATCTACACTGGCCCTTTCCCAGGGGAGGGTGAAATAATGTCACCCAGGAAATGGAGGGTCTGTTAGCAGACAAATCCAGACCACGCTCGAGATGGACTTGGGTCACCTCATACCCTGAGTGGGGTTGTGGCCAGCGCTGTGTTTTACCTGGTGTGAGCTGGGAACCAGGCAGTCGTCTCCCCAGGCTCTTCCTCTTCCAGGGGAACTCACGGGCTGGACAGTAGGAGCTGTTCTGAGTGGCCTGGAGATCGCCAGTTTGTAGGTCTGCCATACGAGGGCAGCATGGTACCCTGAATAGAGGCAGCTGGCACATCGGATACAGCAAGTTTTCTAAATGAAAAGGACGAGTTAGAACAAGTGCATATCCCGAAGCTGGAGTCAGAGGGTGATTGTAGATGCCTTTGATGAAAAACGTGGGATGAGGCAGTTGTTAAAAAGCAGCACCTCAGCTTTCATTACCCTTCCCTACAATCTCCCTGCTTGGTGTGGTACAGAGAGGCTTTGCTGCTGTACTGGCTCAGGTTTGCTGCTGACATTAGTTTTTTCCCTGGACACGGTCACAGGCAGCCTGTGTGGGGGTGTGCACGATGGGAAGCTGCTATTTTTATGGCCAGGGAGAGAAGCAGCATGAAGTGTGCTGTGGGGAGGGGAGCGTGGGTGTCTGGGAGGGCCGCTGTGGAGATGTCATGCTGTGTGAGGATGTGTTTTTGCATGAGGGATGTTGTATCAGAGAAGGTGCACATGTGGCATTTCTTGGGGTAGAGCTGATGCTCCTGTGCATGCTCAGCTTTGGAGGGGCTGTGTAGACAGGCACAGAGAGGTGGGGGGCTAGAGGGAATCACCATTTCTCAGGCTTCCTTTGGTGCAGCCTGTCAGCCACGGAAGGACTTTGAAGAGATGTCTTCTGTCTTGTCTCAAGGCTGCCCATGCTACTTACACAGCAGCGGGACCTGGCCAGGCAGGGCTTATTCTAGGTGCCTCTTCCACAGGCCTGTGAGAGATGTGATAGCTGAGGAATTCCCACATGTTCATCAGGGTTTGGGGTTTGTGCTCCTAAACTTACCTAGGCAAGCAAAACTTCCCTCCTCCCCTACAATGCTGAAATGCAGCTCAGTATTCCAGGTGCACCTCAGAGTACAAGGGAAGAGATGGGGGCCACCTCCATAACCCCTTGGCTCTGGAGCTGCTCACAGCATCAATATCCACCCTGTGCAAATTAAAGTAGCCCCAAAGACTCTGGGACATGAGGGCTCAGTCTGATGGCTGGGCTGGCAGGCTAATGCAGGCTCCTGTAAGGAAACTCATTGCTCCTTGGTGATTCAAACTTTGAGGAATTTTGGTCTAATATGGAAAATATCTTTGTGCTATGGAATCCAGAGGAGGGGATGGCACCAGAAGGCTGCTGTATCCCTGCTGTGTGCTTATCTATGAGTGTGCTTCGTGCCTGGTCCTGCTTCAAGGCAGTAAAGATTAGGCTGCTCAGGAGGGGAGCTTCTACATTTGGGCTGCCTGCTGGTATCTCCTTTGATCCCTGGAATTTGCTTGTGTGCCTCTGGGCCCTTGGTGCAGTTCATAAGGGCAGAGTCATGCCCTTCAGGTTGGTGAAAGCAAGAGGACAAATTCCTGGGGTGTCCAACCTGCAGCTGTGTGGTGCTGCTGTGGGTAATGTGCTTCTCGCTTCTCTTAGACCCCCACGTCCCTCTGGGGCAAAACATAGCAGAATGCTTCCTCTGATGCCTGCTCTGTGTCTTCTCTAGGTCTGGTGATGATTGGAGTGATCATCGGAGCAAGGAAAGTTGGGATCAATCCAGACAACGTCGCCACACCCATAGCAGCGAGCCTTGGAGATTTGATAACCCTTTCCCTCCTGGCAGGAATCAGCAGTACACTCTTCAAGTACATAGGTACAGTGTTGGGCAGGCAATTGCAGCTCAGCAAGGGAGCTCACAAATCCTTGTGAAATTACTGCAGGCTGCCTAAGATTTCTGGCATGATTCACAACGGAGGCTGTCATGCCACTGGGGTAGAAAAATAACCAAAGAGGTTTTTTCCAGGCTTTCTTTTAGTAACAAACTGGGAGGCAGAGCCTAATAAACACAACTGGGATTTGTCAAAGAAATGACCAACATGTATTGTGCAGCTTTGGAACAGCAGGCTGACATATGTGACACTGACTCTGTTCCTGGATTTGCCACTAGCCAAGCAAAACTACTTCCTGTGCATGGGTAATAGCAGGTCCTTCTTCACAAGGCAATTTCAGGGTTTTGGCCTTTGTAAAATATTCTTGTATCCTCTCACATGGAGAGTCATGGATAAACAAGCTATCCAGCTGGAGGGAAGCAGTCTGCAGTGTTTTGTGCTTGCAGGACTCTTGAGTAGGAGTTGTGGCTCTGGGGTTAGCTGTGCTGCTGGTTGCCAAAGACTTGGGCACCTGCTGAACCTCAGAAGCTCAAAACATTGGTGATATATGTCTGACTTGCTTTTAAGGTGTTAGGCTATTTACTGTGAGCCTAACCTAGAACAGAAATGGGAAAATAAAAAGATCCAGCAAACTCAATACCATTTGAAACCCAAACTGTTGCTTCAGACTGTGAGCAAAAGCAGTGAGGCAGCTGTTCTCAGTTTGCATAACTCATTCCATGTGCAAGCACAAGTGAGGGAGTGAAGGAGCACACACTGCAGGGAGAGGCCTATGAATCGCTTCCATCCTGTCCTCCTTGAGCTTCAGAGGTGCTTTTTTTCAATAGGATTTTTCCATGATGCCATCACACCTGCCTCTGTAAAGCTGATCTGTCTTTCAGTTGCTATGCCTCAGATAATATCTCCCAGGGAGCACATGGCAGAACAACTGATAACCTCTATGGCCATGACCAGAGAGCATTTGTGGGGTTGCCAGAGTAGTTTAGAGAGCCTTTTGAGATGGAAAATAGTCAGCACCCAAGTCATTGAGAGCATGAAGTGAGGCAGGTAGGAGGATGGCACTGCTGATGGTGCTTGAACAAATCCATTTCCCTCCCCAGTGTGTAGTAAGGAACAGGTCACACTCTAAAAACTTCTGAGTCCTAGCAAAATATATATCTATCCTTCAAAAATAATGATGAGTCTGTAAAGTTTGAAGTACTGTGTGCCACCTGATGCAGCACCATCTCCTTCTGCAGAATATCCTCTTGCCAGAGAAGATGCTTAATTTTTAAAAAATTTTCTCTGGTCCTTCTTGGTCCTGCACAGTGGAGATACAAACTGTGCCAAAGGGTTTCAGCTTGCTTATGCCTGTGAGAGAATGTGGCAGAACTGGAATGTGGAGCCTGAAGATCATTCATCCTACCAGGAGTCTTTCTGTGGGCTCTGATAAGGTTTGATAGACTCCAGTGCTCTGTGTCTGCATTATTTAAGAAGGAATTAATTGCTGGAAACAACGAGGGGTGTGGGTAAGAGACCCAGTACAGCAGCTAAGTCTGTAATACAACCCACCTGTCCTGGATGACTCCAGGGGGCAAAGTGCATTGACAAAACTCTTAACTCCCCAGGAGTTGCATTTCAGTGCCCACTGAAGTCACTCATAAAGAGTTGCACTGCTTTGTGTAAGAGCCTTTGCTTCACAGAAGATGCCATCACGTCAGTGCTGTTGCATCCAGGTAGCCCAAGGCCCTGGCAATGATGTTTTTAAAAATGCACACTTGGAGCTGCTTCATGTCCCAGATTACCTGCAAAGTCGGTGTTACATCCCACTGCCTTTGGCCCCAGCTCAGAGACCAGATGGAGAGCTTTGTTGAAGAAGCATTTTTGTATCAAAAGGGTTGGCAACAGCCCCATTGCTCGAAGGTGTTTCTCATGCTTCTGAGTCATGTTTATTTTCTTTTAGTGCTGCACATCTACTTATTTTTTTTATTTCTTTGCTTCTAAAGATCACTCCAAGGCTATGCCTCTGCTGAATGGAAAAAGCACCTAATGGAAACACATGCAAGCTAGCACAAAAGAAACCCCAGATCTTAAGTGGCTTATACATGCCAGAGAACATTTGTTCCTATAGAGCAGACCAGCTGCTCAGCAATTCTGCTTGCTTGCCTCCTAAATTACCTCTTACCTGTTTTAGGTGAAAGTGTGAGGTGTGAGCTGTGCCCTAAGTAGGATACAGGTTCCACAGAGGAGTTTCCCCCTTGCCCTGCTGTTTGATTTGTACCCTGAAGCCAGAAATTTTGTGACTTTTTGTCTTTCTTAGTTGGAGATGGAATTAGAGAGTTGTTCGTCTTCAAATATAACTTGCTTTGAATCCTGCTGATTTTCAGGCAGCATCCTCTAGCAGTGATTTTCAGGGATTAATTATGGATTTCTGTGGTGGAATGAGGTGGCTTTGTGGGGACTATCATGGTTCATGTGATTTTTCATCTAACATAACTCGGTTGGAGCAAGAGTCCTGCTGCCTTTCTTCCCATCTTTGTGCAATACGATTTTGGCAACCAGTGAAGCTACCGGCATTTAATTCAAGATTTCTTTTCCTTGCCAGATGTGAAGTACCTTTCTCCTCTGATCTGTGCTGTCTTCATTGTCATGATCCCCCTCTGGGTTGCTATAGCCAAGCAAAGTCCTTCCCTGGCCGAAGTCCTGAAATCTGGGTGGCAGCCGGTTATTGTTGCCATGAGCATCAGCAGGTAAAGGAGGCACTGCTCCCAGCCCACCCCTGTGTGCACACTGCAGAGAGACCCCGTGCTCACTTAGGCCATCAAAAGTGACACTGGAAGGGACTGCAGAAGGGTGTTTGCCCAGAGCTTCTCAGCCCTTGGTGACTCTCCAACAGGCTGCAAGACAGCAGATAAGGAGCCCCCAAAGGACTGGAAAAAGCAAATCATTTTAAGTCTCACTCGCACATCCAGGCACCACATGGGTGAAAGCCAGGAGACTGAAAGCACAGATGAGGATCATCACAAATTGTCAGGCTTCAACCTCATTCTTATCCAGCTGCAAGGGGAAAATATTGGTAAACATAGAGCCAGGTAGTTCATTCCTCCTGTGTTACATCTTTCACAAGCAGCAGAGATCTGGGAGAGAATTTTTAAAAACTGCTAAGGCCAGTATAGAAGTGTAACAAAACTTAGTGCGAGGATAATAAAGCTTTCCTAACTACTACCAGTTTTGCCTGGGGGTGGCCAAGAGGTCCTTCTAAACTCATTATGCCATTCACAAAATGTGTAATGCTTTCTGTTGGTGAAAACTGAGCTGTAAAAGGGGTACATGGTGAACAGTCCCACCCTGGCAATGGGGAAGATGCAGTAACCCACATCAGTGTGCTATTTTCACAGTGTAGGAACTTCCCTGGGAAAAGACTGATCCACCCTCATTGCCTGTCCTTTTTTTAACAGCATTGGTGGGCTCATCCTGGACAAAACTGTAACTGACCCAAACTTTGAAGGCATGGCAGTTTTCACACCTGTGATTAACGGTAGGTTGGGCTTGGGGGGTTATGCATGCTTTTATTTATCCCTCCTCCTCCTCCCAAGGGTTCTGGTATCCACTGTTGCCCCTGCAGAGAGAGCAATGTTCAAGTCCCTGCTCCCATTATGAGTGGAAGTGGAACTACTGGTCCCCATCACATCCCTGCTTATGTTTTGAAGTGTCTCTGGAGCAAAATTGCAGCGAGGACAGAGCTGTGCAGAAAGGTTAACAGCATCTCTGAGAGCTACATTGACATTTCTCATAACATCAAACCTACTGGGATGTCACAATAAATCCATTTTCCCTTGTTTCCTTCCCTCCACTCAGTAATTTGTGCTGTGCAAGCATCCCCTATACAGATTGTTGATAAATATTAATATAATAAGATTATATATGTGTATGTATATAAAAGATTATATATGTGGATTGGATATAATTGGATTTTTTAATATATATGTCTCAACATATTTTGTGTGTATTTATGTTTATATTCACAGTACTTTTATACACACACCTATCAGTACAAACTGCTGGGAATCCTTGTATCACTGAAGATCCACTGGCTTATTTATCTGCTATTATAACATTCTTGTAGGACAGGCCATTCCAGGGGAAACCCAGGTTCCTAGGGCAGGCTTGGCCTCATGTCACCCCCAAAGCATGGTGTCCTGTTGCAGTGCCAGAGGGTGTCACCCAGCTGCCACCTTACTGGATCTGCATAAAGACAACCACCTTGCTGACAAACCCTTTCCAGCAGGGTTAGCCAAGGAACCTGCTTGGGAAAGTCAACAACCATTTAGTTGAGCAATGATTGACTCAGAGGTGGCTCTGTGGGGACAGGTGACTCGTTTGGCAGAGCTGGTGGCAGAGTTATGCAATGCTCTGTGTCTTTGCACAGGCAGCTCTTCAGTTTGAATGTGCAAAGCATGGCAGTGCATGGCTCAGGTCCCACCTTGAGCCACAATGAGACAGCCTGAGTATTTTCACTTTGATTCCTGTCTGGAAAATTTCACATTTAATGATGATTTCTTCTCCAGGGAAGGGAAAACATGAGAAGCCTGTAGCATCTGGCTCACCGTCATCTTTCATGTGGCATTTTCACCCTGAAAATACTTAGGGTGGTGATGGTTTGCTCCACAGATCATTATCTCTCTATTTTCTACTGGAAAATGTAGCGGCTTTTTCATGTTTGCTAGAATTAATCAGTCTGGAAGGAATTAATTTACTTTGATTAGCTAACATATTTGGGTTCTAATTCATTCTCATGATTCCTTCTCATTTAACAATGTGTTAGGTACCTTCAGACAGACATACAATCACTCTCTGTGATGTTTGTCGCCTTTTAAATAATAATGGTTCTCTGAGAGAGTAAATCCAAGAAGTGGCCATGAGCAGCATCTGCACTGCTTTCCCTGGATGTTGTTCACAGACTGTGTCACACCAGGTGCAATTACATCCTCTTCGGAGGACACATGGCATTTACATCCAGTGCTGGGGACAAAGGGAAAATGTTTTCAGTCAGCAGTCAGAAGGATACAATTACTGGAGCCTTCCTGATTTTTAAGAGCTGTTCCTGCAAAGTGAATAGTTCAGCACCACTAGGGATGCAGGGTTCAGGTTTTCTCTTTCTCTCCCTGCTGCTCTCAGTGGATGCAGGTCGACTCACCTTGGGTTAGGTTTTAGATTGATGTTTCCTGCTCTGGTGAAGCTGGTTTATAAGTTTTCTGCGTTTTGGCCTCACAGGTGTTGGAGGGAATCTGGTTGCCATCCAAGCCAGCCGAATTTCTACATTCCTGCACTTCTGGAGCATGCCTGGAGTTTTGCCATACAAGATGAGGCAGAATTGGCCCAACCCATGCACCACATTCTTCTCATCAGGTAGACCCTGAACCCTTGGTGTCCATGTCTCAAGGCCTGTGATCACAGATAGCTCCTTTCCCAAGCCTGGTTGGTGAAGGACTAGGTGGGTTTCAAAGGCAGAACTTCCCCCTTCCACAGAGAATTCTCAGATCAGAGAGAAAACATCTTTGCAGTGGGCAGGTGAAAAAAAGGCTTATGGCATATTTGCTCACTGGCATGCAGAGAAAGTGGCCTTCAGGGAGCACTAAAGAAAGTAATTGAAAAAGAATCTTAGATCTGATCTAACAGAAAGTCATTTTAATGGCCAGCCTAGAGCTGTCACCTGTGGACAGAGCAGTGAATAGACCATAATCTTGCTGAAAATCAGCAATTCCTCCGTCTTCAGCACTGGAAATACTTAAGCATCAGCAAAACTCAATTTTGGGTCTGTTGTCTTTATAGAGTTCCTCTTGATTTTCCCTGTTAGGTTGAGAGTTAGTGCTAGATCAAACTATAAACTGGGAAAATCTGTTGCAGCAAGGCAGAGCAGAAGTTGTGAGAGGCAGAGAGCAGCTGAGAGGAGTGTCTGCAAGAATCAGAGTGGATGAGCACGGAGCACAAAGTCTTTGGCATGTAGTTTCAGTGCTAGACAAAGCTGCTGGGCTGATCCTGCAGATGCTTCCCATGTCTGTGTGATCTGGAGAAGGCATTAGCAGTGTGGTTGGTGGGAGGGGACAGCCCCAGGTTTATGCATTAAAACATGCACCGTGTCCTGCCCTCCCCCACCCTCTGCAGCTGCTGTTACCCCTGTTTCTGTCTCTGTGCTCTGCAGGGGTGAATTCCAAGTCAGCCCGGGTCCTGTTCCTCCTGGTTATCCCAGGACACCTCGTGTTCCTCTACACCATCCACCTGCTGCAGGGAGGCCACACGTCCCTGTCCTTCACCTTTGTGATGTTCTATCTGGCCGCTGCTTTGCTGCAGGTAAACCCCAAACTCTCATCCAAAAGGGACCTATCAGATAACATAAAACCAGCGTTCTCCAGGTTAAAAAGGAGTCACAGTAAAACATCCAGCAGCAGCCTCTGCTTCCTGTCGTCTCAGGTGTGCTTCTACCAAGCATCATGTACCTTCTGTAGGTCCACTAATACTTCACCCAAATTGCCAGGCTCTGGTTTCCCACATGAGCACGACTGTGCTTTAGGGTGAGAGGAGGAACAAGTTCTCAAGGTCCACTGAGCTGCAGTGAGTGTGCAGAGACACACTTAGCAAGGAAGTACCTTGTTTTAAAGTGTTCACTTCTTCAGTCTCTAAGCTCCAAGTATTTCTAGGCTGCCTCTAGTCACCCCAGCAAGGGGCAAGTGAAAAGCAGTGAACTCCAGCCAGCAGGTTTCCCCACCCTTTTTGGAAACCAGTGTCACATATTATGGTGAAGACCTAGAGAATCCCTGCTGGCAGGGCCATGTGGGTAAAAAACAAGGGGAAAACCCAGGCCCTGAGCAGTTCTTCTTCAAAAGTAAAAATTTGTGGTAGGCAATGGGCAGATCATCTGATTTGTCCTGCTTGTTCCCTTTTGCTGTTTTTTCCTGCCCTGTAAACTTTATTATTCTCACTCAGAAATGCATGTGGCTGTTGCCTGAACTCACAGAGGCTCTGACTTCATTTGCCCTTTTAAATCAGTGATTAATTAATTTGCACAGTGAGGTGGCTGACTCTCACTTTGCCTTACAAGCACCCTTGTCTCTGAGGGTGAATTCCTTGTGTGTGTAAACAATCAGTTTTTCTCGACCTTTGCACAACCCTGAGCCCAGCAGCACAGCCATAGTTGTAAAGGAAAATATTTATTCTTCTCTTTATGCATCGAGGTAACTCCTCAACCAAAGCCAAGCATGAAAATACGAAGAATAAATGACAGCATAAAGAGCAGCATCCCAGCAACACCACTGACCCCGAAAGATTCCCGTGGAGGCCAAAGGAGGAGAATACACTCAGCCTGGTCCTTTTTTCCCCTCTGTTACACTTTTTATAAAGAAAGACAGTAAGAAAGAAGGGGTGGGAAAAGTTTGGGTCAGTTGGAGGAAGCCCAAAGAGAAAGATCAGAGGCCCAGAAAAAAAGACCTCAGAGGAGTGATTGAATGGACTGGGGTTAATTAGTCCAAAGTAGAGAGGCTTGAGAAAAATCTGGTTAAACTACCTTTAAACTACCAAATTTCTGTAGGGAGGGACAGAATAACATGTGCTGTGTGGTCACTAGGGGAGGAAACATGAAATCATGGATTTCAAATGGAAAAAGGCAGATTCATGTTAGGCCTTGGGAAAAACAAAAACGGGGGAAAAAAGCCATGGGGTTGATTGCTTAGTGTGGCATCTCCATCTCTGAGGGTTGTTCAGCACAAGTTAAACAAATTTTCCATCAGGAAAGATGTGGATGTATTTGATCCTGAATTGAGGAAGACAAATGATCTTGGTAAAACTCTCAAGTTTCCGTTTCCAGCCAGCTTTAGTTTCTGTGATTCTGTTATTTAATTTGCTTCCCCCATCTCTCCTCCTCCCTTTCTCCCAACCCAGCTTGCAGTTTTCACCTTTAGAAATGCTACCTCAGGCTTTGGTTCCTGATGTGCTGTGGTCTCCCATGGAGGGACCACAGATGTGGGGTGCAAATTCTCTCTCCCTTCTTAGTTCAATTAACTAGACAGTCTTTAACCAAAGTATTTTTTTCCTCCATCTGTTTATCAGAATTGGGAATGAAATAAGAATTAAAAGAAATCACAACAAAGATTTTTAAAATGTTGAGGTGAAAAAAAAGAAATTATTTTATTTTTTTCACATGTCAGTTCTGCTTGGGATAGCTTTGATGTAAAAACTGCCTCAAACTCCAGTTGTCCACTGAGACTTTTAGGAAAAACAAAGTAGACGTGACCTGAATTTCTAATGGAAAAAAGAAGGTTGAAGAGAAAAAAAGTCTGGCTACGAATTTGTCCTTTGGGGTTGCCTGCATATTCACAGGAACCCTTCATCTGGTGGAGGGAGTGGGAGCACTCCCATTCAAGGCATGGGAGGTAGGAACCGCACCTTTGGGAGATGCTTTTGGTGTGGCCAGGCTCTGGCTTGGGCAGGCGGTGCTGGTGAGCAGTTCAAGCAGGATCTCCACACCAGCTCTCTGGGGAAGGTGTGGCTGCTCAGTGACTCCTGTTAGCCCTGGTACCCTGGCCATGGCCACATGGCTTTGAGCTGAGGGTTTCTGGGCGTTACCTTCCCTGCCTCACAGCAGGGCCTGTCTTGCCTCTCTCAGGTGGGGATCCTGCTCTACGTGGCCGACCTGATCGTGCGCCTGATGTGGAGGAAGGCTCTGGACCCGGATAATTTCTCCATCCCCTACCTCACTGCCCTGGGTGATCTCCTGGGCACTGGATTCCTGGCCATCTGTTTCCGCCTGGTTTGGCTCATCCACGGCACAGACATGAACCTGGGGAACTGAGAGTCCACGTGCTGCTCTCATCACTCGTGTGATACGGTGCTTTCCTCAGGACAACGGGGTTCCTGGCGATCCACGCTGGGTCACCCGGCTGGGTTGGGCATCCCCTGCCACCCCGACACCCCACCTGCCCTCCCCATGGTGCCTTAAAGCCAGGCTCACCCGCCTCGAGGAATCAGCACCCACAAACTCGTGCCCTTGCAAGTGAGCGAGACGGTTTTAAGAAGCAGCTGCTGCTCACACCTGCACCTGGCAAACAAGGCAACAGGGAGCATTTGGGCCACTGGAAGGAAGGAGCATTTGGGCCGTGGTTTCAGTGCCCAGCCCTGATACGGCCCCGAGGCTGCTCCAAAGCCTGCTGAGGTCACTGTGTCTGATCCTGCAAGTGGGTGTTGCAGCCCCTCCATCGGACTCTGACTTTCCATCAAGGGAAATTCTTGATTCAGCCCACTTTCCTCCTGCTGAATCCCTGGAGTAGGAGAGCAACCAGGTCTTTAAACTTGTCTCCTCTCCATCGCTCAGAGGCTCAGGATCTGAGGCAGTGAGCTGCTGGCTCAGGCCCAGCAGGAGGTTATCTAGGGATACCACCTACCTGCCCTGGCAGCATTGCTGGTGTCTGACCAAAAAGCTGGTTAGATTGCATTTTGGGGGCAGGAAGGTTTGTTTTTACGGTTTATGAAATGTCCAGTAGTTAAAATGTTTATAGAAACACACACATAAATAAAGTGGGTAAAAAAAAAAGTAATGCTGTGGATTTGAGGGTTGCTTTTTTGTTGCCATGACTCTGCCTGTTTCTAGTTCTAACTTGTCAGGTAGAACTTGTTGCTTCTTTCTCATCCACTCAGTGTTGGACAGCACAATTTTAATAGGGCTTCAGGAAAATCAGTGTTTCCTGACCAAGAACTTTTTGCCACCCATATGTTTCAAGTTAGAACTAAAGCCCATTCCCTCTCCCACAGTCACCATCCACTCATTAACAATTGCTCTGGGATGAGTCCAGAAGCCGCCTGTGTTGGTCTGGGTGACGATCAGGCACAAGGCTGTGGCCAGTGACTCCTCAGGTCCTTGCTCCAGGGTGGCAATCTGGTGCTACCAGGGACATGTCAGGGAGGCTTGTGGGGCTGAAAGCAGCCAATTTCTCCCTGAAATTGAAGAAGCAATAGAATCCTCAAGATAATAAGATGCTGAAGAGTCAGGAGTCGAGGACACGGATCAAACCTTTGAAAAATGTCACTAGGCCTCACCTTTATTTATTATCTGCCTTGTTGTTGGAGAAGGGGAAAGTGGAGGTGAAGTCCCCCAGTCTGCTGGCTGACAGATGCCTTATTCAAGGACCTGCCATCTCTAAAACACTTAAATCTGAGATGTGTTGGGTGCCTGCTGGCCTTGGGTGTTTCTTTGCTCCCAGTTCTGCTCTGGTGTCCCAGAGCTGCTGCAAAGCTGAAGCCCCTGCATGGGTTTGACACATGGCTGAAGGTCCCTAAGAGCAAAAGCTGTTCAGCTCTGGGCTGCCAGGCATGGGGAGAAGCACTCCCTGAGAATGAAATAAGCTGTTGTCTCCCCTTTCTCCAAGCTTCCTCTTCCTTTTATTGTCACGAGGGACAAATTGCCCCATGCTGCAGAGCTGGAGAGGCTGTGCACGGCAGCTCCCCGGCAGGGAGGTTGCAGGATGTGAGGCACAGACTACCCTGGCTCGGGTCTCGCTGCTTTATCTTCCCCTGCAGCCTCTGTGCTGTCAGCTCTGCTTGGCCAGAGCACCCATGGGTGAGAATTGCAGCAGCAGCAGCAGCTGAGGGGGCCTGTGGGGAAAGCAAAGCATCTGCCTGCCAGTCCCAGTTTCAGGGGCTGCATTAGAGCAGATGTACATATATATTTTAATAACTTAAGCTTAGTGCTTTACTTTGTAAACCTTTATTAGCTCCAATTTGGCACTGGCTTGAGCAGTCCTGGCAAATAACTCCTCCTGCCTCAACACCATGTTTCCTCCTCCTTGCTGCATTGTCCCCACCACCTCAGAGAGGTCCTCTCTGGAGCTTGGTGCTTTTGCTGATCTTGTGAATCAGGTAAGGCTGGTGCTAAAGCCAAGATGCTGGGGATACCCCAGCCCTCTACAGGATCCTGAACACATGAAACTCTTTCTGCTTTTCTCTTACTAACACAGATTTGCCCCTGCTTCCTCCAATCCTGCATAAGACTTAGACTGGAGGGGGTGGCTGGTGCAGACTATGAGGGACCCGAGTCACACTCCTCCAGCATCAAATCCCAGTGCCCAACGCTGGCTGCTTCTCTGCTGTGTGCTTGCAGCAAAGCCCTGGCACTGGTATGTCCCTTCATCGGGGGATTTCTGGGCAGAACTCAGCTTAATCTGCTTGTCACTGTTGACAGAGGACATGGATGGGAACACGTAATGGATGCCATCTGTGTCCTACTTGTGGGACACAGCTGCACCAAGGTGACCTGTGCTGCACCTTGTCCATGCTGGGCTCGAGGGCTGCCCCCTTGCAGGAGGCACTGAGGCTCAGAGGTGATGTGGGGAGGATGGCACAGGGCACAGCGAGACGTGCTGCTCTCCAGGGCACCCCTTGGTGGGCAGCCAAGCATCAGCCTCGTGCCCGTGCACTTAGTGCAGGGAACGCACTTAAAATTGCCTCCAGCCTCAAGAGAAATGATATAACCAAAGGAAATGGTTTCAATAAAAGGGGATTTTTTTCCTTTTTTTTTTAAGGGCAGTGAGAGGCTAGTTATTTGGCTGCTCAGCCTGTTTACTCTTTCTCTTTCCTCCTTTTTTCTTTGTGCAAATGAGAAAGGGCCTTTGCTAACAAAGCTTATATGTAACCCCGGAGCACAACTTGGATCAGCATTCCTGTAACTCCATCTGAACTTGCTCCTCTAAGAAAGCACCCCCAGCCCTTCCAGTGAGTGGGCAGCACTGCTCTGTCCCCTGGCACCAATTGCCCCAGCAGGGCCAGAAGCTCCTGAGTTGTCCAGGCATCCTCCCCCTTCCCTCCCCTTAAAAGCAGAAATTTGATGCTTAAATACCTGCAGGCTCCTCAGCTTTTGAGAACTTTCAGTACATCACAGCAGGGTCCTACCTGGTTTTATGCTCCCTGTGGTGTTGTGTTGGAGTGATTTTGTGAGGGAGAAGATTTGGGGAGGGGATTTTTTTCCTCCCTTTTCCTCCACAAATTCCAGTTTCAGAGCAGACTTGTGTGGGTAGCAGAGCCCAGACAGGGTGGGGACATTTCATAGTGATTTCTGTCTTCAGTCTAACCCAGCATGAAAGTCACTGCCAGCAGTGGGCCTGGCTTCTCTGCTGCTGTGTCTGTGTCATTACAGTGCCCAGATTTTCACTGGGCTGGACCCACCCTGCCAGAGTCACCAGCACCTCAGTTCCAGCCGACAGTGCTTTTATTTGTATTTAGTCCTCATGGCTCCCAAATAAGCAATAGCCTTAAAAAAGGAGGAGGTGGAAGAAGAGAACTTCTTTTTGCTGCTCTTTAGTCCTTGGCTGCTGAATTGCCCCTTTGGGCTCAGTGCTGGCCCTGGCCTGAGAAATGCATCCAATGCTGTGAGATGCTAGTGGAAGGCTTACCTTGTTGTAACCTTTAGAGGGAATAAAGGAAAATGTGGAGTGTTGGTAGAGAATGAGATTGGCTATTTTTGAGCCCTGTGCAGCCATCAGCCAGCTGATCTAGACTCTAGTAGTGGGCAGTGAAACAATATAATTTTTCCTAATGTCCCATGGTTTTATTTCCCACTGTATTAGCAGTGCAGGTAGGTTCTCTCCTGACATCAGCCACTGGTTGTCCCCCAATAAACTAAATCTCAGGTTCATGTCAGTGTTGTGGGATGGGGACTGAGGAAGAGCACTGGAGTTTGGGAGAGGGTGGGTGCCTGCCCTGCACCACCACACGTGTTGGGGTGCTGGGGTGGCTGCTGGGACCTTGGGGAGATCCCAGCTGAACTAGAGAGGAAGGTTGGTCAGGGGCTCCCCCATTCCTGGATGCATAAGGGTCTCTCTTTGCAGGCAAAGAAGGGGCTGTCACCATCTGTAGATGCAGATAGGAACAGGGGTTTGTTTTCAGGGACAGTCAAACCATTTATTTTTCTCCCCCCACTGCTTCCACTTACTGCCTCCATCCTAACACAGTAATTTTCCAGAAACTCTCTGTGAAATGGAGCTTCCTTACCAAGGACAAGCGAAGTGCCAGCCAGCAAACACAGGAAGTCTGAAAAGCCTCCTTCAAGGGAGACACTGCTTCCAAGACATACTTGAACACCCTTTTTTTTTCCCCCTTCAATGAAAGTTTATTTAATCCTCCAGCTGGTAAACAACCTAATCTGTGGTGCACAGCAAGCTCTGGAAGGAAACCTCCTGATCACTGAAGCTCTGTTTTGTTCCACTGGAAGGAGAAACTCAACAGTTTCACATGGGCCATGAGGGACGGGGACAGCAGCTCCACAGCATGGAAAACCCACAGCACAGGCAGAGTGCCCACCACTCCGAAGGCTGGAGCTGTTGGAGGCACTGGGAGGAAGGGGCTGGCTCTTCATTAACTGCTGAGCCACACTGGACTGTGGCAAAGCTCAACAGCGCAGCAAGGAAAGGTACTCTCTCTTTTATGCTGGGGGGTATGTGAGTATTTATATAATAAATGGGATGGTGTTCAGACACACATATGTACACATGCATAAGCCAAATGTCTATTAAGTATTAGAACCATATACAAATGTAATTGTTCAATATAGAATATGTAGATTGACCCAGCAGTAATTCTATTATACATTATAATATAATCATTATTTTCATTGTGTATTTGTGCACATGTGGACATATCAAAGTGAGGCTGTTCTTGGTTTTTTTGTGTCCCTAGTGCTCTGAGAGCTCCCCAGTAGCTCCCAAGCCTTGGGCCAAACTCCAGGACCAACCTGACTCATTTAGAGTTGCTTGTCCCCAAGCTCTGCAGCCTGAAGCCAGGTTGGGAACCTTGCAGGAGGCTGGGGGACATTACTATCACGGTCCTCTCTTCAGCGAGACCAGGACTGGCACCTTCTCCTGGTCACATTCCCTGCTCACAGAGGACTGCTCGGGCAGGGCCGAGGGGATGATGCCCTGCCCTGCTCCTGGGGGCAGACCCCGGGGCATCCCCTTGTAGTTCATGCCCTTGCTGCACATCAGGCACGGCCACATTCCCCCTTCCACGCAGAGGAGAAAACCAAATCCAGTTACACTTTAGAGGTGACCCAGGCCTCCTTGATATTTTCTCCTTAAAAAGAAAAAGGGACGCAGTGAAACAGTTTGTGAAGCCACAACCAAGCAGGAGCCCTCAGAGAAATTGTTCCCAGCCCCCGTACAGGGAATTACACCGCCTGTAGTTGGGATCACCGGTCACACGGGGTCCTCCTAGCTCCGTCCTGCTCCCGTCCTCCAGCGCTTTCCGTCGGACCGGGAAGGGTCGGACCGGGAAGGGTCGCACCGTGCCTGCGGCGAGGGCCGCTGCTGCCCAGCGCCGGCCTCGGTGCCGCAGCATCCCGACCCTCGTCCCGCATCATCCCGACCCTCGTCCCGCATCATCCCGACCCTCGTCCCGCAGCATCCCAACCCTCGTCCCGCAGCATCCCGACCCTGCAGCATCCCGACCCCCGTCCCACAGCATCCCGACTCTCGTCCCGCAGCATCCCGACCCCCATCCCGCAGCATCCTAGCCCTGCAGCATCCCGACCGCCGTCCCACAGCATCATGGTCCCACAGCATCCCGGCTCCGCAGCATCCAGGCCCCCGTCCCACAGCATCCCGGCCCCGCAGCATCCCGACACTCGTCCCGCAGTATCCCGGCCCCTGTCCCGCAGCATCCCTGCTCCACAGCATCCCGACTCCAGAGCTGGCCCCGGAGCATCCTGGTCCCAGCAATTCGGCTTTGGCACGGGCAGAGCAATTCCCGGCCCGGAAAGCTCCAGCCCAGGCTGAAGATGTTCACTTCAGAAATACAAAGTGCCTTTTTTCTGTTTGCAAGGTTAGGTTTTGCTTTGGAAAGCTTTGAATGTAGGCAGAGAGGAAGCCAAGGGTATGACCTAAGTGGGTTGGATTGAGGATGCTGGCTGTTGGGATTTCATAGAAACAGCCCAAAGATGGGTATTTCTGAAGGTTCTATGTGACCCAAAAGACACCTTTATAGGGTGCTGCCTTTAGCAGTCCAGGCCAAGGCTGGAGGGCTGCATTTGCTCCATTCGTGTGTGGCTGGGCTGTTGACTGGGTCAGTGGGTCAGGTCTGATGGGGATGCCAGGGACAGACAGGCTGCCAGTCAGCCACTCACAACTGGGAGCATCTCCCCACTGTCACCATTGCAGGAAAGAGTAGAAACCGCGTGGCTGAAGAACAAAGCCCCGAGGTTGCTATTCCCTCACTTTCACACCAAAGAAAGCCCAAAGCGGCTCCCAGCCAGCCAGATATTTTCTAAACACCTACAGACAGCACAGCTGGGAGCAAGTATATCTGTCCTTGCCACTCACTGTGCCATCAGCTCTTTAGAGGTACCTGAAGGGAACAGTATTTAGGAAAAAAAACAAACAAACAACCATCCAAAAATCCATCCCTTTATGACTCTGCATCCCTCCCCAAATTATGATTCATGACAACAAGCGATGAAAAGATCTTGCAGTGATTTGAAAAATGATTTTTCCAAGCAGAGGCCGCTCTAAGCAGGGAACACGAGACTCCTGAGAAAGCAGGAGGAATGCACTCCAAGCCTGAACGCTGCAGATGAAATTTGTTGCATCACATTATCTGTTTCTGTGCTTTGTGTTTCAGCTAGACAGGGAGATTCTAAGATAGCACGAGAAAGGCCATTTCTGCGAGATCTCCAGTCCAGATTAGGAGAATCAGTCACACTGCCAGGATCACCAGCAGCTTCATCTACTTTTCTTTTTCATTGCTTTGCTAAACTCAATCTGCGCATGGAGCAAGCAAGGAGGGAGTGTCAACATGTAGGTGCCAGTGAGAGGCAGAGAGGAAAAAGGTTAAGATACAACAGCTGAAAGTTGTTAGATGGAAACATCATTTTTTTGCAGAGCCTGAGAGCGCTGTGGTTTTATAAAACCTCCCATTGTATTGCACTAATAAGTCAAGTGTTTGCAGCCAAGCCAGCAGACACACTCCACAGCATCTATTACCAGTGTGCTTATTTACAAAGGCGGCCAGCAAGACAAAGCCAAACAGAGAAAAGGAAAGACTGAAATATGGACTGGCTTTAATTTAAAATCCTAGGGCTCGGTTTGTCATTTCCTTTTGTGTTTCACCCCCTCCTCCCCATTTTTAATTCAAGGAATGATTATCCAAAGGCAGCCAGCCAAAGGACTGATTCCCTCTAGGTGTCTCTCTCCTGTTTTTATTCTGTTTTTTCTCTCTCACACACACAGGGACACACACACATACATGGACCTGGCCTCCCAGTCCAACATTACCTCTCCGTTCCCACAGCAACCTCCCACACCCCAGCCCAGTGCTCCCCAAAACACTTCATAACTTTTATAAAGGGGCTGCACACAGAGAAGCCTGTGCTGTCAGGGGAAGAGAAACCAGCGCTGCCAGCAGGGCCCTGCCTGCCCAGTGGGGCCATGGGCAGGACACTGTGGACGATGGGATTTCATCAGAGCAGACACCTGCACCCCTGCTGTACATATGCCTTTACAACTGTTATCACCTGCTTTCAAAAAATGGGATGTGTGGGGCCTGGATTTAACGGATTTGACCAGAAATCCAGAGATATGCACACACAGGCACTGAGCACTCTGCTGTGGTAGTTCAGTAGAAAGCACTGTGGACCTGCTGCAAGCCTTTCCTCTCTGTCTTTGGAGTATTTTGCACCCCAACTGAGCGCTTGTGGAAGGAGAGGAACAAAAAGCCCCTCCAGGGATAAATATGTGGTCAGAGCAACACACCTCTGTGTGTTACATCCCCCTCAGTGGGGGACAGCGTGGGAAGTGGGATGAGGACAGAGGAGAACAAGACAAAAAGAAAAGGTGGGAGCAATTTTAAATAAAAGGGAAAAGTTACATTAAATTATTGCTTTATTTCTGGTTCTATGCAAGTGTCTGATACACTCCACTCTGACTCCTGAGACTCCATGTCTGCCCCCAAACAGGCCAAGTAAGGAGGAGGAAGACCCGAAGGGATCCTGCCCAAAAAAGGAGCCTTCCCAAGACTTGGATCTACAGAGGAGTCTCTTAGTTAAAAGGAAGTCCCCAACCAAGGCAAGCAGCGTCCAGTCCCACTACCATTCCCTGTAGATACTGAAGGCTGGGAGGGAAAGGGAAGGAAAAGCTCCAGCCCCAGCGTTATGAGAAGTGGTCTTCCTCCAGACCATACATGAACAAGGCATCAGGAGGTGGAGCAGACCCCAGCAAAAGGGCACAGGGAAGAAGTCAACCAAGAGAAGAGCACAAGGTGAGAGGGAGGAATTGTGGCAAGATGAGAGTTATCCAGCTCTCCCTCACCTCTTCCCCCCAGCCCCTGCCTCATCGGATGCGGAGGTACGAGGGGATGGAGTAATTGAAGAGCAAGTAGTCCATTTTGTATAAATTAAAGAGTCTCCTTTGGTAGAAGGGGCTAATGTCCTGGAAGAACTGGGCCGTCATGTCGTCTGTTGTCCTGGTGGTCTTGGATGAAGCCGGGAACTTGACGCTCGTGTCGGCCCCCACCAGCTGCAGGATGTAGTTGGCATCTTCGGCCAAGGTCTCATACTTGCCCACCACATCATAGTGGATGATGCAGGGGTGGCAGAGCGAGTGCACCCGCTCCCAGTGCTCGTTGAAGGGCTCCTCCTGCTGCGTCCGCGGATCCAGCAGGTAGTACACGAACTCCTCGAAGCGCACGTCGTCCCCGCGCTCCAGGGCCCTGTCGCTGGGCTCGTGCCGGTGCCGCCGGATGATCTTGGTCCCGTAGCGCTTGTGGAAGGCCGTGTTGTAGCTGAGGGTGAACTTGTTGCGATAGGCCGAGACCAGGCGCTCGAAGGGCTCCCGCACGAAGACGAACTTGAGGTAGCTGCGCAGGCGGTAGTTGATCTCGGGAACGCTGTACTCGGAGAGGGTGCGCAGGTTGGAGGGGACGTGGGCCTCGTGGGCAGGGATTTCCAGTGGGTCCTGGTACTTGCCTTGCCCCGTTAGGACCATCATCACCCGCTTCCAGTTCGTGCAGGCCACTTTGGGCACGTAGCAGTAGAGCAGCCCGTGTGTGTCGTCTACCACCAAGTGCCGCAAGTCATCCGGCTGCAGGAGACGCCGCTTGCGGGTGTAACGGCTGCAGACGTTGCTCAACATCTCCCGTCTCTGCTGGTGAACTGCCTGCAGGGACGACTGCTCAAACTGGGGAGAAAAAACCCAACAGAGATGGTCACCAACTTGCCCAAGCTGACTGTGGCCTACACACAACACCTGGCCCGCAGTTGTCCCCACTGCCTCCCCTTTACTGGGTTGGTCTGTCACCCATGTGGGATTTTTGGAGACAGCACTGACTTTGAACACAATCGATTTGGTGCATTTAATCCTTGGACAGGCTGGCATCAAAAGAAAGGACAAAATGTGATGAGGAGCTGGATGAGAAGAAAAATCAAAGGGGGTGAGGGAAGAACAGGCGCTGCAGAGAGGGTCAGTAAGGGAGCATTTTTTTAAAAGCAGACACACACACACACACACAGGGCTAACATGCTCTCCCTTACACCAGCTCAGGGGGATGCATGGCCCCAGGGACAGAAAGCACAGCCTGTTTGTTGGGACAGGGCCCTGCACACCTCCTGCTGCGATGGGGCATTGCTGCCTCTCACTGACACCCACACACGTGTGCTTGCTGTGACACCCAGCCGAGGGCAGAAACGTGGCACACACATTTGGACCTGCTGGATGGAAGCAATCTGGGCGTCCTGCCAAGGAAAGGCAAATGGAAATGGTCTCTAACACTGACGGTCAAACCCTGGTGAGCAGAAGGGGAGCTAGAGATGAGGTGGGGTGGCAGGTATGATGGAGAGGAGCAAGGGGCTGAGTAGGTGGTGGTGGGGCCCTTCCTGAGGGCTTTGGGTTCCTTCTCCTGAGGGACTTCTTACACACAGGCCAGCCCAATGCCTCAGCTCTGGTCACAGTTTCCTTTGGCCGCAGGGACGAGGAATCAACACATGGTCCTTTATCTTGAACCCTTCTGACCCCTCCATCAAGAACTGGAAGCTGCTGCACTGGCTTGCCAGAAGCCCAGAGTCCCTTAACCCCTGACCCAGCTGAAAACCCCCTCCAGATCTGGGTACACGACCTTTTCTGTCATGGTTTTCATAAAAAAATCCCAAAATGTCATTAGAACATCTGGGGAAAGAAACTATTTCCAGGAAGTCAGAAGGGGAAGGTCCCCTCCTCCTCCTGCCCACTCTGTCCCTGTTTTGCTCACAAGGGTTGGGAAGTTCCGTGTTTGCCGTTGCTGGGAAGATCCAACAGCCTCGTCTGGGAACGGCTGCACCAAGCACCCACTAACCCAGGGAGGCCCTGACCCCACAGGGCTGTGGCTTTAATGCCATGCAGTGACCACCATGTCACAACATCACGGTGGCTCCCACTTCGGGGCTGTACAGACAGTCCTCCCAGTGTCAGAGGGTGCCACAGCAAACAGCTCTGCAAGTGCACAGATGTGACAACCTCCAGATGAAGGGCAAGGGCAGGCCTTGGTGCCTACATGGCTGCTGAGAGGTGTCACTGCCTAGACATGCCTAAGGATACCCTTTGCCAGGCTTCAGGTGCTCCCTCACTGTTCCCTGGGGGCTAATGAGGTGTTTCGAGGGGCAGTGCTGTAAGGCTTTGTAAAGCTCCTGCCAGGAGCTGGGACACTGAGACAAACTGTCCATCCTGTGGATGACCCAGCAGACCTGCCATCTTCAGAGAGACACTAACATCTGGGCAAACAGCTCCTTCTGCAAGGGATGAACCCCACTCAGACCCTTTTGGATCTCATTTCCACAAAACAAATAACCTCTCCCAGGTCACCTTAGTGACCACTTTCTCCAGGAACCTGCATGGGCAGTACTCTGAGACAGGGACAGGAGAAAGCATCCCATCTTTGCTCCTGCCAACGGGGAGAATGCCCAAACAAAGGAAATGCAGGTGAATAGATGTGGTGGTGACTGCCACCAAGATATGACTGACATTGTTGGCTACTGGGCTACAAAGAAAATACAGCACCAATGGAGGTGATAACCACGGCTAAAGAAGCAATCTCATGCTGCCTTGCAACACAGCCAAACCTTTCAGTAGAAATTTCTTTTGTTTGGAGCCTCCCCATCAGCTTTTAGAATTGGAAAACCTTTTTGCAAAGGCTTAAAAAAAGAGGCATTTTAATAATGTGATTTTTTTCAGGTATTTTTTCCTGCACTTGCATAATTCAAAACTCAGAGAGACAGACAGACAGACAGACACTGTCTGCAGGCATGGCAACAAATAAATGTAACTACTTTGCAGCAGCCGCCCACTGGAATAAATGCATGTCTTGCAGTTATTTCAGAGCAAAATTGCTCCCTTCATTTCCTTCCCTTAAAAAGCCAGGGAAATTAAGTATCACTTTTAAGGAAATAACACCACGACATTCCATCAGCATCAGGGTTTGCTGGCATCGTGGCCAAGGGAGTCCATATTTGCCATTTTTCAGAGAGCAAACGTACTTTGGCTGCTTAGAGACACAAGAGCATCAACCTAGACAGTAACACAGAGCAACACACATGGAAAGATCTGGCCCTGGCTGCACTGGGAACTGCCCATGGGCAGTGGGGAGGCAGCAGGGATGGCACAGCACTGCCCTCTGCTCTCGGGGGCTGCAGCAGATGACAGCCCCACGGACACGGGGAGATGCAGGGCACATTCGGTGGCTGGGGCACGTGGCATGGCACCCGTTGGAGGGTGGTTTCCCACAGGACTTCCTGCAGAGAAGCTGTGGGTGAAGATCCCTCTGCAAAGGCATGTGTGGCTGCACGAGGGGAAAACTGCCTGCCCTGGGGGAAACGCAGCAGAAAGAAACAAACAAACACTTTTTGCAGCTCCAACCACAAACCCCGATGTGAAGGGGAAGCGGGACACCTTCCCTGATTCCTGCACAGGGAGGGACCCACTAACCCCACCTGGAGGGGAGTGATTCTCCTCCCAGGCTGTGCCTGGCTGCTCATTTTTCAGCAGGTATCGGTGGCACAGCTCAGGGTCAGCACTCAGTGCTCCACTCGATCTTCACCCCACCACTTCTCGGTCCCTGTCCCCTTACCTGGTCACTCTCATACAGGGCCTGGAGTGGGCTTCGACCAGCCTTGCCTTGCCAGGTGGATCTCATATCTTCAGAGGCTGAAAAAGGAGTGAGGAAAGTCAGAGGGGTTGGAAGGGTCTGCTTCCCTCACCTTCTCTTGAGATGCCCAAGTCGGGATAAGACAACATCTACCAAGAAGAGACAAACCCATTTTGCTCTGGAAGTGATGCTCAAGCAATGCTTGTCCCTGCCCCTTACTTTTTAACAAAACCTGCAGTTAGGAGTCAAAAGGTCCAGACCTATTTTTTAACAAATAAAAGACCATAAATAAAGGTAATTGCTCTTGTTACAATCTCAAGAGCAATTGGGAAAAGTTTGATCCATATGCTTTTGGGAAATGCCACTTCCCCCAGGCTGTATGTTTGAGGGAATGGCCCAGAGGAGACAGGACCTGACTGGCATTGCCACAGCCCTGTGAGGGGTGAGATGTCCTCTGTGCTTGGCAGAGGTAAGGGGCAGATCCAACACTGGCAGCTCTGTGCTGAGCCCCCACAGGCTCAGAGTTTGCACTTCCAGGCTCAGAGACACGGACAGGAGCACACAAACTGGTCAGGTGCTTTGTTCTGAGTGGTAAATCAACTGAAGTTCTTATTAGCTATTTATATATTTTTTCTTTCCTTCTAAACCAGCAGCATCTCCTCTGGTGTGAAGCTCAAGACAGCCACCCAGACAGTCCTTGCCCCCTCCCTGCCCTGCAGATCAGCTGTTTCACTTTGGAGCTCCATTTGCAGCAGCACCAAACCCAAGGCTGGATCTGGCCAGCCATGAGCGCTGCACCAGAAACCCAATCAGTGACAGCTGCTCAAGTTCTCATGTTCATAAATTATTTAGGGATGCAACCACCTTCCAGGCTAGGAAGCATCTGCTTCAGCTGCCATTCCTCAGCCCCAGGGACCTGTTTCCAGCACAGGGGGGGCGAACCATGTGGCCTGGATATCCCAAACCCAACCCATGGAGCCAGCCATGGCAGGGACACAGGCTCTTGCTTGCAGCAACACCTCCAAGCAGCTCTCCCACCACCCACCCACCCTCTGCTTCTTGGCTCTCTCTCCATTGGCAGAGGATGCCACGACAGTCTCCACATGAGAAGGTTTGTAACCATGGGGGTTGTGCAGCCCTGGAGTTGGCTTCCACAGAAGGAATCACACCATGAGTTTTAAAATTGAGAATTATGTTTTTTCTGAAGGGGAAGATAGGACACATTGTTCAGGAAACTGTGGCCTGGGAGGCTCTTCCAGTCCTCCAAGTTCCTGGAAAAAGCATCTGCCACAAGCCATTTCTGGCAATGTGAAGGTTTCTAACAGAAGCTTTTCGTATGACAGTTTGGAGCTCTGGATCTTTTCATTCACTGACCGTCACCAAACAACCCCAAATTTGTTATACAAGTCCCATATGGCATCTGTATAGCCAAAATAACCAGAAGGAAATATCCAGATCCTGTATTCATTTTCACAGGCTTGTATTTTGCTTAAATGAAAACTGCTCCAAAGCACAAAGTCACCAGGGTCTCAGCTAAACATTATTCATTCCTGGAGCTGTAATTAGGAGGAAATGACTGCCTGACCTCACAAGATTTCATCAGCAGTGCCTGTATGCTTGCGTGGCTGTGGGAAATGACACTTCCTGCAGCACTGAATTGATCAAGATGTGACTCAATGAGAAGGTACAGTTTCTTCCTCAATCCTCTATATCAGTTACCCCACGGGAGGGTGAAATGGCATCTGTGCCAGTGGGAGATAAGCAGAAAATCCAATGTACAGTGCTGGGCTGAGATGCTCATCCCAGAGGAGCTCCATTTCACATTTCCAGGCTCAGCTCTCTGCAAATGGCAGGGAATGAGATCGACCTTGAAAACTCGACTCACTGCAGCTCACATCTGCGAACAGAGAACACTAAACTTGAGCCCCTTTCCCCTTTGGCTGGGGCTGATAAACTCCCGTGGGATGCAGGACTGTGACCCCGCTGAGGGCTGCCAGCAGCACCTTGCAGCAGACACTGCTCCTATATTTAGTAAAAACAATGTGGAGGCGTTTGTTTTCGAGATTAACAGGCACATCAGCCAGAACCTTTCTCACCGGGACAGAAGCAAACCCCGGGTGGTTCAGGCTGACTGAAGGCTGCTCGAAATGCAAATAGTTCGTGCTGGTGCTGCTCAGAGCAGCATGGAAATGTCCCAGGGAAAGGCTTCAGTGCCTGTTGCAGCGTCAGGTCATGGCCCCTGGAGGAGCGCTGGCTCGGCAGGAGGCTCTTTGGGATCAACAAAAGGCAAATCTGCAGCAAAGTGGGGAGGGAGCAGAGGTCAGGCAGATCACAGCCATGCTCTGACCTCTTTAGTCCTTTTCAGAGGGACCAGCCTGGCCAGTGGCTGCTGCACCTCGCGGGGCTCTTGCCAACAGCCCCAGCTGAAACGTTGCAGAATGGATTTCCTCCAGCCCTTCCCCAGCGCAAGATCTGGCAGAGAACAAGGCATCTTCTCTGGATAGCAGCAAACGCCCTAGGATCCCTGCTATGCTCTGGCTGTACAGGGCTCCAGAAAAAAAAAGGGGAAGAGAGGAAAAAAAAAAAAAAATGGAAAAAAATCCCTGCCAGGCTGCTCCCGTGCAGCTGGAGGAGGCCGGGAGTGCTGAGCTGGCAGGGGAAGACACCGGCGCTGGCCGCATCCTGACGGCCTGTGCGCTCCGAAGCGATGACACCATCCCTGCCCCGTGTGCTGCCAAAGCCTTCAGAGCAAGGCCTGGCCCAGCAGCAGGTTTTTGGTTATTACAAGGCTCCACTGCAAGAAGTCTCCCTGCTCAGAAACTGTCTGCTCGCACTGCACACGGCATCCCGAGGAGAAAGGCAGCCGGGATCCTGGCTGGGCCATGACAGTGACTTTTGGAGCCAGGGTTAAGCCCCGTGGCAGAGGGGCAGATGCAGCTGTGGCCCTGCACGGCTCCAGGAAGCATCGGTGCATGAGGAGGGCAGCATCCACTGTGTCCCATGGGATGGAATGTCCATTCTCCATAAGGCTGGGTCAGAGCGGCTGCAGGTGTGTGAACAGAGACAAGTCCAGGCTGTCTGTGCCCAAAGCATCCCCAAAACATCTGGGATCACCTGGCTGTCACAGCGGTAGGCGGGCCAGGGCTGCTGCAACCCACTTGAGCCAGCAGCAGGCTGTAGACAGTGATTTAATGGAGTCCACCCCACTAAATCAGCCTTTGACACCCAACACAGCCCTGCCCCATGACCCCAAGCTGTGGCCACCCCCTGTTCACCACCCCTCAGCCCCACCACATGCAGCACACTGCTCACACAGTCCTGTCTCAGCCCTCCCTGTTGCCAGACACTGGCTGGAATTTACACATCTCTCCTACTCCACTCATTCATGCTGAGAGTGAGTCAAGCATCCCATTTATGGTCTACCCATATCTGGAATGCCCTGGGACTCCCAAGAAGTTTGGGAAGGCCAAGGAGTACTGAAATAAATGGTGTTGAGGAGGGAGTATCATGTGAGTGAATTAATGGTTTGTGCTGCATTTTGGTACCATGGCCCTGAGTACAGAAGGATATTCCATCATGCAGGAGCTGCCAAGATCTTCACATCCTGGCTCTTCTCCTGACTTTATAGCTTGTTGCCGAGGCTTCCAGATTCCACCACACACAGTGGTAATCCTTGGCAATTTAGCATTGCCACAATTGCATCTGAAAGCAGGGACATCACTTAGCCAAGGCATATCAACTTTCTAAAGCAGAAAAAACACCAACCATTGGCAAGTGCAGGATCACTATTTGGGTGAGGAGTATCAACACAGTACATGTCCATGATCCAAATCTGAAGTGTTTTTCACTGAGACAAGCAGAAGGAAGTATCACGTGTCCTTTGAATCTTCAAATGGTGAGGCAAGGGAATAGGAGTGATGTGGAGCAGGAGACCAAAACCACTGTGCTGAGGTAGGGACACTGACCAGAAATCACTGAATAAGATGCGCCTGAAAGGAAGCTCAGGAACATTTTTGAATCTCCTGTGCTACAAGGGCTTTCAAACTTTCTTTTGGAGCTTAAAAAGGTGCCACACTTCCTCCCTTCTTTCCTCCTGTAGCCCAGATTTCAGTGCTGTCCCATTACAGCTGAAGCTACTCTCTTGCAGTGTGTGACATCAAGACCGAAGCAGGATCTGGGGCTTCAATGTCTTGCCAGCTGTCCTTGGAAAAGGGAATAGATTTTAAAGCTGTGAATATTTAGGTGTACTAGCTGATTGCAAAGACAGCCAGACATGTGTGAAGTGAGGGAAAGACTGGATCATGCCAATTCCAGACTTCTGGAAGCAGCAGTGAAAGAATATGCTGTTTTGGCTGCAGAGACCCTTAATAAGGGAGGGAGGTTCTCTGCAACCACAACAGCAAATCCAGTGCGTGAATTGAAGAGTTTGGCTTGGAGACAGGATTCAGGCAGCAACAAGCCTGCTAGGCTGACATCAGCATTACCCAGGCTTTAGAAAACAGTCTGAAGGAAAGAAAGCAATTAAAAGATGTGGGTGCAACTGGATAATAAATAACTTAGAATGAAAATCAACATGGCATTTACCAGGCACTGCTCATACCCAAGCAAACTTGTCTGTAAATAAAATAAGCTGTTTCTGTAGATCAAGCCTATGTGGTAGATCCTCACCCAGATACACACAGTACATGAGAGGCAACACAGCACAGGAAACAAGGACTTCAGTCAGAGAGGATGAAGTTTAGAAGGTGAACTGTAAAGATCACGAGCAATGAGAAAGCAAGTGGCACTTAAATGAGAAATACTGGGCAGAGGGCAGATTTCTAGAAAAATACCTCCCAGACTGGCTTTGGGATTAGTACTTTGAGAAGGAGTTGACATAAACCCAGAAAGATACTGATGATGGAGAAAGAACTGAGAAAGGCTGCCATGGCAGGAAGAGACTGAAAGACCAACGGGGGACCTGAAGTTCTTCCTGGATGAGGGGAGTGGAAATTTAATAGCATTTAATTTCACAATGTTGGAATTCAGCAGTTTCTGGTACTTTGGTGCTGGAAATGGCAGGAGGTCCCGGATGCATTAGTTCTGGGCCATCAACTGCTAGTGTGACAGTCATAAAAAAAGGCAAATGAAGCCCTGAAACAAATCAGGTGAGATATTTGCCATCGCAGCAAAAGACAGCATTATCCATATGGTATTACCCATAGCATTGGTGACCCTCACCTGCAGCACTGACAGCTCTGCTCTCCTGGGACCAAGGCAGATCCAGAGCTGCTGAGAGGCGCTGCCAGGTGACCCCAGGACCTGCTGTGCCATGGGAGGCTGCAAAGGTTGGATGTGTGTATGAGCTGGCTGGGATGCGACTGCCCCTTCAACAGGCCAGCAGAGAGGGATGGGAGCTGTTTCACATGCAGGACATCTTCATGCCCATTCGCTCAGGTACCAGATAGGAAGAGGTTTGGAAACCCCAGATCGGTCAGAGTCAGTGGCTGGGATGCAACAGGAGGAATCCTAACTCATTTTGGGATGGAGGATGAAGCTTTCAGATATTTTCCAGGCTGGACCCTGGGGCCACAAGGAGCCAAAAACTCTACATGTGGTCTCCAATACAAAGCACTGGAGAGAGTTAACACCTGGAGGAAATCCAGTGGTCTCCAGCCAAGGGAAGTGAAGAGAGAGCACAAGTACTTGCACATGAGCAGGCACCCCAGAGGCCCTGAGGAGCTAATCCTGACCCCACCACTGCCTCCCCGCTGCCGTCTCGCAGCCCCAGCTTTGCTTCCTGTTGTGTCTGTGCAAAACCTAAAAAAAGAGAAAAAAATAATTGTGGTGCCTGAAATGATCAGTGTAAATGACAGCCTGCAAATGCCAGCCAGTCAGTGGGAGAGGTGCTTTGTTCTGTAGGAAGACTCAGTTCTCAGGGCAGACCCTCTCAGAAGGGGATGTTCTCTCTCACACCAAAGAAAAAGTTCTGAAAATGAAGGCGATATTTTTGACAGATTCTGACTTGAACAAAGGAAAAAGGACTGGTGACAGGCATGTCTGCCTGGCACACATGCCATGTGTGCAGCTGAACTGCATTCATGGGACAAGGAAGAGTGTGCAGTGGGAAACAAATAACTGTGTTACTAGAAGGGTAAACAATGCCCAGAGCTCTACGGTGTACAGGGATTAGCACTTGTTTTAAGTCAGTCACTGAAAGAGCCAGAAATTAGGACCTGGATCTCTTTGTGGGCACAGCAATGAGCTTCTCCAGACCTTGCTGACTCCTCTCCAGGACCTGCCAGGGGCAATGAGTGAGTGCTTCAGTCACAGCAGTGACGGCTCACTCACCCCTGACCACAAAGATGCCGCTCCACAAAGACAGGCTCCTCACTACTGAAATAATGCACCCAAGAGACACAGAGAATTTCCGAGAAGATATTGTGACTGTGCTAGTCAAAGCCAAACCCTAGCTGCAGCCACCGGCTGCTAAATCTGTCCATGTTTTGATTTTAACATCCAAGCAGGACGAAAAAAAGGAAAAAAGGAGAAAAATAAAATAGAGTTTGGCAGCAGCAGTGATGGATCCAGAAAGTTCTTGCAGTCTGAGCTCAGTTTTCCCTTCTGGTTTGATAGCAAAGACTGGGACATGCAGCTAGAAACCCAGACTACATGAGGATGGTCCAGGACATGGATGCCAAGAAATCCCACATGGGAGCACCAGTTGAACTCCTGGGCAGTGTTCAGTGGTCCACGTGAAGAGCCCTGCCTGGAAGGATCAGAGCTATAGGGTCAAACAGGGCTGTCTTCAGAAAGCAGTTTACTTCTAGGAAGCTCTGGCTTTTATGCTTGGGCTCCTACTGGTGGAGAACACATTTCCTTAATTTCTGCCTACGCACAAAGGCTGATTATTGCTTGTTGTTTTGGTTTTCTTTTAAAAGACAGATCCTTCTCAAAACAATGGTGATGTGAGAAACCAACATCAGAATCCCACAGAGACCTCCAGACTCACTTACTGCCTTAAAGTTGTGGAAGGCAGTGACCTCAGTTTGACAGACAAGATGACCAAATAAGTGACTATTTGCTTTCTCACATCATACACTTGGCTGTGAAGAACTGTGGCAATTCTGGTGTTCACAGAGCTAGAGGAGGACCTCTGGGAATTATTCCTATTTTAATCCTCACTGAAAGGTTTTGATTTGGGAATGGGAATTTTTAGCTCCAAAAGCAAATCAAATTTTTGGCTTCATAGAGGCAATCAAATCTCCTTAGATTCTTGTGACTGCTCATTTTTACTGCATCTAGAAAGTCAAGGATATAGACAACAGAGGCTTAATTAAAAAGCTTAAGAAATGAAAAGAAATCTAATAGAGCCACATGATTGATTTGCTTAAATGCATCCTTCAGCTTTGTGAATTCAGACACAACCACATCTGCTGGGGAGCTGCAAGTGTAAGGAGGTGTAAGTGGCTGGGCTCACCCAGGTGTCTGCACCCAGAACACTCAGAGGGAGTGGGCAGCACCCATGCCCCATTTTGGCAGGTAACTGGCAGCAGAGCACATACATAAGAAAGAATTTTGGGGAGAGAAAACATGTCACAGCAATATTCAGACAAGCACAGGCAATGGCAAAAAGCAACCAGCCCTATGGAGAAAAACCAGAAGAGATGATTTCTGGTCTCTTCCCTGGGCCTCTCCCAGGGTCAGCACTGCTCCCCAAGAAGTTGAGAGCTCAGATATCAACCCACAACAGCCCCCACCTTGCACAGCTTCCACGTGGCAGCGAACAGATCCCTGCGGAGCAAACACTGCACTTGACCTCTTTTGTTCATCCTGGGGCTGTGCCAGCGAGTGGTGAGCAGGAAGAGTGACGGAGAGGAGCTGGCATCAACTCTCAAACTCTGTAACTCCAATATTTACAATACAAACATGCTTTTCTTGTTCCAGACCAACATCCTCTGTAGCTCAGGAAATGCCCCCGTGGCCCTTCCCACCATTGCTTCTCTTCTTAGGGTGCTTTTCTCCCCAGTTATGCCTTGCTCAGCCTGTTCTGCCTCATGACAATGTCCTCTAGCAGAGGCTCTGCACTGACACAGGTAGCAGACTGCCACCTAACACAGCCCCATGCAGTGTGGTCACAGGCAGACCCACCACTGGCCTCCTCCAGTGTTTTCCTTGCTCATGAACAAGCCAGCAATGTATAACCCAAGCCATTCCTGACAGCCTGCCCTCAGCTCTGTGGGCCAAGCCTTGGAAAGCGCTGCCTGCTCTGCGTGTCTCTCTGCTGAGGTACAGGCGGTGGAGAGTCTGTTGGAGATGTCTGTCTCAGCTCACTTGTTAGGGAACAGGAATAATTCTCCATCAGACCTTCCCCGGCCAGCTCCCCTCCTGTTCCCTACAGCAGACTGACAACCTGGAGCATCCTGGGGAGGATGCAGGACCTTCCCTATACTTGCTCCAGAGCATTTTTAGACATTAGAGCAGAGCCAAGGGCCAGGATGGTTGTGCCCCTGCAAGGGTCCTGGAGCAGGTCCTTCCCAGACAACCCAGCCAGGCTAACGCAGTTCATCAGAAGGGCAGGACCTCTGTGATTCTGCTTCCCTGAGCAGATCAGCAGGCAGGCACATCCCTGCGCCCTGCAAAGTCATCACATGATTCAGTGGCATTCCTCCATGTCACCAGTTCAGCCACAACCCTCAGGCACTGGCATGGCACCAGGAAGCTCAACTGTCCCTCTGAAACCACTGGGCAAGTGTCTGTCACCAGCCCTGCACCCTAACTCTCAGGCTCAGAAATTGCCTCAAGTAGCTTGGTTGTGGGCCATACAACTCTATTTTGAAGCACAGCCAGCACCTGGATGTTGTCAGCCTGGTTATCCCCATGGCAAAGGGACTCCATTTGGTGGCTCTTGACTTAATGATATTTCATTTAGCAGAAATTAAACCAAGTGACTAGAACTTGGCTGGGTCAGACAGAACTGAGTGCCAGCAACACAGAGATGCTTGAAAGCTTAGCTCAGGCTTTTTTTCCCAGAGCTGCACATTTTCTCCCATCCCCCCTAGCTCTCTTGAAACAGCCAAACCAAGTAATTAAACCCCCCCTACCTCCCCTCACCTCCCAGCACTTGGAAATAAAGATGCACTGGGAGGAGGTTACCCACAAAGCCGGGGAAAAACCACAAGGAAAGCAGCTCAGGGCAAACCTGAGCGGGGCAAGACAGGGCGTGCACATGAGTAGGTTTACACAGAGAACAGCCCACGGACAACAAGCTGCAGCAGGGATGACAGGTCCTCTCTCCCATCAGCTCAGAGAGGTGAACCTGCACATGTTTCCATATGGGAGAGGGTGGTTTTGCATCTCCACAGGCACCAGGATCACTAAGAAGTGATGTTTTAGCCACAATGATGAAGTACCATTTCAGGGCAGTATGATGGGTGGGGTGTGGTAGAGGGAGGAAGGCTGCACAATGGCCCATCATCTTCTTCTTCTCCAGTACCTGGCTATAACACTTCCCATTCCTGTGGAGCCAGAGGAGGACTCCTACAGTCTCTATCACACAGACCTTCCTCCCCAGACATCTCCCCTTTTTGCACAAATGACTCTTTTGTTTTCTGGGAAGAAAAACACTCCTTAAGGCCAACTCCAAGCAGTCACAGATGGTGATGGGGCACCCATCCCCAGGACCCATTTTCATCCCATGTCTATGCTGCTGAAGCACCCCAGTACCTCCTTCCCAGCCACCTTTCTCAGAAGAGGCTCCACAGGCACTGAACTGAGGTGACACAGCTCATTTCTGAGGAGGCACAGCGGTACAAACCTCTTAGCCAAGAGGGCAAGGAATATTTTCCAAACTCCTTCCCCCAAATGCCTATGCTCCACAGCTACCATCCCCTGGGACAAACCCTTCTGCAGCATTTTCTGCCCCAAACCACACAGTTCCTACACACACTCAAATGTAGAAGTGTTGGGGATCCATTACGAGGCGTGCATGGGCAAGATGTCCAAGATTGCTTCATTTGGGAAGGAGATGAAAGGAGGTGTCAACCCCTAAAAATAATACCCTCGTTTTCAGCAATTACCCCCTTGCAGCTTCTCCAGAGTGGCAGGGCTGTGTGGCACAACTGGGTGGTGATGGCAGCCAGGCTCCCTGGCACTGACAACAGCCTTCCTCCAGCCAAGAAACACACTCCAAAGAGGGGACAATGAGTCCTTGCTTTACATGGGATAGCTCGAGGGACTGCACCACCTTTAACAGGAAAACTCATTCACTCCTCCAGGGATCTGGCCTGCTGGCTGGAAGGCAGCAGCCCATGGGCAAGAGAGGGACAAGGGGTGTGCTGCCTTCAGGAAATGTCAATGCAGGGCGTGGAAGAAGGTTCTCAGCTATTTTCTCTGGAAAGTGATGGATGGGAAGAGCAATGCAGAGGAGTGAGTACATGTCCTGCTCTCATTCCAGCCAGACAGGGAACAGCCAGGCCTGCCAGAAGCAGAAGTGGTTGTGGTGAATGTCTGGAGGTGGAAACACACAGCCTCAGGAAACTGAAGTGGGACCAAAAATCCAAGCACACCTGCCTCCACTTGTGCCCAAGATCCCTGATATCTGTGCACAGTCATCTGCAGGCAGCACCCCTGTAAATGGGGCTCATGGGACTGGAGTGCCCCTGGCATGCTGCACTGGGGGATGGAGAGGCAGCAGAGCTGCATCACCTCTCTGTCTCATACTGGGGCACTTATGCCAACCACAGAGTGCAAATTACTCACAGCGCAGGACTCTCACGCCGAAATCCGAGGGCTGACAGGCATAGGGACAGCCCAGAAGCCCCAGGCACATTAGATGCACTCACATGGTTTCCAGCCTGTGAGAAGCAGATGGATGCTCCCTGCTTCCTCAGTCTGGGGTTGCAGTGACCCGTGCTCACGACTGTCACCTACCCACAACCATTTTCACACTCAGTGACTCATGCCAGATGCAATAAAACCGCAGACAGCAGACACGAGGCAGTGGCCAGCAGCATAAGGTGCCGCTGGCACCAAGTGCCACCAGACTTCAGGTTTCTCCATCTGGATCCAGCTCAGGACAGACACATTGACTTTCATCGGAAAATGCCTCAGCCCAGCCTCTCAAGTGCTGAGGTAACCTTTGTGGGGCAGGCAATGCTCCTGTGCCAAGAACAGTGCAGACGCCTCCTGAGCCGGTGTGTGACAGGCAGCAGCCCCACAGCTGACCTGACCCCCTTCCCAGCCACAGGCTCCTCGTGGCTGTTGCCCTTGCCACCAACTTTTCAGCATCTTCTCTTTTAGCTTGAACATGTCCCAGCCATGTTCCTTGCCAGCAGTCACACCTGAAGAGAGCCTTCTGACAGATCACACACGGGGCTGCCACTGCCGTCACTACAGAAATGTGACAACTGGACCTTATTTCCCATCACCACTGCCTCCTCCACTGAAAGGATCCAGAAACTGCCTCTCCAAGGGGCAACTTCTCCATTCCCACTCCCCAGGATCTGCTGTGCCTTTGGCACAGTTCATGGCTGGGAACAGGACTGGGTGAGACCAGCCCCTGCCGCAACACAGCCAGCGTGTCCCATTCAGCACCACGTGGGATGTGGGATAGGAGGGAGGGAGGCAACAGGCCAATGTTCAGAGCTATTTGGGTTTTTCTCCAAACCACTAAAAAAAGAGGGATCTCTGCTGAAAGTGCTCCAAAGAAACACAGCCAGCACTGCTGACAGTATAATCTCCACTGTCCACTTCTATTAATGCTCTTACAGGTTTAGCAGGAACTGGAAAGCTTGGAGCTGACTTTTCACCAGCCAAGGCGTGCAAGAACTCCCAGATGAGCAAAGCCAGTGTGACCCTGCGTGCAGCCCCTACCATCACCCTTTGGAGGGGCACTTCCCAGCAGGCTGCTGGAGCACTTGCCTGGCAAAAGACACAATGGACTTGTGTGTGTTTTGCTCCTCGTGCCTGGCTGACAAACCCAGCCCACAGAGCTTCATACTTGCAGTGCACACTCAGCACTCTGCAGCTAGCACAGGCTGAGGGACGATCCAGCGCTGAGGGGTTTGCAGCCAGCGCTGCCTCTCTGCCTTCCATCTGCTGTACACAAAGCTCAGGCAGCAGCCGCAGAGGTGACTGTGAGGTTTGAGGGGGTGTCATCAGATGGATGTTTTTTTAAGCTGCTACAAAAAGAACATTAAACTCTTGACGTGACATGGGGTCAGAACATCCTGCACTAGTTTAGATTTCTACTGCGTGTCATACACATTGGGCAGGAAAATAATTATCTTTCTAACTTTATTGTTTTGCCTTTCCTTTTTTTTTTTTTTTTTTTTTTTTTTTTTCCCCCCCTAACAGGAGGCTGCTCAGCTTTTAACCACCTGGAAGAGACTTCTGAAATCTGAAATCCCTGGTCTTCAGGGATTCTGGCTTCAGCCAGATGCCTACTTAGGGAGTGCTGGCTGTACCCAAGCCAGTGCAGGGACTGGCTACCACTGGTTCCAGAAGTGACTGATTCAGAGATCTGGCTTCTGGACATGCTTTAAAACCACTTGTGCATTGCTCTTGATGTTCGAGATCCTGGAAGGTTTACTTAGGAAGAAGTTATTGCCATTGCCATTAGAAGATATTAAAATTACATAAAGAACGTCCTTGTTTTCTATAAAGCTTCATGAAAGCTCTTTTCTCTTTTGGCTCCCGCTTTCTTGCACAGCTTCCTTTGCCTTTATGTTTCTAAAGATAATTTTTCTTCATTTCTCACCGATGACACCTCTTGGACCATCACAGTGCTACCAGCCATAACCAGGCACAGGGGCTGGCACAGCTGGGCTTTGGCTGTGTGGCTCTCTCCTCCCCAGAAGCGGGGATGGCTCAGGCTCTGTTTTTCAAGGAAGGCCTTCTTACTCCCATTTATTCAATTTGAGTCAAGGATCAGCCAGGGAAACTAATCAAGTGATGGAAAACGGTGACAGTGATAGGATTAGCTCACAATAAATCATGCAGAAAGAGAGAGAAGGATCCAGCTGCTTCAAGGAGCCTGCCAAATGCCCCAGCATGGTCTGTGGGGATCATATTAGGAACAGAGCCAATGGCAGCTGGTCTGGACACTCTGCCCCATTCAGTGGTTCTTCCTAAACCTTCATGTCTCCTCAGCAGCAGGAGGCTCTGGTCACCTGGTACCAGCCTGAGGCAGATGCCAGGAAGGTTTAATAGAAAGATCACAGGCATTTGAGGTGGAGGGATGCATTTTGCTGGGGCAATGTCCCTAGGTCTCTGCTGTCACAATGACTGCAGTTAAGATCTTTATAGGAAACAGAAAATTAACAATATCCAGCAGAAATACGGTCTCTGTGAGCAAATAAAGTATTTGTGTTTAAGTACCATGCAATCTTCTGTTTTCAAATGGTTAATTCCTCCTATAAGCCAAGCTAGAAGCTTTCCAAGAGCAATTTCTCTTCCCCATTATGCCTGTCATTCTCCTGGCCCCAGTTGGCTGCCTACATTTATAGTACAAGCCTGAACTGCCAGCATTTCCATTCCTTGTCAATAAACTCCTCCTTTGCAGCCTGCTGCCCGAAGGAACTGCAGAAGAAGGGCTTGCACCAGCAGTGCCAAGGCAGGGATCCTTGCCTGGATGGACAGCGGCTGATATTCCCTGGGCAAGGCTGCACCAGAGATCCACCTCTCCCTAAAATGCCGCTCCTGTGGTGTCCGTAGGCCCCCATCTCCAGGCAGGCTCAGGCAGCCCACAGCTGCTCACAGAGCACCACGGAGCTGCCAAGCCAAGAGACCATCTGCGCCAGCCTGCTGCCTCCTGCTCAGCTGCTGAGGCCACGGCAGGCCAGCGTGCAGGGGACCAGGCTGGGCTTGCTCAAAACCTGCCCGCACTCAGGTCTGGTTTGGGCAGATGCTGTTTGTGCCCTCTGCACACAGGCCACCTGCACAGGTACAACAAACAGGAGTCTCTCTCATGTCAGATGGCTCAGCTTGCCTGCTGAATATTTCAAGCCATCTTCTCAGCTCTGTGCATCTGGGATTGATGAAAGCCTCAATAAGCTGATCTGAGAAAAAATGCACACTCAACAAACTCTTCCCAGGGCAGCAGTTTGCAGGCAGCCATCCCTCCCCAGGCTTTGCTTCATGGTTCTCATCCCTCTGCTCCCAACAGAGGCAGCCGAGGGGCTGTGTCCTGCCTTTCTATATGGCACAGGTCATTAGTTAGTGAGACTCTCTGTCACAAGATGCACCATAAGAGGCTTTACAAAGAGTTGAAGGGATGCACGAGCTCACAGAGGAGAGTAGCAAATTATAGCCGGCTGGAGACTAGGGAGAACCATCTCTGAGAACCATCTCCAGCACACACGGTCCCACCACATGGCCCCTTGTGCCTACTTCTGCTGCATTTAGTAATGACCACTGCCTGAGGCCATCAAAGAGCCCTGTCTCCCCAGCCAGCATGTTCAGCAGAGGACACAAACATCTCCAGTGCCATAGCAGCTCTGAGGCACAACAGATGGCAGCATCACTGGTAGCTGCTTGTCTGAGTGGCTGCTGGATGTAACCCTTCCTGAGTGGCTGTTGGCTCTGGGGACATCTCTCTCCTTTTCACAGGGAGTGAGCAAGCTCTGATGGGGACCTCAGGAAGAAGGGAACTGGGAGGCTTGTGTCTACCCCACCCAGCAGCAGCTATGGGCTACTGATGCAAAACTCCACCAGCATCAGGTCAGCCTTGTTTGGGTCTCACAGCGCCTGTGTCTGCTGATGCTATTAAGCTAAAGGGAAATCAATCTCCCTGATACTGCCAGGAGTAAACTTGGAAGAGACCCAGCTGTGAATATGCTACCCCTGCACCCTTGCCAAAAGGAAGGGCCTGGCTCTGTAGATATGTGCAGGACTGAACTCGCTGCCTTCCCCTGTCATGAGGAAATCTGCCAGTGCAGAGACACTCCCATGGCAGGCAGAGCCACACGCTTGCAGGGCAACACAGTACAAATGGGGGTGGGGAACTGCTGAGGAGCTTCTGACCTCCAATTAGTTTGTGCTGATTTCTCAGGTCCCTGCTTTGAAGAAAGCCCTCTGGAACAGGCAAGGCAGCCCCAGAGACACCACGCTCAGCAGCTCCAAACAAACATCACCTTTGAACCTCATGTCGATATTACCCATCTTCCTGCGAGGTCAGTGAGGCAACATCTGGCCAGAGAGCAGGCTTGGATTGGGTTCCACATCAGCAGTGAGGCTGCAAACTTGTAGGGAGAGAGAGCACTGCAAGGGATGGCTCAAACCTGCTGCTGCTCCCTCCCTGAAAGAGCTGGGAAAGCAGCCAGGAGATGGAGGGCTATAAATCAAGTGGCATTTACATGGAGAAGGAAAAGCTGTGAGCACGTTGTGACTGGAGGCCAGGACTCACGGCCTCAGCATTCCTCCATATCACAGGTGACAAGCTGATGGGAAGGGACCTACAGGGCCTGTGCACTGCTGTGAAGATCCAAAACATTCAATGGCACATCTCCTTGCACAAGCACCATGGGTAGAGACACCAGCACCTGCCCATCTGCCATGCCCAGGCTAGAGTCTTCCTCATCTGTGACTTGAGCCACTGCAGAGGCAGCAACACCTTCAGAGACACTCTTTGGGGAGAAAACAGCTCAAGTCCAGTTGGATACTGCTCTGAGGGAGTCTATGAAAATTAAGTCCAATTGTGAAAAAGCTGGGTCTCACCAGAATCCGGTGCTTCTTCAGCACAGCAGGTCTCAGCATCCACGCTCAGGGGTTTGTATACACAGCCACGTAACAGACTCCCCCGAGCACAACACCAAACACAGACCTGGGGCACTGTGGTTTTCAGCATCTCACAGCTGCCAAAACAGCCCCACAGTGTGACACCACCCCGACAGGTCAGTGACGAGGGCTTGGTGACAGCGACCAGAGATGCAGCACTGCTGGGAGCACCTTTGCCACTCACCCTGCTCCAGTGTATCAGGGATCACTGGAAAGGTGGAGAGAAGGCAGGACATGCCAACAGACATAGAGGCAACCAGGACTCAAAAGAGCCAGGCTGGGGCCGTCTACAGGGCTGGGGGTGGCTGGTGCTTGAAGAGACCCACTGTAGGTCAGGAAGCTCTCACAAGGAAGGACCTGAGGTGGCACGGGACAGCATGTTCAACTGGGACAGAAAAATCAGCAGACACTGAATCCACACACACTCACACCCTCAAAACCAGGCTCTCAACCATGTTCAACACCAAATGGTGATTGTCCTCTCAGCACAGAGCTGCCAGAGGATGTGGGTTATGTGGCCAGGCTTTCCTGCACTGCTAGACAGTGACGAGCCACCTCAGCTGAGGATGTAGCTGCCGAACCCAGGGTGGCGGAGCCACTGCAGTCCTAGCCAGCAGAGAAACTCTGCTTTCTTCTTCCAGGAAAGACCAACTCCAAGCCCTTCCTAGACAAATTCCCATCAGTCTGCCTGCCCATAAATTTACAACTATTTATTTAGTCAAAGCTCATCCAGATATTAAGAGCTCAGGGGCACTGTGGGGAAAACAGGAGCAGGTAGAGCAGCCAGCCTCTTCCTCCAACAGGCTGCAGGAATTCCCCACTGGCTGTTCAAGGCTGGACACCTCCACACCCTGAAGCTAATTGTGTTCAGTGCCACCCCAGCAAGCTAAAGGGAGCGGACTTGTGCAAGGATCTCTGAGGCAAGAATCACCACGTCTAGAAACAAAATGCAGGCAGACCTTTGCCTCTGAGGCTTTAAAAGGTGGGAAGTGGAAAGGGTTATAAGGCAGGGACCTTCAAAAAGTCTATAGACCCCAAACATCCCAATAAGGTCTGCTGCAAAGGGGCTGGGGAAAAGTGAAACTTGCTCAGTAGCATTCAGAAGAAATGCTGGAAGAGAGCTCAGCTTCCCTCCCACTTGCCCTCCCCCTGCCCACCAGAAGCCAGCATAAAGATGTCCCCACATCCACAGGTCCTGCCAGGCTGGCAGGTCAGAAGCACAGCACCAGGTCTAAGATGGAGCTCCGATGGCATGGCTGTGGCCCTGAGCCCATGAGGTGCCCTCTCAGCTTTTCAGACTGAAAATCCATATTTTAGGCAGCTGCCCAGGGCGAGCCACAGCAATGTGTGGGGCTGATGCAGAGACCAACATGCCAGCAGCAGGGGAGTGTGTGTGCACAGGGCAGTGTGTGCGTGTTTGCTTTTTGCAATCGCTGTCCTGTCTGAGGGGCTCAGACTGAAAGCACACCCCCGGCACTACTGAGCTCTGACAGGTTCAGCCCAGCAAGAGGGGAGCAGAGATTTGTGGGTTGTGAAGTGCTGGGGTGACAGTTCAGGATGTCGGTCACTGCAGGTTCCTCTGGCTACTGGGTGTCCTGGGCTTGCTCAGCTCCATGCAGAGGGGAACTGGCACTGGTGGCTGCTGGAACCACCCGTGCTGCCTCCTGCACAGTCTGGCTGGTGCTGCTGCAGCCCCCATCTGCTGAGCAGCCAGCACACCAGGGCTCCTGACAGCATGAGCCTTGCAGTGGCAATGCTGATATCATTTGTGTCCAGGATCCAAGTCACACAGAGCCATTTCTCACAGTGTCCTCTGGCTCCCCTTCCCTTCCCTGTCCCCATGCACACTGGGTGTCTCTCAGAGCATCACGCTCTCCTTCCAACACAACGAATGAAGCATCATCTCTGCTCCCCAGCTCACTGAACTGTAAGAGAAACCAAACAGCCCTATGGCCCAGTGCTATTTCCTACACTGAGTGATCTCCTGTGAAGGACATGCCGGAAGAGTTTATCCAAGCAGTGGCCACCCAGCTCCTGGGGATACAGAGAAACTCTTTCTTCACCTTTGCCTGTGTAGGGCTTTAACTTAGACTGAAATTTTGGCTTCCCAGTGGAACCCACAGGCAACTGGGAAATGGAGAACAGAGAAAGAAGAGACATTTGGGGGTTGAGCCCTATTTATCAGAGCTCTAGAACTGACTATAATGGGTAATTTATTAGAATGACATGGGTACAAACCTGCAACAGCAAAAACTGGCATAGCTGGAACAAACCACAACAACCAGCCATGAAGCAAGGATCCCATATCTGGAAATGAGCATCAGGGATGGGGGACAACCTCATAGGGCAGCAGCATACATAGGGGCCATTTAGCAATACCTCCCACCACCCAGCCCTGCTGGGAGGATTTTACTGCCAAGGCGGGGGGTTGCATTTGAAGAAGGGAAAAATTAAAAGATCTGTGTGAATCAGTGGGGAAATTGCAGAGAGCTTGTGGTTGAATACAGACATGTCCCATAGCTGCAGATCCAGACAGGAGACAGAGAAAGGGTGTCCCAGTTTACAGCACTGCAAGCTCTGCAGGTACAGGTGCAAGTATGGCAGAGAGCAGACTGGGCTGAACTGGGCAGCAGGGCCTGGGAATGTGGCGTTCAACTCCCCATGGAGACCAGTCGCTCTCCTCCATCCATGAAGAATTTTACTGGGGGAAAAAAATACCTCCAGCTCCTAGGGCAGGTCCATTTGTCCCTGTTTTCACTCTCAGTGCAAGCTGTACTGTGCAGGCAGGACCAAGGCACAAGAGTGTTAAACCCGGGCCTTTCAGGCCACCAGAGCTACTCAGTGAGATGTTTCCCCCTGCTCAGACTGGTAGTAGTCCTTAACTGCCTTTGAACAAGGCAAGTTTTGGGCTTTTGCCCAGCTACGCCTCAAAGCCTCAAAGTGAAACATCCCTCCTAGGCCCCTCAGAAGTATTTGGGGAGTTAAACTCTTCTTTGGGTACTCAGCTCCAAGGGGGAGTACTGGGAGTTAAGTACCTAATGCCTTTGCAGTTTCTTGGCTTCTGATAACGAATCCCGGGACAGACAGCTGTGTTTGCACTGGAATTAAGATGGAGGGTTTGTCATGCTCTCCATTCAGATGCTTGCAGGAAGCAAGGACCAAGAAAGAAAACCAAGCACATAACAAATCCCAACACCCCGAGGAGAGCCCTGCCACTGCATGAGCACTTATCTCCCAGCCTCGGACCTCACCGACCTGAACCAACACAGGCAAAAGTCCTACTGGTGATGTTTTTGTGGAGTAATTTTTGCAGGATACCGTAGTTTTGTGAGTGGGTGCAGGTGCATCGTGCTGCCAGACAGAAACAGCCAGGCTGAGATGCCAGAGGAATGCGAGGCCAGGAGATGCTGGATCCAGTTGGCAGAGCCACTGGGATACGAATTTCTCCTGTGGGGACAGAGTTAACTCCAGGTGTGCTAAGCCCACTCCTTTCCCCTCCAAAATCTCTTGCACGTATCAGAGATTCTCAGGAAACCGTATAAAGCCAAGAAGGACAAGAGAAAGCATTCCTCATGAAAAGCCCAGCCCTCGGGAGCAGATGGGCTTCATTACTGTCCTGCTCTCAGCACCAGACGGGGTGGATTTTTCTACCCTGACAGGTCATGGATGGAGCATTTCATGTCTTTTCCAAACACAGCAAATCTGAGGCCTTCCAGCCTGTGTTTGCCAACATCTTGGCTGACAAATGTTTCTGTACTTCGAGTACTGGCTCCTCAAAAGGAAGGGGCTGCATCCTGGGCATCACAACTCTGACTGGGAAAATGAGCTGGGCAAAACTGCCCCATGACCAAAACAAAGAAAAGAAAACCAACACCATCTGAGGGTGTCTTAGATTTTTCATCCCAGCCTGTACTTGCAGCCCTAGCCAGGGTAAGAGCAGCACTGCCCTCCTTATCTGGAAGGCTGAGGACATGTGTCAGCCAGCTGCAGGCATGACCCAGGCTCAGAGCATTCGCTGGCTGTGCACGTCCCAAGGCAGCGGCTGAATTTCAGCCTCCAAATACCTTTAAACAATGGGGAGGAACTGAGGCCTAAAATAAGCTCTTTCCTGTTCTGAAAAAAAAAAAAAAATCCCTGGTTTACAAAGGTCTGCTAATATTTAAGTGTGTATTTATCTCCATTCACACCAGGTCTAGGTGCACTTGTAGGTTCAGGGACTAGGGCTCTGCGGGTCAAATCACTGATCAACTCTATAATCTCTATAATAATTTGTACTCCCCTGAAGGGACCAATCTTTAGGCACAGAGATGGAGCTGACTGAGATCAATAAATCTGGAACAATGAGAAGCAAGAGTTCCTCCAAGACCTGCTGGTGCTGAGGGGTGTTGGGCTGGGCAACTGAAACCACCTGAGAACTGGCAGAGAGTTGTGGCAGTGGTGCCTTCCATATCCACCTTGGCACATCAGAGGGCTAAGAAACACACAAAAATGGTGAGGCAGTTTCCTACCTGTGATATCTGCTACATGTGTTGATGTGGCTTCTGGCATTGCTGCTCATCCTCCTGCAACACCCCAACCCTTCTCTCTCAGGCTGGTGAAGGGGTACCTCCACTCCAGGAGTGGTTGGAGAAGGCTTTCCTCAGTGCCCGGAGGAGATCCAGCTAGTTGATACAGGAGAAGATCAGGGTGGAGAGAGGGCTCTTGCTGCTTTCTCACTTGGAAAGCTTTCTGAAACAGTATCACAACCTTGGCACTTCTGGTATCTCTCCTTGGGAAAGAGTCAGACCAAAGGCTGAGTATGTCTCACCTGCAAAGCCCCATGAGGTCCAACAGCTTGTGCTGACAGCAGGTTGTGAAACAACACAGGGAGTGCAGAACCCAGCGTTGAGCAAGTGCTGCTAAAAGGACCTAAGAAACAACATCTGGGTGCTGCAGATGGACAGAACCAGAGCAGAAATACAGGTGTACTTTGAGATTGAGAGCTTTTCCTTCTTTTTTATTGGAGAAAATCTGCCAGCTCTCTGGATGTCAGTGCAATTTGCCTACTCACGGTTGCCCCAAAGACATACCATTGGGGTGGCCCCACAGCAGTGGCCTGCAGAAACCTCAGACCAGAAGAACACAGGGCCTTAGGACCTGCCACTCACCTCCCTCGACCTCCTTCACATGTTCCCGCTTCCCTCTATCCCACATCTGTACTAGCAGAGTCATCCCGCCTCCCCCACTGTTGCTAAAATCAGTGTGGTCCCCCTGAGAACAGCAGTGACCAAAGCTCTGATGTAGACAAGGAATGGCAGCCTCCAGTATCTCCTGCTGTGCCAGCCTAGATGTGCTGCCAGCAGAGTGAGATGAAACACCAGCCTGAGAGCCCCGCTGCGTATTCTCACCTCTATGCAGAAAATGTACAGTGTGCACAAGTCAGCACAGCTAACGGTGCGCTATTCCTGCAGGGAACAGCAGAGGAACGTCAACTCAGAAGATGGATGACGATCATGCCGAGGCCAGACAGGATCTCCTGGATGGCTGTAGGGTGGGCACCAGTAAAGCCAAGGCCTCCTGATGGCCCTCATCACTCCCTGAGCCCAGCTGAGATGGCATGAGGTTTGCCTGGGAGATGAGCGCACCTGACCATGGCGCAGGAGGTGTTGAAAGGTGACTGCTCCAGGTAAACCCCTGAACTACTCACTGTGGCAGGGTGTGGAAGGTCCAGTGGCCAGTGTGCTCAGCACCACTTCAACACCTTCCTGCAACGCAGACATCCTGCCCTTGGCCACGTATCTGTGAGCCTGGAGCGGGACAACTGATGGCCAACAGGACAGACAGGACATCACCGACTTGAAGCGAGCAGAGGACAGTCCATGGCACAGCTGCACCCCAGGGCCAGGGCAGAGCTGGGACCACAGCCCCCGTGTCTGCTCACTGGTACAGCCAGCAGGAAGGAAAGGCAACAGAAAACAACCAGGGCCACGAAGTCAGGGCACTCAAGCCCATCTCTGTGTGGAGCACCGAGACCTGTCCCACCCCTCTGGCAAACACACCAAGCCCATTCCTGCCTCCAGGAGGTACAACGGGGAATTCTGCCACTGACTTCAGTACAAACAAATTCAGCCCACCACCAAAATAACCAACTCAGTGGCATTTAGGAACAGAGTTATTTCAGCCCAGGCTGGTGTGTGGGTGTTCCTGAGGTAGAACAAGAAAGCCTTATTCCAGCACAGCCATGGAGCTCAGTGCAAACCACTCTGGCATACAACTGTCCGGATGGAGTTATAAGTGGGCAATGCAAACAGAGCAGTTAATTCCTGCTCCCTGAGCTGAGTGAGCCCTTAGCACTCTCAAGCTTAAAGGTTTCTGGTTATATCATCTTTCTTCCCATGTTCTATTCCTTGTCCTGGTCACAGGAAGGTTTGGTCTCTATGTGCCATTAGCAAGGATTAATTCAGCATGTTCCATGGACTGTGGGTGGCCCAGGGAAGGCAACCTGCTCAATCCTGCTAACGACAGAGAAAGGATCTGACTGCTCCTGAGGGAAACTCCTAGCATTGCTGCTTTTTTTTCCTAGCATTTTTCTTCATTATTGTATAAAAACCAAATGACACCAGACAACTAGAACTCCAAATAACCCCCAGGCAGACATCACTTTAAGGATGACATTTTCGTTTGCAAATTGTTTACCTGTTATTGTAACTTGTAACTTCTAAAATTCAAGTAATTGGCCTCAGTTTGTTTTCCTTTGGGATAAAAAATGAAGCAATCTTTAGCTTGCTTCTTTTCTGTATATGGTAATGACCTTTCCTCTGCTTTTTCTCTCACTGATCTGAAGAGGAAAGGAAAAACTGTAAACTGCAAAAATAATAAGGGAAAGAAATGGCACAAAAAAGAAGGCTGGACCCAGGGAGAGAACTGTGTGGCTAGAAAATAAGCCAATGTTAGAGAACATGAATATTGCTTTTTTGAACCCAAAGGGGCAAATCTGCAGAGGGCATCCACCACCCTCACAAATGGGTTCCCGCTGAGTGACAAACATTACTTGGTTGCACTAGTTGGAGATCCCTACCTCAGACCTGTCACCACCTACGGGAACTTTCAGAAACCACACTTGGCCCACGTGAAAGAACAGATTCGCAGGGCATTGCATTTCCCAAGGACTCAGCTGGCCAGCGCTTCTCAAGGTAGCATTCCAGACCCAAATTCCCTCCAACCTGTCGTGAGACACCACCAGCATTACCATCACCCTGGTTTGCTCCGACCTCACGGGAACTCTGTGTGAAACTGTGTTGAGATCAGGTAAGGAATTAAAGTCAACCAAGCACAGAAAGTTCTGCTGACTCAGACCAGCAGAATCTCATTTTTGAAAACCAGAGCCCTGAAAAGAGACACGTTTTCCAGTCAGATGCTAGAAAGTATATCCCGTGTGAAACACAATCATCTCTTCATTAGCCCCCCTGGAGATTAAAGCTGATTCAACGCCGCACTTTTTACTGAGCAGCCCCAATACTAAAATAGGATGCATAAATCATTTCCTTAAAAAAAGAAAGTTACCAAGGAATACAATACTGATTATGGTCTTCTGGGATTTCTGAATTCATCTGACAAACTTCACATGCTCATCTAGAAATAACAAATGCTCACTGAAACCCAACTCCTTTTCAATCTTACTCAGCCAACAAGTTATGCCTATTTTATTTTTAGGAAAAAACCACATTAAAGTGATGGAGCAGCCCCTATAAAAGGAAATCACATTTCATTTAGTCCATACTGATAAAATTCCATTAGCGTTTCAGTCAAGTCAGTCTTCTGAATTTTAAGATGTAGCTCTAAAGGCCCCATTGATGGATTGCTGCTGTACTCAGAAAACATTAGTACATTGTTAAAACGGCAGGAATTACCCAATAACGTTTCTTAGGAAAGAGGAACTAATTTCCCCAAAGGAGCAGAAAAAGGCAGGGAAATAAATTACCCCCCCCAACACAAAACGGTCTAGATTTTAGTTCAGAATTGTTTCCCAACTTGAAAGAAACTTCTAAAAGCACACACTAGTGAAGTCCCTTGAGCCATTCAAACAGATTCCCCAGGAATTTTAGTGACCGCGGGTGTAAATCGGCGCTTGCGGGACAGAGCAGCTCCCCTTTCCCGTCCCGACCCCGGCACAGCCTCGGGAGGGCTGCACGAAGCTGTGCACAGTTCCATGACCGCGCAGAACACTCTTTCATGCCCCGCAGGGACACCGAGCGGGACAGCCGCCCGAGAGAAGGCTTAGAAAGGAGACGCGGGTCCCACTGCGGAACAGCCGGGACGGTAACGCCGCTCACGCCGCGGGCGAGCGCAGCGGCGAAGTTCAATGGGCTCAGCCGAGGGATGGGCAACCCCCGGCCAGTTCACCGGCGGACGCAACTTCAGCTCGCCGCGGACCGGCCGACACCCGAGGGGCTCCGGGAGCAAGGAAGGGGCTGCCCGCCGTGCCTCGCTCCCCGCTCCGCCCGCCCGCTCCCGCCGGGGGACCCTCCGAGAGCGCGGCGCTCCCGGACCCACCTGGGCTGAGGCTGCTCTGGAAGTAGAAGAGGACGAGTAAGACCGAGCCGAGGCCGGCGGCCAGCGCCAGCCGCGGCGCCCGGCTCCGCCGCATCCTCGGCCGCGGCTGGCGGCGCAGCGCAGCGCCCGCGGCCCCGGCCCGCCGAGCCCCGCCGGGCGCCGCCGCCGCCCCGCCCCGCGCCCGCGGCCCCGCGCCCGCCCGCAGGAAGTGACACGGGGCGGCTCAACGGGAACTTCGCCCCCCGAGAGCCCCGCGGCGCCGGCGGCGGCTCGGCCCGGCCAGCCCCGCCGCGGGGGGCGGGGGCCGGGGGGGGCTGCCTCGCCCTCGCCCGGTGCCGTGTCCGCGCCCCGGCGGAGCTCAGGAGTGCGCGCTTCCCTGCCCAGCTCCCGTCACGGCTCCAGGAGTCCCCGAGGGGAAGAGGGAGTCGCTGATGTGCTGGCAGGGTCGGGAGTTTCCTAGTGACTTTCCTCTGCACGGTCAGTACTTCGGAAGCATCACAAAGTTTCGTGGCCTTAAAATACACCTTTTTTTTTTTTTTTTTTTTTCTTAATATTCTTTTGGCTACCCCCGGCCCTGCAGACTTTTAGTGAAAGCAGTAATGCTTCTGACTAATTCCACCTCAAGCAATAAATTTCTGTAGAAGGAGGACATAATTTTCTACTACTCTCGGCATGCTTTTGGAAAGTGAGAGCGCAAAGTTCTCTTACTGCATCCTCTATCCCCCAGGCTCTGTAATCACAGGCAGAACCAGCCCGGAGCTTCTTTTGCCCCAGTTTTGAAATAGCAGCAATGCTCTTCACCAAGCTCTGTAAAACACTTGAGATCTACTCAAAGGCCACCTGCCAAATTAGCCAGGCCGAGAGCTAGATTCCACTGACAACACTCATTCACTGCTTCTCTTCAGCCCCAACACACTTAGTTTTAAGAAAAAGAGGATAGCTCAAGGAGGAGCCACTGGGAATGACAAAGAAAGTCTGGGTATATGTGCATGCTGGGCTTCATTCTGCCCTCATTTAGGGCAGAGGAAACCAGGAGGAAAATCTCACTGTAGTGAAGGAAGTTGCAATGAAATAAGAGCACATGCAGCACCTTGCCGGCTGCCTTGGGCTATGACCGTGGAATTACACAGTTCTTTCAAGTCCTTGTTGGATGGTCTAGAGAGGGGCAATAGAAATGAGACCACAACTGAGAGCTTCTTGCAAGGGCACACCAGTGTGTGCAGTAACCAGCCACTAAGATAACCTCGGCATCAGAGCCCTGTGCCTGTTTGATGCATGCAGGGAAAGACTGTGACTCCAACCACTGGGGAGCAGGATAAAGTGCTAGGAGAGCACTGCTGGCTGGCAATGGCTCTGCAGATGCACCTTGCTCTCTGTTGCAAATGGTGCGGTAATTTTGGCCTCTTGATGAGTGTGGAAAGATTTGGGGTCTGCCTGACGTGCGAAGATGGGCTGAGAGACCTCAGGGGCAGCAAAAGGGATGGCTGGTACTGCTGTCCTTGAGGCTAGAGAGAGTTCAAAGACTGAAGGCATATCCAGCCCGGGCAGTGGGAACCCCTTTGGAGTAGCTTTCCAGGAGCTGGAAGGTGTACTTGAGACTGTTGGTGAATTTTTCATTATTTGCATCTCCCAGTACTGAAACACCAGAAAATCTAGCCTAAGGCCCCCAGAGGAGCTAAGGAAAATAATCATCCCTTTAGCCCAGCTTCCCTGGGTTCAGCAGGAGGAATAAAAACAGTAGAAATGACCAAACTTCACCCATAGCTGGAAATTCTTTAAAGAAGATACAGTAAAACATCCCACTAGAAACTCAGGCACTGACCTGTTGAGTCCTGCTGCCTGCTGTCTGTATTTCACCCCCGGGGGCAGGGCCAGGGCCATCTGTGAGCACATCACATATGCGAGGCTGGTCATCCAGCAGCGAGGTGAACGTGCTGTTCAGATCCACAGGGCTAAAAGCAGAAGCACATCATGAGGATTTCATAGGATTCCTATGTGAACTCAGCTGCAAATGCACCCTTTTTCAAAGGACAAACCCCTTTTAGATGGACAAACACGTTTTCCAGGGGGAAGAGGTACATTATGGTAAGAAGTGACTGCTGGCAATGGCACCAGCTGCTGGGAGGTCAGGCCTTTGCTGTTGCCCATTCCTGTGGTGTGACAGACCTTCCTGGTCACACATGCTGCTCTCTTGTACCGTCCTCCTTCCCCTGCAACCCCACCATTCAGAAAAGAGCAACCCCAGCCCGTTAAGACAACAGTGACCAGGGCTTGCTTGAGAAGAAAGGCCACCCCAGATATGTAGAAGGGCATGAGATTAAACTGTCAGAGTCTCAGATTATGATCCCAAGCCTATTACTAATGGAATAATCAGATTCAGTCTGCTTTGGAGAAGCCCTTCTCTCCCTCCCCAGGCACCACTGGTGGCTGGAGAACAGCAGATGCATAGAGCACACATAAAAATACAACTGCTCAGCAGCACATGTGAAATGAATGTGGCAAGCACTGATCCCTGGTGCCTTAATCTGTTGCTTTGCCAGGTTAATTGGAAGAACTGAGAAACGAGTATGGCAATGGCTCCTTCCCTGACAGCCTGTGAACTCTTCCTGGAATGGCCGCCCTGCTCCCTGTCTGCACAGTGCCTCCCACCGTGGGGTTCAGACCATGGCTGGGGCTGTTTATGACTGTTAAAACAATACTGATAACCAAAAATAATGATCAAAAGGCACTAAAAACATGCTGCGGAGGGAAATTATTTGTTAATGCCAAGGTCTGAACTGCAGCTGACTTGTAGGTGAAGAGGAAGTGCTGTTTGCCTACAGAACGATGCTGTGCCTTTGATGCAGTGCATGCTTGATTCATGCTTGATTCCCCCCCTGCTCATTAGTAGTGCTCATTACTGTCTTCTCAGCAGGTTTCTCCCACATGCTTTGCTTTTTCCCAGGACCTTGGTGCCACTGAGTGAGATTAACCCCGAGCTTTGGTCTGATGACCATGTTGAATAGAAATTAAACAGCGTCTAGTTTCTGCTGGAAACTGAGGAATCTGTTGTACTCTTCCCCGAGGCCTGGCTGTCCAGCCACTGTGAAAAAGAGCTTTTTTAAGGGATATTTTGACTTTGCACCCAGTTGTTTAGTTCTGGAGCTGCAGAAGCAGTTTTCCCTGGCCTCCTGCCGGTGTGACTCCCATCTGCTGGTGGCCCTGGTGCACATAGCATCTGCTTCTGAGTAGTCAGTATTGTCACCTGGCTAATTTCACAGCTTCTCAACCTTTCTGTTACCCCCTCACCGCCTAAAAAAGAAAAAGCTAATGACTTCCCAGGGATCCTTTTACGATTATCTCCTGATCTCCTTGGAAATCTTCCTGAAGACCAAGGAACTAAAAACTGGGCTGTCTTTTCTCATTTTGACATGCTGGTCTCTGTCAAAATATATTTCAAGGAAACATACCTTTAACTTTCTTTCTACCACAATTTAAAAATGAAATAAAATAAAACAAAACCCAGCAGCTGTTTTCTTTTAAAAGCACCAGTGGTAATGGAAGCAAACCAAATTACAGGCTCTCAGGACAACTCTCTGCCTGCATCTACAGGAAATGCTGTTGGTAGGATGGAAACTCCCATCAACCTTTTTATTCAGTGGTGGCAACTAGGGACTGTATTGTCTTTTGTACCAGGCATTTATATTTCATTAGTTTATATACTGTTCCCAGCTGGGAGCTTGCTCTCTGCTGATGTCTGATTGAGAGGCTCGCCTGAGAAAGGGATGTGATTTACAGATAGACACTGGAAAGCCAATTGACCTTGGCATGATGATGGGAGTTGTGCAGTTCCTTCAACAGCAAGAGCAGTAAACCTGCCAAGCCTCCCATGAGGAGCACGGTCAGGGTTTGTCTCTTGCTCTGCTGTTTCTTGCACACTCCGAGCAGAAAGCCACAGCTTTTCTCCCTGCTGCCCAGAGCAGCTGGTTGGCTCTGCCCTGCACCTCTGTACCAGCTGTGGTCAGGGTTGTACAAACAGCAGATGATGGCTGAGATGGGAACCAGCCAAGGACCTCGTATCCCAAAGGAACCCAGTAAATCTCTGCAGCAAAACCTCGCCAGGCTCGTGCCCATCATGTAGCAGAGCAGAGCAGCTCAATACTCAGCTTCTCTGGCTTGCAAGGGAACACAACTCAGAGGGAGGAGATGGAGGGAAGGAATTTTTCTGCTGTGTCACACAGATCTCCTGTGCACAAGGCTTTGCACAGATCAGGGTCTCTCATGCTCAGTGCTCATTCTTACAGCCTGGTTATGGTGGCTGGGAAAGAGGAATTAGAGCATTTCATGCACAAATAAAACCCCATGCATTTCAAGTTTCCTCTGGAGGTGGGAATTTCTCCCTCTCATTCCTTAAGCTGTTGCTCCCTCCAAGGAAGAACTGTGTCCACAGTATCACAAGGGTTCTGAAGGGAAGGGTAAAAACTCCTGAAACAAGACCCATAGAATTTTGCCTGGCTCACAAACACCTAACTCAGACCAGGTACATTGTCAGACTTTTTATAGGACCCAAATTACCTTCTCTTGCAGGATTCTCAGTATTTGTCACCACTGAGTGTTCACTATTTAATAAAAATACCTTCTTTCTTGTTCATACCTCGTACTGCAAATCCCAACAACATCAAATCCTGTCTTGGGGAAAAAAAATGCAAATATTCCTATAGTTATATACCCAAATCCCTCAGGGCAGAATGGTCTCTCAAAGGCCCAAGCCTGTAATTTTTGAACCAATGGAAAAGCCTGACTGCATCCTACACCTTGCTGCATCACCTCACAGTGCGACACAGCAGTATTTAAATCCCTGGGGGATTATGAGAGCTGCACTACTGCCCAAATTTGGGGTTAAAAACAGGTCATGGCTAGTCTTCCCCAAAAAAATGCTTCATTTGACTACTCTCTACATCTGGGGGGAACACGCTGCAGGGTCTGCATTACTGGGTAGCCCTAAACCTCACAGAAATTCACCATGACTTGGTTAAGGTGTTTGGGAATCCAGTGTTGGCAGCTCTGTTAAGCCTCTGTCGGCATTCAGGCGCTCTTGGACCTCCCCAGCAGAGCCAGGTGAGATGGGTACAAAACCTGCACCACACGCTGACCTTGCTACCACAGTTCCAGCATGTCAGAACAAGAAATTCTCTCCTTGGAGGCACAGTTTGCATTCTAAATATTCCCAAAATGGGGAAAGAGGGCCTTAGAGATGCCATTGAGAAACCTCTCCATATTTCAGGGCAATTTGAGCACCGTGCTTTCAACCATTTGGCTGAAGCTGGTGATAGGGAAGCAAAAGGCAGTGCTTACCCATGCAGACACAGTGCCTTTGTGATGGATTTGCAACCCAGGATTGTTCGATTGAAGCCTGTAATGAAAAGGCCAGATCTGTGGCTACTCTAAGCATTTGCTCAGAGACTGTATTCATTTTTATTCCAGCTGAGGGACCACGTCCAGGATACATACATTTGATAGAAAGAAATTTGTTAACAGCATGCTTTTATGCCTTCACAAAAGGTAGATTATTCTAAACTGGGCTTTATTTGCTTGAAAGCACATAACTCAGCAGCACAGACAAGCCTGGTGTGTCTTAGGAGCAGAGCAGATAGCAAAGACTGCTCAGAAATCTCTCTGGAAAGTCCTGTTTCCTGGACTTCAGTTTATTTACACTGACTGTTCATGACCAGAATCCTAGGTCTTGGGATCTTCTGCATCCAACCAGCCACAGCCAAGAAACAGCATGAGAGATACCTCAGCTTTAGCACCTCATCTGGAGCGTCTCTTTCTTAGCACAGCAGCACTGAGCACAAGATTGTGACCTGTCTGTAACTCTATAACTCCTCTGGTCTGAGCAAAGGCAAATTAGTCCCTGAGAGCGGAGTGAGGGGGTGTTTTGTGGGGACAAATGCTTGTGGCCAAGGGAAGCATCTTCCCAGCCCTGCAGGGCATTGCTGGAGCAAGCTCTCTTCCCTGGAGCATTCACATTGCTGCTACAATGCACACGTCCATCCGAAATGGCTCCAAAGGGAGGGAGAAATACCCACACTGTAAATAACAAGTGTGAATTGCCATCAGTGGTCAGAGCAGTACTATAGAAGTCTCCTCAACCACAGAATGAACATGTTGAGAAACTTCTCTTTTTCCTTAAACCCTGTGTTATAGGCAGGGACAGAGGTCCCATTTGTTCTTGTCCCTCTCACATCAGGGAAGCTTGAGCAGGTCTGTCCTTTCTCCCCTTCCATAACAAGCACCCCATGACAGCACAACCAGACCATCCTGAAATACTGACATTGCTGAATCTTTCTACAGTGAAGCAGCCTGGCCCTGGGGAGAGAGGAAAATGGACAAAGATAATGGTATGGAATGACATTTTCAAAGAAACCGGTGTATCTTAGGTACTGTCCTCACTGACCATGTCTAGATGAGGTTGTAGGTTCCCAAATCCCTTTAGGACTGCTGAAACATTCCCTTCATGACTAAAAACAGAGCTTCTTGTTTACTGAAGGAGGTGAAGTTAAAATAATCATCATCATCAACTAAATACCATTAGTGAGGCTGTAGCCTGTACAAAGTCAGACTCAGGTTTGTTACTGCAATTTTAAGCATAGAGAAGTAATTGCATATGTCTGAACATGACAGGGCTGGTCAAATCCAATTCAAACAGCTTCTGTTTCATGGAAACCCTGGCTGAAAAGGCATATAAATATTCTTAGTCCAGCTCTTGTTCATGATACTCTACGTTTTCACTATTCTAGGAAGCCTGAGACACTATTTTTATTTAGAATAAAAATAATAAAGGCTTTTCTTCAATCCTCTGGGTGCCTTAATTGAATTACATCTGCATTAGAAAATTCCAGCACTGCTAAAATCAGACAGCCACTGACCCATAATGTCTAGGAGGTCTATCAAGGAGGCATGGTGTCTGCCTCCACCAGAAACTATATCTGGAGGTATCTTTTGCAAGAAGTTTAGTCCTGGAGAGGTACCAAATCAGCTTAGTATGGAGTGGAGAAAGCCCATTCCAAGTCTCTGAGCCATTGCAAAGAAAGCCTAGCCAGCTGGCTTCAGTCTTTCCTAAAGAGATCTCTCAAACAAGCACTTCAGCCCAGTGTCCAAAGACAGAAGGCAGCAGGGCACTGGATTTGCAGCTGGAGCTTTTATTACTACCACAATTAATTCAGGAGAAACAGCCCAAGTAGCCCTGCAGATTGCAGGCCAAACCACTCAGATCAAAGGTTTCCAGGTAGTGCCTTGGCCTCTTCTTGCAGAGATTGGCCATGGAGGGATGATTCATGAGCTTCTGCTCCATGAGCTCCCAGAAACTGAAGCCTGTGAGTTCCACTCTTAGTTTCCAAATGCGCTCAGTTGCAGCCTGTCCCCTACTATGGGCCACCCTGGTGGAGGCACCAGCATTCAAGCACAGATAGTGTGGGTGAGTTACTGGTGCTCTGCACTGCCCAGGGCACGGCCAGACCTCCTCTCAGAGCTTGGCTTGTTGTGTTAGTACTGCTGACAGTGTTGAAGAACAGTCTGACTACTACCAAATCTATATATTGATGGCAGCTATTAAAGAGTTGCTGTATTTCCAGCAGGTTGCAGTGAGACAGGCTCTATCCTTTTCAGTGTCATGAAAATAATCCACAGAAACACCCATGAGCCTGACCTTCTCTGAAGTTTACCATCAGTGAGAGGGGAAGAGAAAAAGCTACTTCGTTTCTACAGACGCTCTCAGCAACAGTGTGATTTCAGCAAAGCCAGAGAGAATTCCAGTTCCTCTCTCAGTTGAGGAAGACAGCACGATCATAATGCCTTGCCCAAACACTCATTCTAATGAACAGTGCAGGCAGTGTCATTGGAAAAAAAAAATAGAAAAAAATGAAGCAAGTAGAGTGTTGGTGGGTTTTTTTTTCTTGGCTGCTACTTCTGTGGTTACAGCTACAGCTAAAAGCAGCAGTAGCAGGTTACAGCAGAAACTGAATATGCTACTGTGCAGAGGTTCAATTCAGTGAACTGCACAGATATAAATGGGCTTTTAAACTTCAGAAATTAATTTAAACAAAACATGATTATCTCTTTCAATGAGGGCACGTCCAGAAAGCACCAGCTGGATGCAGTACAAGGTAGCTCAGGCGTGTGTTGCGATGTTTAAAACCTGAAGCAATGAGAACTGCACTGAAGCTTGCTCTGTTTTATTTCCATTTGGCATCCTGGAGCTAATGGAGTGAAGGAGCTTGAACAAAGTGCCTCAGTCAGCCTCTCTGTGGCTTATGCCCTGAGATGCCCCTGGCCAACAGTTCTGTCCTGCAGTCTTCCAGAGGGCTCTCCCAAATGCAGGATGGGGGACTATAGCCACTCCCAACCTCCTGGTTTGAACAAAGCAAGACAAGGAATGCCTAATAATTAGTGGGGAAATACAAACCTGCTGCTCAGATTGCAGGGGTGGCAGAGAGGGACATGCTGTGAGCGAACTATGAATCCATACTGTACTGCAACATGGCTCTCATCCAAGCTTGCACAGAGTGTGCAGGCTGAAGCTCCCTGTGCAGAGCTCCTCTTTGCACCATGAGGCTGGGAAGAGCCAGGGGCTGCTGCTGTGCCTCAGCCCTCTGCTGAAGGGGGATCAAATCCCTCTGGGCTGAAAGCACTGAGTTCATGTCACGTTTTAATGATGTCCACAGACCATGTGGAAAAGCTTTGTGCTGCCCAGCAAAGCAGCTGAAACGGAGCTGTAAGACAATCAGTGGGAGGGAATCATGGTTAAACATTATCTAGAAATAGGGCTGGCCCAGAATATAAACTCTGGCTCCATGCTAGGAAAAGGTTAGGAATTAGGGGAAAAAATGTAATAAAGGTCTGCTATTCTGTCAGTTGCAGTGCAGTGTATATGACCTTACTGTTGTCCTGTACTTTTTGTTCCCAGTTCTCTCCCCAGTCGTGTGTGTGTCTGAGAGTCTGTCAAGCAGCTGTGTGGTGTTTTACTACCTGCTGGGTTAAACCACGACTACTGTCCTCTTCTATTCTGCTCCCTTAGCTGTACTTTCTCTGGTCATTGGTTTGTAGCCAGCCAAACTATTCCTGCAGAGCCCAGCAGAGACTCATGGTGTTAAACCAGCCAAGCATGCAGTCAAGGCAAATGCTAACTTTCCAGAGTCTCCTGTCAGGATGTCCAGAGCTTGACAAAGTCGGCATGACTCCATGGATCTTGTGAGGCACTGTCTGACTACACAGGAATTTATAGCTATGTGGTTGCTACAGCTTCAGCTGAAGAAGAGATATACTTAACTGGTTTTCCAATGAAATCTTCACTGGACAAGGCAGAAGCCAAGAAAAGAAAACCATTCTCAGCTGAAGTCTCTCAAATGTATTCTGCAATCAGTCAGGACTGCAGAGAGAAACTTAATCCTAAATGCCACTCTTTGTGACCACGGTTGAGAGTAGCAGTGAATGACACAAAGCAAAATCTCCTCATTTTGATTGCAGTGCCTCAAACACCTGCCCTGGGTTTGAAGAAGTCTGATCTGTGACTGCATGTTGATATTTGTGGTGTGACAATGAAACTTTAAAAATTGCTGTGAGAAGACTATAAAGGAAAAGGTATCAATCAACAGCAGCATGAAACCTCTTCATCTCCTTCCTTAATGTGTTAAAAAATATCTTAATAAAGTAAAAATATATAACAGCTGAATGAAATATTAGGCTGCACAGAAACACATGGCACTGCTGAAAATATCAGCTTTTCCTGCATGGAGAGTTAACGCTAGCTCTATGTGGACTTCACCATCACAACTTTCCATCCACTCCAGCTTTTGAAACAATTAATCTCATGAAAGCCAGAGCAGGAAATCCTGCTGGGGAACCAAATGCTTTTGGTGAAAGATCCAACAGCAATGAAAACAAATGCACCTGACTTTCTGGGCTGTGCTCAGAGAAAGTCCCCGTTAGTTACAGTGACAGATGTGAATATTTCTGTTTTCCTGCAGCAAATCTTTCTTGCCAACTTTAAATCATATTAAGTGATATTAAGTAATTATCATATTAACTAAGTGGGGGGTGGGAGGGGGAGGAATCTTTCCTTAACTAGCTTCAGGTATCTGGTTCTCTTCTCATTCAATAAACCTCTTCCACCCACTTGCCCCTAAGAATATTGGCGTAAAATCAATCAACAATCTGAAGAAGCCAGAATAAACTCACATAACACAAGCATTTCCCAGGAGTTCAGTGTCCATACCCTCTCCAGATGCAGAAAGTGCAGAGAGGTTTTATCAAGTGGGAAATGTTCAAAATGTCCAGACTCGTACAACCAACTCAAATCAGCCCATTTGCTGACTTGAGGGAGGGAAAAAAGTACACCTGAGCACCTGGGACAGATTTGTAAGGACCAGCTTTGCCACACAGAGGGGAAGGAGATGTGAAACCACAAGTGTATTTGATTGAAAGAGGGCACAGCAGAAAGCTACTTGGCTTGGATGGTGGGATTGAGGACAGGAACAGGGAAAGCGAGATTTCCAGGAGACAGACTATAACAGGAGGCAATGAAATGGGCTGTGATTTTACCATTTGTTTCATAGAGGCTCTCAGGACAGCCCTGCCTGACACCAGAAAGCACATCCAAGAAATGACAAGCTTAGAGTACAACACATGTGGGTGGTAGAATTTCTTTTATGAAAGGGATAAAAACCTCCACCATAAGCAAAGTAGTAAGAACAATGTCCAGTATTACATCTCTTTAACCTTGGCCAAAGAACAGCTGAAACATTTTTGCTGATATTTAAAGCAAATTAATCAGCATGAAGCAGACACTCTCTGCTTAGTACATTTCAGCCCAAATAGTTGCAATTTGGCAAAACTATGAGCAGCTGAAATGAATTCTTGTCTCTGGAAGTGCTGGTCCATTTTAGCAATAGGTGGTGTACCTGCATCACTTGCCATATGCACAAAATTCAGTACTGCAAAGACAGAAATGAAGGCTGACACTGTTAATCACTAACACCTAAAGCATTGTAAAGAAATCAGGGAAAGCAGTTTTTTCCTTAGAGTTAAGAGGTGGTAATTTCACCCTCTCTTGCAGAGAAAGCACTGGTTGCTGAATTTAAATTTTCACAGGGGAAAAAAAAAATGGCCCTCCAGGTGGTTTCTAGTCCATGCAGTTAACTGAGCCTGTGAATTTGAGACCCCCTCAGATAGACATCCTATTTTCTGAGGCTTTTTGGAAAGCCTAATAAAGATGAAATGAGCAGCATTTTATTATCCATTCCAACACAGAGGCCAGAAACGGGAGCAACAGATGACACTGCTGGATCCAGGTACTCTGGTGCTGTGTCTTCTCCACATTAGATGCTTGGGGGTGAAAGTGTGGGCATAGTTTGTATAAAGATATGGACTGAGGATGAAGGAGGTGATGGTGAGAGGTGCAGAAGGAGCACACAGTGGGTGCACAGTCTATGAGCTGCACTGACAGTTGCATAAGAAGAGATGAGTATAATGACAGCATCCTGGGTCTATGAATTTAAATTCTTCAACCAGATTCTAGGGGAATATTTTTGCTATTACCTAAGCAAGACAGGTGAATTGTCAAAGTAACTTCAAGCACAAAGAACTCCAAACTCTCACTGGGATGAATGTTTACTGGGCAATGCCCTTTGGGATCAGATTTGTGCTAAAGCACATAAAAAATATGAGCAAAAGAGCACAAGTGTCTCATCAAGTAGTCCTCCAAAGCCACACCCAAAGACAAGCTCTGTTCCCTGTTTATCACCCTGCATGTGTCCTGTGTAAAACCAGTGGGAAGCAGCTGGGGAATGCTCACACACTCTGCAGATCTTGCCAAAGCTGGCACAGGCAGAAGGAAAGTCCACAGGCCCAAGGGTGTCAGCGGTTTCCCCCCACACTTTTGCTCTGAAAAGGGGATACTCGATTCATGGCAAGCTGCAACACTGTTTTTGTGGTGCCACTATAAAAGTACTTCGTTCAGAAGAGGCTGTGTTGCCAGACAAGTTAATGCCATGGGGTAAATGATACATTTATAGCTCTTTATGGCAAAAAGCGGACAGCCAAGTGTGCAATGAATCTTGAAAGCTGTGTAGGAGCCCCATAATCGTTTTTGTGTGCTGATGGGGTGAGAACATGGAGCTCTATGCCCTATGCTCTATGCCACAGGTTCCTTTCCATTTAACTCACTCTTTAACCAGTTACGCCTTCACTACGATTTTAAACCATCTGTTGTATATTTGGCTCTTTAACAAAGACTTCTAATCCATACTACGCTCTTCCAAACTTCCAAATTCTTCCCACAGCGACTGCAGCTTCCTTCCCCTCCGAATGCCAAGAGAGCAGAAAAAGAGACCTAGGAGCTGTGCCTAGCCCCTTTTCCTCCAGCCCAATTCACGTGGTATCTCTGCCCTTCTGAGAGAAAACCTCAGATAAGAGAGTAGCCAGCCACATCCTTCCCAGGGCAACTTCTTTTGTCTCTCTTAAATATCCATAGCTATTGTTTCCTAGCAACCTATGGGACAAAATTCAGTGAGGGAAAGAAACAAATGAAAAGATCCTAACCCCCAACACTTAGGAAATTGAGAGTGTAAGTTCACTCAGTTCACTTTCAGAGTAAAGGGTAAACCTGTTGCTTTGCTCCAACCTGCCCCAGGAATTGTTATATTATCAGTGCAGCCAAACACCAGCATGGGGACATAGCCCGGGTTTTCATCATTTCAGCGGGTTCTCCCTTGTGCACATGCACAATTGAGTCCAAACACGCTCTCACAGGGATTTAGTTCCCCGCTGCAGCACACGGGCCAACCTCTCTGGGTAGGATTTGGACATCCCAAGTGCAATGTGGCTGAGAAACCGGCTGGATTTCAGCAAATGAGGCATTTCTCCCTGGGGGCCACCCTTCACCAGGAGAGCTGGAGCATTCTGAAGGGGTGCATTGAGCATAGCACATAGCGGGAACCCTGGAAGCCCAAAAGCCACACTTTGTCCAGGATGCAAACTGCAGCAGGGGGCCAAGCTGAGTGCAGATCAAGGCCAGGCTGTTCAGTCTGGGTATTTCTATCCAAACCTGCTCAGGATGCTGCAAAAGCACAGAAGGAATAATGTCATTCCCAGTCCAAAGGCAACCTCTGTCTGCAGAGAAGTCACACTGCTCTTTCAAGAGCAGCCAAGAGCAGAGTGTGCTCTGCAGTGGCCCGGCCCCCAGGAGCAGCAGGAGCCTGTGCCAGGGGAGTGCCTTGTGCATCCGGAGGGGCCGAGCCCCCAGCAGCTGTGCCTGTGCCACACGAGCTGCCAAGTCTGCTCACATCCACAAAGGCCCCATGTGCTCCCGGGAGCAGCCGCTGCACGTGGCTGTAATTCTGTCTAAATTCACCCTTGAACTCTGCGGGCTTTGCAGGCTCCCCCTCTCACCCCTGCACGGTGCTGTGCAGACAAACCCCTCTTCATTGCATTCAAGGGAGGGAATATATAAATAAAAGCTGCAGTACAGAGGAGCACACAGCCCTGGCTGTGCATGGGGAGCATCTGCTGGAAAGGAGCCAAGTGGCTAGCGAGCCCTTGAAGTGAAAAACAACAACAACTGGTTTTCCTGAAGAATTACAAATCGAGGCTGGAAGAGATTTGAGTTAAATGAAGTTCCAAAGAGGAGCAGCACAGCTACAGCAAAGCCCCCTGGTCCTTGGGAGGAAGAGGGTTTCTCCTCAGCAGTGCTGCTCTGCTGGGGACCTCTCACATCTTCCCCTGGACTTTTGACCTGTTTAAGCATTCACACAACCCAAATATTTATAGTATTTATTTTCCAGTGCTCTCTTGGATCTTTGGAAAGGTGCACTGCTCTTGTTTGGGTCATCTCACTGCTGCTGCTGCTGCAGAGGAAGGGCTGGCTCTCCCTGGCAAAGATCAATATAGTATTGTTATAAACATATATTGTAATATTGGCTTCTAGCAAGTATTAAGGTATATATTATATAATGTTAGAAATGCTTTTTGCTGTGTGGATGTAGTTTTCTTTCTTTTTAGCAAGAATTTAGCAAGTGTGAGCGAGTAAGAGAACCTCCAAGTGAACAGAGGATGAGGCCTGAGAGTGGCTAATCAACACTGCCCCGAGAACAAAGGGGCCCAAAGCGGCTCTCACCGCTCTGCCCGGGGAGCAAAGAGGCCCAAAACTGCTATCAGCCCTGACTGTCTGGGGAATTAAGAGGCCCACTCTACTATCAAGTCTCACCTAGCGAGCCCAGGCCCAAGAATTAAAAGAAATAAAACCGCAAGGCAGAAGAATACGCATGCTCTAAAAAGGCAGAACCAAGGAGTGGCCATGCAGAACAGTTCCTGGAAAAGTCTGAATATGCATAAAGAACAGACAGTAAAAATGGTATTAAAAGGACTCACCTCGAGCATCAGGTGTGCTCTTGGCAGAGCACCAAGGCACCCAGCCGTTACCTCTTTGCTTTATTTTGTGTGTCTCTTATTGTCTTTATATTAAACTTTTTAAATTCTCACAGAAGAGTGAACCTCGTTTTTCACAATACCTGGATCCTCCATTGCAGCTTGAGCAATCCTGATGGGCAGCCTATGGATTTCTCAAGTCTATCTGTTATACCTTCTGCTAGCATTTTGGTTTTCAGCTTTTTTCCCCTTTCTGGACATGTTACATGGAGTCACTGGCAGAGCAGACTGTTGCACAGTCTTTGGGCTGTGACTGTCCCTGTAAGACCACCAGACCCTTTTGTTCTGACCCCTGTAAGTGGGGATTGGCAAGGCCTTGAAGTAAAGATGTTTGTTCTTTTTTTTTTTTTTAATCAAATCTTCTGGATCAGACAGGCCTTGCTCAGGGCACTGTTCCTAGAAGCAAGATTGGTTTAGCTTTATCTCCAACTGCACCCTGAGCAGGAACAGGCCATGGGTACAGATGGATATAAATTCCTCTTGCTCAGTTTTTTGCTGGCCAGATGCAGGTGGCTCCCAGCCAGAAGCCATGGGGCTGCATGAGTGAGGCCCCGAGCCTGGCACGGGGGCTCTGCACTCAAAACCAGGGGTGGGAGTTGACTCCCCACTCTCCATCCAGGGCTCTCTCCGCAGGCAAGGTTGCCAACATCTGGCTGGGATATGTCTGCTTGGCACGGCTGCTTCTGACACAGGCAAGAGGGTCACGCCCGCTGTGGACTCAGTCTCATGCATTTTTACACTTCTGTTTTTCTTTTCATTTGAATCTCTTGCAATTTTATTTGCAAACACTTGGCAACCAAGTGAATTGTGATTTACAGTGAATTACTTGCAATGCCATCCAATCAAGGGAAACCCCCCAAAAAAAGAAATCAGTGGAATTTGTGGGGTCGCTTGCAGCATCTGCCACATGACCCCAGCTGGGGAGGAGGTGGCTCACTCCTTTATCACCCTGCCTGGATGACAGGGATGAACAAGGCAGCTGAGAAACTCCAAACGCTGCGTGAAGCAGGGTTTCATTAAAATAAAATACACCAAGCACATTGCATTGTATTGATTTGTAATTCTCACCAGTGCTTGCTTTCATAAAGTAATTGCAGATGCTCACTCTTGTTGCTTGCAAAGAGAGCAGTCAAAATCTTTGTCTTACCTAACAGCCTCTGCATCAAAGACCTCATGAGAGGCTTGGACACTTTAAAAGGATCAGCAATTATTTGTGGTGCTGGCTTTGCATTTAGTTTCCTTGCATATTCATGCCAGTGATATTTTAACATGCACATAACAGGAGGAAGCAAAGACTGACAGTAGGGGATCCAGCTGAAGTGAAGCAGATGTCTTTTAAATTCAGAACACATACAGCACAGAAACACTGAGTGATCGAACACAAACTAGAAGCGAAACCAGAAAAAACAGATTTTATACTTAAAACTGAGCACTGCAGAAAGAACAAAGAGCCTGAGTGGTGCAAAACAAACTTAGATTAAAAAACTCTTCACTATGAACTCCCTACTGCATTGCGAAGGAGCACAGGTTAGGAATTTCAATAAACTTAGTTTTATGTTGACTGTGTCCCTTTAATTATTACTTTTTGGCACAGCATGTAGGACACCTCCAGGCCAAAACACAAGTGATGTGGAAAGTGCCACTGTTCCTTCCCTTTGGGAATGAAAGTTTTCTGATTATTATATAAAAATATTTGGATGTATTTTCTAAAGATTCATCCCATTAGCAGCTATATTATTAGCAGTGAATCAGAGAACGTTTTGCTGATGTTTTAAAATACGTAACTTAAGGTCAGAACCTGCTAAACTTCACCAAGCAAGCAGGCCTGGTGTGAAACAGCCTTATTCTCTCTGGTGGGATTGCTCTAATGAGCAAGGGTTGGCAGCATGTGATCTTAGATTGTGAACTATATAGAGCAGCTTCGTTTTAATTGCAAGGCACTGGGCACATCCAGGCAGGAGCAAAACGTAAGGATAAAAGAGCAAGTGTAGAGAAACAGCAGATAATTATAAAATGAAAAAGAACCAAGGGTGGAGGGTTTCTCTTTTTGCTGGTTAATCTGGGAAACTTATTCAACTGTGGCAACAACCAGTGGTCATTAGAGGAGCGCTGTGACACCAGGCACTAAAAAGAGCTCAAATCTAGGCTTTTACAACAATCATAGACATTCAGCTTCCCTGGGAACAACCCTCTTCTAAAAGCAGACCTGAAATGTAACCCACATGCCTGAGGCTATCTTTGGTGCAGAAGCCCTTCTGGATAAACCAATGTGATGAGTCCTTGGCAGTGGAGCAGAGTTACTTATAGCTCTGATTTGGCTTTTGCACAGCGCAGATGAGGCCATGGGGAGAGGCCGGCGGGCTGGGGAGGCTCGGCTGCTTTGTTTTGCTGCTACTCACTTAGGATTTTATGAAATTTTGATCCATCCAGATTAGACAACTGCCTCCCCTCCCACATTTTAATTTCACTTGGGTTTCAGGGAAAGCTTAAAAAAAAAAAAAAAAAAAAAAGGGAAATAAAACTCAGCTTAAAACACAGCTTCTGTTCTGGGCATGTGGCCACTGGCTTAAGGACACTGGAGGGTCAGCTCCCCCCAGTGTGGAGAACGTTCCAAAATACAGCTCACACTTTTCCCAAAAGCCTTGCGTTTCCCTGGGCCTTTGCATAGCCATGGGCTGGCTGTGAGGCAGAACCACGCAGCATTCACACTGCTTTGCTTTTTGCCTGGGTATGTTTCTATTAAATCTTTTGCCCTGCCAAAACCACAAAGGATGAGGCGAAGAGGAAAAAAACACCAAGGCTGTCAGTGAAACCCTTCTTGAATAAGGTGACATAAGCCTCACATACAGAAGATTAAGCTTAATCTCTGAAAGGGGACAGCAGAAAGGCTGGTAGACTTCGAAATGAGCTACAACAGCTGTGTTTTGGTTGGCCAACAACAGCTCCCGCTTGCGCGTTGGCTGAGGCTGGCTCGGCTCATGTGAACAAGTCAGATTATTAAAATACAGCGATCAGCAATCCCATCCTTGGAGCACTTGACAGCGCTGCCTTCTCCTTTGTGAGTCTCTGCTTTGACTGAATGTGGTAACAAAGCGAAGTGGAGTAATAATGTGAGGTGCCCATGACAACAGTCAGTGATAATCCTATGGTGCTGTCCTTAGTTCAAAGCAAAAGATACCATTTACTGGCTTAAAGCACTGTCTTTTTGTTTCAGAAGTACCTTTTGGGTAGGGAAATGCATATCTTTCTCTTTGTCTGGCTTAACTGCTGGGCCTAATTGGCCTTATTTTAGAGCATAATAGATAAATCAGCAAGACATGGCAGAATTCAGAATAAATCAAGCTAAAAAGCTTTTCATAACTTACAAGTCACCACAGAAGGAGAGAAACTGCCCATTTTCCACAGTAATAAGCTATGCTACCAACCTGAAGAGCAGTTTAAAATAATTAACAATACCAAAAAAGAAAGGGTGTGTATATGAGTGGTTCTGCAGAGCCACTCCACCCAGTACAATGGGAAAAAATTAACTGGGTGGACCTGCATTCCCGTGCCAGTTCAGAATGACTGCACTTTATATTTCTGTGCCTGGAGATATACATTTCTTGCACGTGATCACAAGCATTGAGGCAAAAGAAGAGTTTGAAAAGCAAAGCAGGACAAAAAAAACACACTCAAGAAAAGAAATGGAAACAATTTCTACAAAATAAAGAGCAACTCACAGTGTATTTTCAGGCGTGCTGGTTTCCTTCTTCACAGTAATTATATCATTTATTAGGCAATGTTTCCTGTATGATATTAGAATTACTGTGCAAGGATGTCATAACATCCATGTTTATTAGATAACTTTGGGGACCTTGCTGTGGGAGACTATAAGAGAAAGGAATGAGAGAGATAAATTGTCTAAGAAAGATCGAGTGCTCTGTTTGAATGCAAAGGGCACCACACACTTAATGGAGATGGGAAATAACCTTGCAGTGCCCTTTCTCCTGCAGATGTAAAATGTCTGGTATTCATCTTTAACCTGGTATTTAGGACATCTCTCATACTGACAATAAACAGGAAAAAAAGGATGCAAGCCCTGCCAGTTCCTTCTGGGAAGGAAGGAGATCAAAGGAGAGGTGTATGTGCAGAAAGGCTGTAGGATCTGGAACAGGAGAAGACTGAAGGAAGGAACCTTGGGGGGACAAAAAAAGCCTGTGCCATACAGCAAAAAAGCCCACAGAGCAGTTAAATGTAGTTTTTACAGGGGGGTTGCTCAAAAGGGGTTTCATTCCAAGTGAAGGGCTTCAGGATGATTCTACGCTGGGGCCTGGACACTTGAGGTTGATCTACAACTCGGCTGTTGATGGCAGCCTGGGGACCACGGATCTCTGTGCCACCACTTTGGGACAAGGGCTTGAGGCTAAGGTCAGACAGAAAAGTGGGCTGGGCTCTGACACAGGTTCAAACAGTGTGTTAGAAGTTATGCCAGCTGTGTTTGTCCGGGTCTGGTCACCATCACCTCTTTGTTGATAAGTTTATTTCCTCAGGAGAGTCCAAGAATGAAAGCCAGCACCTTTCACTCCCATATATCGGACTGATACTTATTTAAAAAAATAAAAATGGTGGAAATATAGTTTTTGTTTGGAAAAATAAAAGGCATTGTATCAGTTGTACAGAGAGAAATATTCAAAGTATTCAGGTTTTGTTTCTGGAGTCAAATCAACTTGATTTCCTCTCCCTCAATAGGATGTCCCTTTGGTATTTGACATATTTTCTGTTTTCTGAAACGCCAATTTTATTGTTGTTGTTAGTGAAATAGATTTTAAGGATTCTCCCAGTGTCCACTCATGAATAAATATTGATTTATTAATTTCCTAAAATTCATCTTCTTGGCTGTTACTTGGGGCGACACTACTGCAGGTTTGTGTGGGACTCACTCCAGGTCTGCTCTCAACCAGCACCTCTGTGCAGAGCTGAATATATTGCTGCTGTCAGCTCTGCCAGCAGATCTCAAACATCAGCATCACTGATCACTTGGCAGAAGCCGAATCTCCTTGGCAAACCTCAAGGAGGAGGAGGAGGAGGGGAGTTAAATCTAGATGCCACAAGGAACGGAGGTACCAATCTCATCTGATGCCAAGAGCTTGGGCGTTTTCATCTCTTGCTTCACTCTACTCTTTCCTATCCCTGTTGTGTGCACAAGCTGACACTGTTGGATTCAAGCAGAGGAAACTTGGTGAGAAGAGTACAGACTCCAAGCACTCCTGTCCTCTGGAAGCTGAGCCTGTAGGTCAGACAGTGGGAGCAGGGGGCAGGCTACATCAGAGAACTTGGGATGCTTGGGAGCATAAAAGCTTCACACAACTGTGTCTTTTATGTGCAATATGTGCCATGTCCAGTTTATGGAGCTGAGAAGCTTTTTTCCTTGTTTAAAAAGCTTTATGGATCAACAGCAAAATGTAAGGTGAGTCTTCACCATAAAGTTTTTATTTACAGCAATGATGGAGCACAGAAAGAAAAACTTGGGGTTTAGCTCTTCAGAGTTTGGAGTGACTGCAGTTAGAAATATCACCCTTTGACTTGTAGAAAGAGCACATTTGATCTGGGAATTGCTCAGACAAGAAAAATCAATATGGTCTGGTATAATTTGTTTTTGACAAAAAGTTGTTCTACTCTTGGCTGCTAAAGGCTTTACACCATTTAGTAACAGACATTTTTCAAATAGATTGCACTGAAGACTCTAAAACCCACACACAGCTCTTCTCGTCTGCTGGTTGAAGTTTTAGGTTCAAGCAGGATGTAAAGCAGGCGAGAGGATGAGGCAGAACTATGCAAAGGAAAGGTTGAATATGGACACTGTTGACATGAAATCCTAGTTGGTAAAAGCTTTAAGCTCCTCATGAGGGTCTGTGAAGAGCTGCCAAACTCTTCTGTCCAGGTGGGTTTCTCCATCAAGTCCTGTCCCAAAGAGCACCACAGGCAGAGCAAAAGAGAAAAGTGTCAGGCTCTGCTGTGCATCTGCATTTTAAAGCTGAAGGCAACCAGCATGACCATCCAGCTTTGTTCTTTCAGGGAGAAGAAATTGCTCTTTGCTTTTCAAATGCTGAGTTTGTTCTGCACTGCTTCTAAGCTGGGAGTTCTGCCCTTTTTTTAAATTTTGTCATCTGAGGAAATCTATATCTAGAGGAAAACAGCAAATTCATCTCACAAGATGAGTGCAAATGTAAACAGACATCTAAGCAAGCTCTGTCTTAATGCACAGTTTGATTATTTCCTTTTCTTCCATCTCCATCTGCTGTCTGCATATAGCTACTCTGGCATGTCCATTGTCCCTGATGAACACTTTCTGCTGGAGTAATGCCTTCTTTCTTATCACCATGTTGTCCCCAACATCTGAGCTGCAGAGCAAGGGTGGCATCCCAGTAGTGCAGGCATAACTCACTTGCTGTTTCACTGGGGCTCTCTGAAACTGCAGGTATAATTTGGTTTGAGATGTTTCAATTTTCAGATGGAGAATTGTACATGTGGATCTGGAGTCTTTCGGAACAACACTTCTGTAATAAAATAAAACTGGTGGTGGCAGTTTTCATTATGGTAAAGCAGATGAGTTCTTATAACTTCTTTTGTCAAAATTAATCTTCTTCTTGTCCCCAAAATATACCATATCTCTGTTTGAAATGTATATCTGATATTTTGCTTTTGGATTAAATATCTCTGCCCTCTTAGAGAAACTGCTGTTGTTACTCAATTTCATAAATGTGGCACACTGAGGGAGGGGAGGGACTTGTTCACTGCTCTTTTTCCTGAGGCTCTATTTAGGATCTGCAAAAATGAGCCTATAAGTGAGTCTTACAGTGCAGCTGCTTTATATGTGCTATGCCACTTCCCCTGTAAATACAATTTTTTCATTAAAACAAGTCTATTAACATCCATCAGTTCAGTCACTTCTGTGACCTTGGCAGGTCAATGTCCTCCTTGATAATAGCTGTCCTGTTTGTTTTCAGCTGCTTTCTCACGTGCTCCTCTAAGTGACCCCAAACAGTATGACATGGGAACACATACAATCATCACTCAAAAAGGCACACAAAGTTTCATTTTAGGTAAAAAACCCTGAACAGCATCTTTTTTAAAAGAAGCCTTACCTTGGTGGATGGGTAGGACACACCAGACTTGGACCATAAATGTCTTTTTGATTCAATTCCTTCACTACCCACTCCAGGACACATTTCCCTGGGGAGATTGCCCACAGCCAGGAGGTGATTCCACACGCAGCAGCCCACACAGCACCATCTGACCTTACCATGTACGATATTCAAGCAGTGTTGAGCAACCAACTGTGTCAGGGATGCCAAAGCTGGGAGCTGTGCAGAGTTACAGGGGAGACATCTCAAACTGGAGATACAGCAGGGATGAGAGATTAGTTACAAAATTAAGATGGAAAGGAGTGATTTGGAAACTTTACCCCTTCCCATAAGTACTGATTCAGTGAAGCATTTTTATTCTGCACTGCAGTCATAGCCAGCAGCATATACAGAATAAGGATTGAAATATTTTGAAGTGCTGTCACAGTGTGAATGATTTTCTTTAGAGCATAAAATCAGACTGCAAAGTTATTTTCTCTCTGCAGCGACACAAGAAGAATATGAATGTCATCATCTCTGGCCCTGGGCATACAGGAACACAGAACTGGCCTTAAACAGATTCTCTTTTTCATTCAGAGTCCTTCTAAGAAATATAAAATCCAAAACAAATTCTGAATCTGGCTAGGCGTCTCATAAGAGGAACAGGATTTCTGCATAGCTGAAACAGCATGACTTTGATTATTTGAAAACGCATGATTTAATCATTTCATTATGCATACCTTTTCTCAGCAGGCACCACAGCCTAAAACAGACAGGGACAAGCATTAGATAAAACAACATGCTTTGTAGCTGAAGAGATTGGAATCAAAGAGCTTAATCTAGCAAGGCACCGGTATCTCAGTGCCTTTGGACTTGGCTGCAGACAGCAGGAGTGCCGCACACAGCTGAACTGAGCCCTGGCAGAGTCCTCTGCTCAGAAGAAACATCCTGCGGGATGGCTTTGATGTCTCCCTTCCCTAGTGCATATCTGCCCATGTCCCACACTCCTCCCCCTCACCTGCTCACCAGTGGAGTGAGGAAGTGCTGTCAGCACCCACCACCAGCTCAGGATGCTCTGACCGCCCCCACCTCCCTGCCTTGCATCCATCCAACGTCTGTTCTGTCTGGGAATTCATCATGGAAGAGACCTGGATTCCAGATCTATCTATGAAGGACCCTTTTTGCACCATATAGTCAACAGATACCCTCAGCACGGCGTCCTTGTCACCAGTCACAGAGAGCTGCTCTCTCACAGCGCACACACCACACTCCTGTTAGCTGGTAAGTCTGTCATGTGGGGGTAGAGTGCAGACACCCTATTTTTCCCCACTCAGAACACCTGGTGTGCCCCTCCCTACAGTGCCAGATCCTTTTTCTCTAGGAAAGAGTGGGAACAACAGGACCAATGCTCTGCCCTATCCCAGATGAAAGGCGTTCCCCCTTCACTTCCCTGCCTCCCCAGCTACCAAAGAGGAAAGACATGGATTGCACAAAATAAAGTTTCTGCAAAAAAGCAGGTTTTAACTCTTTAGAGATCCCAGACAGACAGACACAACCGTTGGCACAGCCAAGCAGAAGTCTGTGGGACCCCCTAAATGGCATGGGATGGGACCAGAGGCCATGCCCCAAAGTGGGGGCCAGCAGAGAGTCCCTGAGGGGCAGAACCAGTTGATCATGACTGGGGAAACAGCCATCCATCCATTATCACTGTCACCGTACCATGGGTCATGGGGGCTGCTGGCTTCGATGGGGGCTGTGGGGCTGGGCCAAGGGGTCCTGGGGGGTAGAGGGGGCAGCACTGACCTCCCACAGGCCCACACCAGGGTCCTGGGGCTCTGACAACTGGGTTTGGGGATCCCCATCAGGGGATGGGACCATGCGTGAGGAAGGTGGGCCTGAGCAGGGTGAGAAGCAGGAGTCATCACCATGTGCTGCTTCCCTGCCACAGATTCATTGTTTGACCCTGGACCTGAGCTCTTCTCTGCTCCCCAGGGAATGGGGTTTTGAGGGGTGTGGCACAAGCCTTGTAAGCTTGGGAAGGCCAACCAAACCTGCCTGGAAAATCTCTGCAGAGGATACTAGAGGTATGCCCACCCAACAGCCCGTGCTAGTGTGCTTCAGCCAAGCTGCAGAAACCCCACAAGGGAGAGCAGGGACTGCAAACTCAGCAGGTGAGAGAACCAGAGCACACAGCCCTCTCTCCACTAGAAAGGAGGCTGAGAACACCGACCAGTTTCCTGTAGACATAAACGGGATTCATCCAGTGACCCAAGGAGGCAAAGCTCGGTCCCAGGTCCTAAAATGTGGTCTCATGGCCAATTAAATGCTGTTCAAAGGGCAGCAGAGCTTCGGGAGCTCTTTGATCTCAGAGATGCCAGCCAGATGTGTAATATCTGCTCAGGTGTTTGCCAGGTATCAGTTTACAGTCCATGCACATCAGACAGACAGGTTTCTTCCTGGGTTTGCTAACAGAAGCAGCAGTTCTCAGAAATCACAGAGAACAGAAATAATCCCTACCTTTTTAAACATCAAAAATTGTAAAGCTTCACAGCTGCACAGTTCTGAAATTGAATTGAATGACTTGACTTGCCAAAACCAGAGATCAGAGTTCTAGGTCTTTCATGCCCCAGCTGAAAGCATCAATAGCACTCAAAGGAGGGCACGGAGCTGCCTTTCAAACACTGATTGTGACTTTAGAAGCGTTATTTGGTCTCACCCTTCAAACACAGTAACCTCAGTTCAAAATGGATGTGGGAATATAAAAACTGATTTTCAACATTAGCATTTTATTATTTGAAGAACTGCTTTTCTTTTTTTCTGAAGTTACATCTAAAATTAGCCAAGGAATCTAAATTTTGATTAGGCTTTGAATTTAAAGTAAAAAGCATTTGGATTCATCTTTAAGTAGGAGGGCAGCAATGTGTTTTCTCTGCAACAATTTGAAAGAAATACTGGTGCAGTGAAGGGACTTGATCCCACAGGAATCCAGGAAAAAGACTTTTGGGATGAAGCATTAAATTCCCAGAAATTACTTTTCCCACTGATCCATAAGAATCCCAGGTCTGTTGACTTCTCCTCATGCTGTAGGACCTCATTGCTCAACCAGAATATCTTTCTGCTTAGCTACAAATCCCTTGCCTTCATATATTGTCCCAGCACCTGAAATATGTGAACAGCTCAATGTAAATCATATCTTTATCCTCCTAATGCCCCTTTGAGTTCTGGCACTGCTGCTGCCTACCTTCTACAGCAGGGAAAACCAAGGCAGAGAGAATCTAAATACCTGGTCAACAGCAGTTCCTTTTACCCATTGGTCACTGCACTATTCACTCCGGTTATTGTAGAGAAATAAAATGTTATTAACAACTGAACACCTGATTCCAGCATTAAAACCAGAACAATTTTTCTTACAAGCACACAGAAGGAGAGCAGCTATTGTTTTACTCACCACAATATCTCTTTGGATACTCTAAGGGAGGCATGAGGGGAAAATACCAGCATCATCATCTGGGGAAAACACCTGTGGGGACTCTGACAGCAAATGCTAGAGTCATAAATATACAAGTACATATATATATAAACCATACCTATATTTTTAGAGTTTTATATTTACAAACCTTCTATGCATATCTAAACATATATTTAGGTATGTATTTGGCAGAAAGATGTAAAAATGTAACTTCTATAACTGCTGTAAAATTAACTATCTTCAAAGCAAAACATCCCAAAACCCCTGAAAACCTATTCTCTCTGACAAATACTTTCTCTTTTTCCCTCTTTATCACATCACTCAGCTGCAAAACCCAGAACCACTGTGTGTCATGGCAGAGAAAAAAAATAAGTGGGTAAAAGATTTAAAGTCAAAGACAATGAGAAGTTTTAAAGCTACCTCTGCTAATGCTACCAGCACTTTCTTGGTGAACACTGCTGAGTGTATCCCATCTAAAGCTCACCTAAAAAGCAGTGCTGACAATGCAAAACTCAGGGCCTGCTTAAAATGCTGAGTGGGGCATCTACAGAAGGGCATGAGCTGGTTATGCTGACACTGAAGGAGAAACATCCCAAACCCCTGAGCTGTGAGCTTCTTGAACCAAAGCCTTGTATCAATTTTGCTGATGCCTGGTCCTTGTGTTCATAATGCCCCAGGTGTGAGGCTGCATCTGAGCTTCCCTGCACCTTTGCAGTGTTTGAAGAACATGATCCAAATTTTGCATCTTGGGACCCCATAGGCAGTGAATGGTTTAAAAATAAACAAAAAGAAAACCCCTAAACCTGCTGCATATTTTACATTCTCAAGCTTCATTGAATCCATACAAATGTTAGGAACCAGTCAGACAACAGATGCATCAGGAAATTAGCCCATCTCTTCCAAGAACTCACATTAAAATGAAGAAAGAGATGAAGATCAGGAGACCTGATGCCCTTCAGGAACTACTGCTGGAAGCTTTGCTTCTAGGTGATAAAGGGGGAGATGGTTAATCCAAGGCAGACTGAGGAAGATAACATTTCTGTACTTGTACAATTCTGTACAACATTAGTCCAGACAGGAGTCTATTAACAGTGTCTGATGGAAGCAATTGTATTATTTATTAAACTGACAAGATCAATTGGCTACTTTGTACCCATATAAAGAGAACTATTGTACTTTCATGTCCTTTTAAACACAGAGAATAAAGCACTCCCCAGGGTGCTTTCATGGGCTGCCTTCGATTAAGAGTTCTGAGAACATCTGATATTGTCAGAGATGGCTCGCCAGATCCCCAACTGGATTCACACTCCTCACAAAGAAGGAAGATGGTAGCAATTATAATTATCAGTGCACTGAGAAGGAAGGGCCTTACCTGACTTAGAGGAGTGCTTTTACTCAGTCTTCCCAAAGATTAGGCTCTCAAAGCTGAGGGAGACTGACCTGCTTTGAGAGCACCAGCAGCAATGTCAGGACTAGTGCCATGGCACAGATAACTGCACATGGGATGTTTATTCTCTTCTTCACCAGAAAAATGGGAGGAATGAAGGAAGACGATGGTTTCTAGGGCATGAGTAATTTTTAATAGGACCTAATTATGGCAAGCAAAAGTGTTGTGTAAATTACCAGCAGGTTATGAGTTGTGCAATATATTTATCTATTAACCCCATGCAGCACTACAGGCTTGGGAAAGAGCAGCTGGAAAGCTGCCTGGTGGCAAAGGACCTGGGAGTGCTGGTTGAGGGTGGCTGAACATGAGCCAGGAGTGCCCAGGTGGCCAAGAAGCCCAGTGGCATCCTGGCTGTATCAGCAATAGTGTGGCCAGCAGGACCAGGGCAGTGACTGTTCCCCTGTACTGGGCACTGATGATGCCACAGCTCAAATCCTGGGTTCAGTTTTGGGCCCCTCCCTACACAAAAGACACTGAGGTGCTGGAGTGTGTCCAGAGAAGGGCAGCAGAGCTGGGGAAGGGGCTGGAGCACAAATCTGATGAAAGCAGCTGAGGGAATTGGGGTTGTTTAGCTTGGAGAAAAGGAGATTCAAGTGGGACCTTATGGCTCTTTACAGCTCCCTGAGAGAAGGTTGTAGACAGGTGGGGGTCAAGTTCTTTCTCTGGGGAAGAGCCCAAGTCCATTGTTATTGAGGACATGGCTCTAACCATGTGTGTTAACACACACCTTTACCTGCAGAGTATTTTGAGGAGTACATCCAGAGGATGCAACTATAATCTACAAAATAAGCACTTTCAGTCCATTCAGAGTGGATAAATGTGCTCAATAAATTAATAGCAAAGCTGTCTCAGAGCAGCTGTTTCTGGGCAGTTGTGGAATTTTCCAAACATCTGAATGCACCTTTTACTATGTGCTCCTAAACAGGGATGTGCACTGAGTGCACCAAAGCTGGAACCAGCTCAGGGAAAGAAAAAATTCTTTGTGGGTATCAATACAGTGTTGTTCTGAGTTTAATTGAATCACAATTATGTGCTTATCAACCTAGAACCAAAGGCTCCTGCAAGCTGCCAAGTACTGCTGTGACTCCTGTATGTGATGAAGCTCAGTCTGAGTTTCTCATAGCTTGTCCAGAGACTGGAATTGAGAATTGTGTCTCTGCTCACAATTACAGCAGAATAAACTCATAGGAACTCTGCTAGAGGACTTCTGTGGGTTTGATCTAAGCTCACCTAAATGTAAATGAGCAAGTTTTGCCTTATATTCAAGCCCAAATTTTATATTGGATTTTGTCTCATCCTTGCTGTGAATATAGAAAATACATCTATTTTAAGCTGAAATCTGTACAGTCAGTGTTCCCAGTTAATTACTGCCCCAAACAGTTTTAGAAACAGTGGCAAATAAAGCTACATGATATTTCCCTTAGTTCAATTCCCTACTCTTCTATTTTTCCCGGTTCCTTATTTCTGCCACCTGGATTTGCCAACCTTTTCAGCAGTGCCAAGAGACCTCATGGCCAAACAGCTTCAGTTTTGAGAGTATTAAAAAGATATTAAAAAGATATTAAAAATTCTCACTTTCTACTATTTCACTTAAGCAGTTTTAATCTGCAATCTGTTGCTTCTATATCTCCTCTGAACCTTACAAACCTTAAGATCGGTATTCAGCCTCGGTCCTCTTACCGTCATCAACAGGAACCAGCAAAGCCCGTGCCCCACCTCCCGGCTGCTGGACAGCACTGCGGGGATCCAGCTGCCAGAGCCTCTGGAAAAATCGGGATCTCAGCTACGGAGTCTCCATTGCTGGGACTTTACAAAATACTGACCTTTCTTGAGTGGGGAAGTAAAAAGTGGCTAAAGAGAATATATATTAATGCATATAAATATTTTAAAAATATATAATATGTTTATTTATATAAAATTTTAACATACAAATAGATATTAAATATCATGTATATAAAATATATATCTGTATATATTAAATATATACATACACACACATATATATCTATATCTCCACACAACAGCATCCTCTGCAAAGATCTCTATTGCAGGAAAATGTTTGTTGTTCCAAAATTTAACAAATCTGCAGCACTGTTTATTTATTTCTACATTTTATTTATAAGCTGGTTTTCAAGGCACCTCAGCGTGACGCTGTCATCAGACAGTGTCACAAGTGGAGAGGAAGCTCACATTCTCCTGATGTGGGGTACCTGATCCTCTCAGCATGAGGTGACATTGGGAAAGAGCTCTGTAGAGGAAGTGACAGGTAGTGGAAGGAGATGGCAAGGAATCACCCATAGAAATTAAACAAAGGAAGGGCATGGTAAATATTTGTGGCAGGGAAAGATGACAAGGAACACAAGTGATGTAATACACAAGCAAATATTCAGACTTGCCCATCACACAACACCAGTCAGTGCCCATCTTCTCAGGTCTACAACTTTCCTAGATTTTAGGACCTTCAGTATAGGCAGGCTCTGTAGTAAGTTAATTACAAATGTTTTCTTGTTCACATTTAAAACATCTACCAAGAGATAATTCATTAATTTTCTTACAAATTGCAATGAGAAAATGAATTTTTAACTCTATTAATTTGTGTGTAAATTTGACAAAGACAGCTGACCTTGCCTGCAGGAATAGCTAAATGTGCTCACAGACAATCTTGATGCCTCTAACCATCCTGTGATCCCAGCCTGCGCTCACAGAAAAAGAAGCATATTTCAAGGAAACAATTGTGTGAGCACACAGCATAATTTATCCTGCTATGGGTCATTAGAGTCCCAGCACAGTGACTAATGTGTCATTCCCTTTGAGTTACACTGAGTGAGTAACAGCTGTGGAAAGTACCTATTCTCGGATAAAATAGCCCGTCTGGATCACAGGAACCTTCTTCTTATCACAAGTATTTCTCAGGAGTTTCCTCTTTTCTGTACTCTCTCAGTATGGACAATTTCAGGAAATCTGTAGAACTTGCTTTTAACATTAAAAAAACAGACCCACGACACACAAAAACCACCCCAAACATGCACAAACACTTTTTTTTTTTCAAGAACTGTAAAATTAAAGCTTTCAAAGTCCTTTCCAGTGTGACTTCATTCCAAGAGACGCATCCAAGGAAAGGAGCAGTCTAAGGTGAGTTTCTCTGTTTCATCGTAATTCATGAGTTTTCTTCAGCAGTAACACTCTTTCATTGTCCAGTTGTAGGCAGAGGGCAGCAGGGGCTTTCTCAGATGCTACACAAGAGCAAGCAGAGAACACTGCTGGGGAAAACACCTACAGTTACAGCAGCGAGTGTCTGGTGTCTGCCTCTTACTTGTTTTGGCACTTGTGTCTTTCTGGGACCAGTGCTTCCTGGTTTAGTAAACATCCCTGAAATAATCTTCTAACCCTAATTAAAAGATTAAATTTAAGCGTTTATTGTATAATGAAGTGGCATTGTGAGCACAGCAACATCTGGCTTAATGGCCAGGAATATAGCTCTAGAGTACACATTTATGGAATCATATCTAAATTACTCACTGTTATAAAAGAGACCAAGCAGAATCTAAGAGGTCTTTACATCTTGGGCATTCTCCAAAATCCAGACCTACGCTGGCTTTTTATGTCTGCTCGTTGCAAAGTCTTCAATCAAGGACTTCGGTATCAGCAGAAAAATGTTTTCCCTTCTTCAGAAATCTCACACTGACTGTGCCATAAACTACCTCGAGGAAGTTTACACAGGAAAGATGAGAAGTGGACAAGCAGAGGACCTAACCCTGGCTAAAGCCAAATCAGCTGAAGGAAAGTGAAGAGAATTCAACTCCCCAAAGCTAAACCATTGCAGTTACAGTGCATTTTGCTTCTGAATTCATGGACCAAAGTAAACATATTTACTCTAATAATGTGGACAGGGATATCATCTTTAAATCCCGATTTCTAGGTTTTTATTAACTCTGTGTGTTTTCCAAATAGAATTTTCTGTCTGCCAAAAGGGCTTTAAAAAAAAAAGAAATCTGTTTTGGCTCTTTCTTCACTTCTAACTTGTTCTTTGCTTGATGTATTCTGAAGGTGTCTCTAACAGGGGATTAATTTTCAGTGTCAGTAACCTAAAAAAAAGCATATAAGACAAGCCACTAGCAGAAAGAAAAGCCTGCTTTATACTTGTTTCCTAAACCAACAGCCTGTGACATGCCAGGGCCAGAAAGCATTGATCATAAACAAAAAGGTCCCATCTCAGATTCCTGTAGTGAACCTGGCTTTCTGTATCCTCTGATGGCGTGACACTTCCTACCAACAGCTCCTTTGTATAGGGAGAGCAGCACAAGCAAACTAAACAAAACCACAGAAAAGCCTTGGAGGCAGCGACAGCATAATCCCACTTATTCATAGCTCAGCTGAAGTGCTGCCTATAAAACCCTCTGCAGTGATTTATTCTGCTCTCATTTCAATATTGCCAAGAACCCTGCCTTCCTGCCACAAATCTGCCTCCCTTTGCTCGCAGGATAACCCAAACAAATACAGAAACGTTTACGCTAATAAATTCTGCGTTGGATTTAGGTGCATGTATTAAACTTGACGTATATTTTCAAGCTCCCTCCTGCAAACACACAGAGATCGTTCTACCAGTAGATGTCACTCGGAGCAGGGAAATGTCAGCTGAAGCCCTGGAGAACCCCGATTATTCCCACCTGTGTGTCAAAAGGCGCCCAGCTCCCACCAGAGGTTTGGGAAGGAGCCCGAGGAGGAGGTTGCCCAAGCACACATGAGTCATGAGCGCTTCTGCCTTCTGCCCTAGTGGGTGCAGGGCTGGGGGAGACACGGTGGCACCGCTGCACTCTGTACAGCCATCACAATGGTTTCATGCAAACCTGTTCCTCAGGCTGCAGCTCCAAACAGACCGTGATGAAGGAAGAGCACAGGGAGATTCCAAACGTAGGAGTTTCCAAATCCCTGTCACCTGCAACCCTTGGCCCCGGTGATTATTCAAATTGTCTGTCACAATCATTCATTTGGATAAGGAGAAGGTAATCCCCGAGCTGACTTTACACTTTGCTGCTGTGAGCTGAGTCCAGGAACATGATGGTGGTGGTTTCTGACAGAGCACTGATGAGCCTGTGCAGTGGCAATATGGAATTTCAGGATGCTTAAAAATCAACATTCCTACAAGAAAGATGGTTATAAAAAAAACCTAAATGCCTTTGAAACCCACCCCCACCTGCACCCAGAAACATAGGAATCCAGCCCACACACCTTCACCTCTATGGTGCACATACCAAAAACCAGTTCATGGCAGCAGAAATCTCACTGGAAAAAATATTATCTCCATCAGTGAGTAAAATTCGAATATGAAGTTTAGGTGAGACATAGATGGTACACAAGGAAGATCATCAGCTGTACTAAATAGTCTAATGATTATGTTGTGTTATGCCTTTTTACACCAGAACAAGGAAAAAAAATATTTCAGACTAAAAATGCAAAAGTAAATCTCCAGGCTTTCAAGCCACCTACCTACTAGGAGAGATTCATATTTCATCTTGAGCACTGCTTTCACCTACAGCATCCTTTTGAAAAAGTATTCTGAATCTTTTATTTTCCTAGATCTTGGTTATTTGTATCTGATACTATAAAAGTACACGTAAGGTTTTCTTCCTGTAATTCTTGGGAAAAAAACCAGAGGCTGTGACAAGTAAGTGAAATCTCAAAGATATAATTGATCAAAAGGTATTTGTTTCCATGAAAATGTCTCTTTAATATCTTCATCAAAATTAAAGCTTCAATTAACAGCTTCAAATATGAATTCTTTTTTAAAAATGGAAGACCTATGAAAAATACAGAAGCAAGCAGAGAACTTTCACAAAAAATCCCACTAACTTGGTTTTGTGTATTTAGTGAGTGGAATGTAGAAGCAGCAGAGTACCAGGGAAAGAGCTGGAAGGAGAATGGGGGAGAAATAAGCAACTGCTGCTGTGTCTAGTCTTTATAATGAAATTCTCTTCAGAAACCCAACCTGCATCACATAAAGAAACCCCCTATTCAAAAGCCAGTTTGTTTGCACAGTCTAATTTGATGGAAGCATTTTGTGTGCATTCTTGTTATGAAAGGTTTACTTTTTTTTCAATGGCAGCAATCTCTGCTTTGGAAGCAACTCTTTACTAAAGCAGGATGGGAAATCTTCCAGGTTTTGGCCAGAATAATAGCAGTTCTTGCAGAACTTGTGCCCTGGCTCTGGATTTCACAAAAGGTTCCTTTCTTCCTTCCTTTCACTCCCTACAATGCACCTCCAGAGATCTGCCACAAAGGATTGCTCTGAAGTATATTTAGCACATGGTGGCAGGCTTAGCTGCTGGGATCAGTTCTTCTTCACTCTGAACTGATTCTTATGTTTCTGAATGCAGCAGCTCATTCAGAATTCAATTCCTCGTTTTTCACAGCAGTGCAAGTTCAACTAAATTTTTTACAGGTTCAAAAATCAATCAGACAAACCCAAGACAGAAAAATCCATGAGATGTCCCAGTTAAAGCTCAAGTAGCAGCGATACTACAGTGCACTGGATGCTGTGAAGATGTACTGGAGGGCTGCCATGGGATGTTTTCCTGTTCTTTTAATTTCCTTTGTATTGGGCTTGATATTGGGCTCTGTGGATCTCTGGTCTGGCTCATTACAGCTGTTCATACATTACACTCTCATCAAGAAACCTTCCAGGTGGGAATTGATGGCAGTGACCCCAGGAACTGCAGCTTTTTCTCCCTTTTGGTGTTTAAAGATGGGTTTTCAAAGATGGATGAATGTGGTAAGGATGTAAAAAGAGTAGTATTTTATGAACATAGTAAAACTGGACATGATTAAGTTTAAAACCTCATTTACCTACATATGAATATGCTTGAAGAGTTCTAAATCAATGTTCCCCACTAGAAACCATGCCCCATTCCTGCTTTATTTTTCCTCCAAATGATGCTGTTTTTTTCTTTCTTCAGCAGCTCATTCAATGCAGAAGTCAAAGGAGTGTGATTTATTCTGGTTTCTCCACACTAAATAGCCCAGTGCTATTGTGTATGGACAGCAAGCACTTCAGAGAAGTAAAAACAATTCTTTTTTTTCTAAATAGAAGTAACCCAACAAAACAAATATATATAAGAATTAGAAGGATTTTTTTCCAGCTTGGGTTTGGATCTAAATTACGAGCCCTGCTTCTCTGCCTTTTACACAAAATTAACCATGCATATTTATTTATTTATTTATTTAGGCACTTATTCCAATTCACAGGACACTGTGAAATGCCCAAAATTAAGGTATTCAAAAAGCTAGGCTTGGATCTTGTGAAAATTCATGTTATCCCAAATTTCTTCAAGGGATACATTTGATCCAGTCCTTCTCTCTGATGGAACAGTGCAGTGTATTTTGCAGATGATGGAAACAGACAAAAAAAAATAGCTGAAGAAAAGGGAAGATCCATGAGGTTGAGTTTTTTTACACACTCCCATTTTCTAGCAGTTACCAATATCCCAGAAACACCTGTACACACCTGTGAGAAACTTAAAGCATTAACTGCACAGCAAGATCTAAAGATCATTTTTAAAAGCTTCTAAGATACCTTCAAAAGCAGTGAGGGAACAGCACTGGAGTGTTATCAAGAAGGCTCTCAGACAGCAAATTCTCCTAAATATCCTAGAGATTTATTGAATAGCTTGCACTGGAAGATAAAGGAATCAAGATCATCTATGAAACAATCTTAAAGCTGATTTAGTAATTGCCTGTGAATACAATTCAACCCAGGCTAGATGAGGCTCAGGAGACCTGAGACCCATCAGCTCCCCAAAATAGGTCATGAGTGGAGCTTTAAGTGATGCAGACACTGCGTGTGGATTCCTCTCTGGGGAATAATTTTTTGCCACATTGCCACAGGAAGAATCCATCACCTGGTAAGTTTGTTCCATTTGTGAGGCACTGAGCAACTTCAGCAGGCAACAACCAAATTAACCTCAGAAAAGCAGAACCCATCTCAGTTGAGATGAGACAACCTTTTACCATGGGGACTTAAACACATGCACAGCCAGCTGAGCCTGCTGACAAACACCAGTGCGGGGCATCCTGAGCCAGCAAAAGCCTATCTAAGGCACCACAGGCTGGGCTCTGGCTCTCTGGAAATGCTAAACTTGAGCTGAACTCTTGCCATTTCCAGCAGAAAGTGTGGACATTTTAACACTTAAGAGTCCTGCACCTCCCCGACTGCTGCATTCTGGTCCAAAGCCAGAAGTATATAAATGGATTATTCTCCCTCCTTACTCGGTGGCCTTGTCCCAGAAATGCTGCAGTCTCCCCATTTGCTACCACAGATTTTACTGAGCTCTTCTGTCTCTTTTGATCTGCTCCTCTCTGGGTTTCTATTGCCAAGTATTTTCTCTTCATCTCTATGTTCAAAGCACAGAGCTGAAAATGCAGAAATTAATCACTTTGAGGCTTCTCTGTGTGGATGAGCACAGCCTGTGAGGACCAGCAGTCTGTGGTTCATTTCAGCACCACGGGCAGACTAATCTGCTGAGCTGTGACCAGAGAAACTGGGAGGCTGCCTTCCACAAACTGCCTGGAGCACCTGCCAGAGGCACAGAGTGTTCCCTGGTGCCAGTGGTTCATCTCCAGCTGCAGCACAATCTCAAACATGCGACCAAGGGGCAGGAAGAAAGAATGTGTTCTATGTAAATTCAGCCAGCACGTTCTCAGATCACACTGCTTTAAGTGGCTGGCAAAGCTGACGGGATCTAATTGATGTGGAGCCTCGCTCCCAGCCTCCTGACAGAGATTTTTAGAACTGTGCTTGCTGACTAGGGGCAAAAAAATGTCAGGTGACCGAAGTCACCTGCCATTTGCATGGGCTGAACACTTTCTGGTGAGGTCATGAAGCAAGAGGCTTGAAGATCAGAGGACAAATGGGCATCTACATGGCACAGTCTAACACAGTACCCCAAAGTACTAAATCTGCAGCAATTTTAAGCAGAAAACAGAACTTTTCTCAATTCTGTGAATGCCTTCTAGTGCATTTTTATCAAATATCAAATGTATTTTTAAAAAGTAGATTTAACACCTTTGAAGTCAGGATCCACACCTTCTTATCTACCCAGCTGCACTGCTGTGAATCTGCCAACACAGGCAGGCCAGGGAGGTGAGGGACACACATCATCCATGCAGAACAGAACAGGCAGGACCTTGTTTTGGGAGTATTCCCTAATTCCTCCAAATCTGTGACATAGCATTACTTCTCTAAAAATCCTCAATATACTTGAGATTGGATCAAGATTAAACAAACCAACATGTCAGAACATATTTTGTAGGTGGGAGAGGAAGGGAAATGAGCATTGTTTAAGGAGTTGCCTTCCATCCCCTTTCCAGATAAAGCTGGAACGCTGACTGGCCCAGCCCACGTAATTGTGTCTAAACCACGACATGCACACTCCCTTCACACATTTCTCAGGAAAACAAAAAACAAACAGAAACCCCGACCTTCCAAAACAGGAAGGGAATCTTGGGGTTTTACTGAGCAGTAAACACCAGACCATTACTATGATTTCAACTGAACTCTTCATAAGAACCAGCTAAGTCAGTTTTAAATGCAAAAGAACCAACCAAGAAGACCTCAGCAAAGGTCAAATATTTGCTGGTACACCCTGTACATAACACAGCTCTGACCATGGAAAATTGACTCTAATCAGTTATATTGGTTAAACTACACGTGGGTGGAATTTAGGTGGGATGTAAGCAACTACAGTGCAGAAATCAGATTAAGCCTGGGAGAAACTGCAGTGTGTGATTATCATGTAATAATTACTCAACAATTTGACAGAGCCCAAGACTGGGCTCAGCCCAGCCCTTGACAATGAGAAGGCAGCATAAACATCAGGGTATGAAACTCTATCACTTCTATTAATCCGTCAGCATTTCCTCTGTGGGAAGTCCATGAGCTTCTGATGAAAGCCCAGGGCTGCAAATTCAAGAGAATCCCTGGGGTTCAGAGACAAGGTCCAGACCCCTGGAGAAGGCAATGCCAAGTCAGCTGCAGTACAAATCTGTGTGGGTAACCTTTTGGAATTGGGTCACCACCAACTGTCCGTGTGTGTGGAGTTCTTAGAGAAACCCATCTGGTCCTGGCATCCATCTGATCTACTCTTCATGCTGTTACCACAGCAACTGGCACTTAAACGAAAAATCTCTGAGCAAGCTGGATCTATAGACAGCCCTACCAAATCACAAGGCAGCAAAAGTGGATGCTTGAGGCGGGTCTGGGGGGGTGTTTAGCTGTGTATTTACCAAAAGGGGTTTCAGCCTTGTTTTCCATTTGTGCTTTATCATTTGACAGAATAAGCATCAGCACACCAATTTTTCTTTATCAACAAGTCCTCTGTAGGTCAGCCACAGCAATGATATCTTTCTATTTGGCCTGCTTTGCAGTCTAAATAGATCTTAAATATTTTGGTTTCTTAATTGTTTCCACATCACACACACAAATTGAGTATTTTTTTGCTATAAACACAACTGCTGAGAGAAGTAATAGTAGCCATGTGCTTTTCAGAAATAAAAGATGCTTTACAAAAGTATAAAATCTAACTAGATCTTCCCAATGGCATTTAGATTTGTCATGTTGAATTTGACCCAAATTTCTTTAAAACTTTAGGGACACAGATCTAAGATTCAAGGATAATTTCATGTTTGGCAATACAGATTTTAATACTCATTTTATTTTGAGGGAAGGAAAGTCTGTGTTTGTAGTAGAGGATATTACATGGGTTGAAATAACCAATCTTAATATTCTCCCAGCTAACTCTGAAATATGCTTTATTTCTGTCTCAGGCATAGCTGAAACATAAGAGCTAAACTGAAGCTCTCAGTCTTCATAGCAGGACAAATGAGGGAGGGTTTTGGTTCAGCCCACGAGCCAGATTTATGCTCGGAGAGCAATGCCCACACAGGTGACGTACGACACATAACACGAAGGGAAGTGGGAGCTGGTGGCTGAGGACAGGGGAGGTGACACTGGGGCTGGCACTGGCTTACACAATCTGCACCTTTAGCCTTTCAGATCAATGCTGAGCATTGCCAGTGGAAGGTGAACAGAAGAAAGTAACACAAATCAAATTCTTATTCTTTGAATGCATCTTTGAAATCCTTTTTCTTACTACTCGAAGTCTACAAGTGAGTGGGACTATTTTACATGTAAAATGGTCTGGTTTAAAGGTATTACATCTTTCAAAGACCAAGAGGGAGGAGAATAAAGAGACAATGAAAGAAACTGAAGGCCACCATTGAGAGAAGTGAGAAGCATCTAAGATCCCTGAGCCTGAAATGGAGAAGCACATTTCCATTAAGCTTCACTACTACACACCTTGCTCCCTAATTTCTTTCAATTAAAAGAACAGAAAAAAACTTCCTTGCACAAAACTCCTCCCAAATATTATTTTGCCACTGCAACATTTTTCTACAAAATCCCAAATTACTTGCATATTAATAACTCGTGAGCCAAATTTCTGTCAACTGGCTATTTAAAATTGTCAACAAAATTCATGTTATGTCGATTTCTAGTTGGGGGAAAGTCAGAGAGACTTTTGTCTTTATGTTTCCAGCTGTAGATGTTGGACTGACAACCTTCCTCTTGCCCAGCCCTTTCCTGCTCTGTCATTGGTTACCAAATTTGAAAAGAGGAAGAAAGTTGGAGTAGCCACCGTGATTTACTCAGGAGCAGAACAGCGACCCATAAAAATTTCTGGCACAAACCTTCCTGTGAACACATTTGCATGTTTATTAGTTAAACTTTGCCGTCTGCGAACACTCTTGTGAAAAAACAACAAATCATTAGTACAAGAAATGATAGAAAACACATTTTTAAAGGCCAAAAAAATCTACAGTAAACTGAAAATCTTTATTGCTGAAATGTTTGAGAATTGGCCTGTCCTTCAGAAAGTCCAAAGAGTCCCAAGGTACAAATTCCATCAAAAGACAAGTCCGAGTCTTGTCTTCTGAATTTGGACTAAGTTTTGAAAATCCCAATTTGCAAATCTAGTGTAGATTTTCTCTGTCAAATGGAAATATTCCAAGTAGGAGAAACAACCCAGCAGGAAGAGATGATGTACAGACTATGCAAATAAGCCCAAATTCTGAGATAAAGTTGAGATGTTTCATTATTCTGGATGAAACAGCCCTATAAATACAATTAAACTTTTTGCTGTCCTCGGTCAGGTAAAAGTTGACATAACTAGGGAAGAAACCAAGTAATTAAGGAAGAAAACTCCAAACCTTGATTTGACCCTTTACTTTCAGTGATTAATTTAATAATACTTATACAATAATATTGAAAATCTGATTTGGAAAAGCAATATTCCATGTCATGCCATGACTGCCTGGCTTCCTCAGCAGTAAATCACTACTCACCACTTTCAGTCTGTGAGGGCAGAGGACGATTATTCATATTCAATACCCTGTTAACAAGTGTTTGTTCTCATCCTTCTCCAGTGACTTCATGGAGCTTTAATTGACAGCACAGATGTCACAGCTCCTGTCTCCAGCCCAAGCAATTGTTTGAAAAGCTTCTGAGTTATTTAACTGCTGGTGTTGACAGGAAGCTGGACATTTCTGCTGTGATGAGGGCTTTGTTTTAAGGTGTCTCAGTCCATCTTACCTCCTGTCTCTTCCTATCTTACAAGCCTAAAAATACTGCTAATGCTGTGCACACAAGGCTTCCCATTCCAAAACCACATTTGCATTTCGTCCAAAGACCCTCAGGAATTTCTGATATTGTCCCAGATTAGAGAGAGACCCAATCCATCACATAACAATCAATTTTAATAGAGGCAGAGCACAGCCTCAACTTCTCCCTGTGTGTTCCCACTAAGATGATAGTGCCTTCTGTTCTCCCAAGGTCAGCTATTAATACAAATTATATGCAGGAAAAAGTAAAAGGATCCCACCAGCAATGTGCTGGACATTTGTATTCCAGACAAGATCCTGTTAAAGATCATGTTAACAATCCTGGTGGATGCCACAGTCTTACTTCACATATTGATCTGGTGGAGCAAGTACAAGGCACGTAGACTTCTGGTTTGTATTAATTTGTACTATAACTCTTGGCACAGCGTCAGCTGGCAATGGTCTCCCCCATGTTTTAAATCAATTACCTGAAGTAGTAATTGTTTGTTATCAGTAAGGGGGATTTAATAAACAAATATACTTGATAAATCAATGAGCAGACAAATCCAGACATCCACATATAAATTAGTTTACATTAACTTACTAAAATGAGGCTGCTGGAATGATAATGTTTCAATACACCAAAATAACATTACCAGTTCTTATAAGTTGGCATGTTAAATACATCTCTGTCCATTCTTTGACCTTTAGAGCTTTGCTCCTAGTGATACTATTCAGTATCCTAAGGAGGGGCTAGGCTGGAAAGCCCAGATGATTGTCTTTTTTTCGTATCGTCTTAATAGAGTCGGCAAAATAAAATGATGAATGACATTGTTATATCAACTGAACAGATTATATAATGTACCTCTGTTCCCACAAAATTGAAATTTAGTGTTTTAACAATGGACTTTACTCTTCCACTCACCTGTAAATGAGCACTACTGGAGCAGCACTGAGCCCAGTTCTGCCCTTCTCACCAGCTAAATCTGTTTCCTCTTCTGTGAAATCACTGCTGCTTTACATCATTATGAATTAGGTCAGAAACAAACCCAGTGACTGCTCATTCCAGCTAGTGAAACATATGAAGAATGGCTGCAATGACAGATCTGTAATAATGCTTCTCATCTGCAGTCAATTAAATTTAGACCACGCAGAACTATAAGAAGTACACAGTGGAAAATTTTGGCAGGGTGACTGGCAAGCTGTAGCACATCTAACAAACCTGAAGGCTTTTAAATTCATCTTCCCTCTGAACTTTAATCAAAGGCTATAAAAAAAAAATCCAGCTGAATACAATAAAAATTTAAACAGCGAAGATCATTAAAGCAGACACTTCTTGTTACCTCATGGTGACTTGCAGAAAAATCTTGTCAATGTCAGATGCTCATCCCTGGTGTTATAATTCACCTTGCTGGAACAAACAGCATGGGAATGCCTGCATCTGCCCAGCTTGTGTACCAAAGGCAGATATGAGAGGAGGCCAAACATGTTTTCGTAAGTTACAAAAGAGAACAATTACTTCTACCGGAGGAGTGGGAGCTTTTGGAATGTGCTTTTGGACATAGGAGTGTCTTTTGAGAACTACTGAATTTATCTTCAAATTAAAACTATAAATTAAGTGTAATTACTTCTGACAGCTTGCATGAGAAAAATAAAGCATTTATCCTGTCATTGAGGTTCCATGTCTCAGTGCACTCTCAGGACTGTGGAATCATCCCTGTGGCAAATCCTCACTGCCCTTAGCACAGACCTCCTTTGTTTTTTCTCCACCACAACTGTGGGGGTTTTTTAGAGCACGTGATCTTCCATCAGAAATTTGTGGCTAAAATATTTGTCTGTCCTTTGGCTGTTTTGATTTTTGACAACTTCTCCAGCAAACCTCATCCCACAGCTGCAATTTCCCCCCTCACTCTCTACCCAGCAGCAGTCATACCCACATCATTCTCCCCTCCTCACAAACCCCAGACCTTTTTGTCTCTGCCCTGCCCCTGTCTATGTATCTTTTATTTCATTTATCCTCACACTCTGCCCTAGAATTTTTCAGAGTTCATGTGTTCCCCTCCTTGTGCTTGCCAGTCCGACCTTAGCTCTGGTTTTGCCTTTATTAAGTGCATCCCCCACCCCCTTGCCTTTTATTCAAGCAGCCCTACAAGACAGATCCTTTCTGTAAAGGCCACGAATGATTCCTCTGCAAGATCTGCCTCACTAATTATATACTTAACATACATTTATCTGTTCCTACAGCAGGTTCCAGAGAGCAGGGGCTTTTCTTCTGTGCCTTGTCATTTAAAACACTGCCACTATCAGCCACTTCACAATGACATCGGCAGCACCACCTCGCTGCAATTAGGAAGGAAACTTGCCAGCAGAGGATGGGGTTTAAACTCTTCTTGACAAAGAAAACAACATTTTAACAATTGGCTGATTCCCTGTTTACAGAGCCAAAGGGGTATCTGGAAAGCCCAGGTCAAACGTGGATTGTCTGTAGACGTGTAATGGATGGTTTAGCTTGGCAAACAACCAGGGACAGGGAAATGTGCTTGTGTAGGCTGTGAAATTGTGCTCCCCGTGAAACAAAGTGCACGGCCTGAATTTAGAGGCAGCTTGTTTTTAGAGAGGTGGTGCCATTTTTTTTTTTTCTTGAAATTGTTCTCGAATATTAAATCTGAAACGTAGTGACATATATTACCATATTTTGCTCCAGAAAATAAAAGCACTAAAGATTATATTAAAAGCTGACAACGTAAAATCTTTACTAACCCACATTCCTGCAGTGTTGTTACTGTGAGATCACTCTGTCAGATAGCACAAAATCTAAGGTAATGTGTTTATAATCCAGCAAATACATTTTTCAGGAGCAGGATTTCACAACACAGACATTCTCTAAGGCAGAGTGGACTCACTCTTACCCAGCCATGAGCATGAACCAGCTCAGCCCAGCAAAATCTCAGCAGGAAAGAACCAAGGAGGAGAGAGGGTTGTTCAGAGTTGGAGTTGTTCAAATTAAAGGAATTCCTTTGGTGTCCCTGGTCAGTGGAATAACTCTGAAATAAATAGAAAATAGAGCCCAAAATCTGAGTCTAGAAGAGGCCAGAAACACCTTTTTCCAGAGCAATATTTCTATCTTGGAAGGGAGACCAGCTACCCTGCAGATCAAAACAGGGTAAGAATTAGAGAAAACCAGATACATTTAAGATTTTTAGATTGGACTTATTAGATGACAGAAACAGCAAAAAAACTTTTGCTGATGTAATTTATGCTGATATTTTGCATTGTTTCTGACAGAATTTCAGAGGTTTTAATCAGCATTTGCCCCTCAGGATTTCTACAAACAGGTTCCATGCAGTATTTCTGGCGGAGTAGGATTGCACAAGGGCCTCTGGAAATTTTCAGCAGGCATGAGCAAATGCATCCTAAGTTTGCATTTGAGAAACTAAATAGAAAAATGCTGTTTTTCAGATCACCAGCAGATTCAGTTGATAAGAAAGTAATTTACTCTGTGTGTTGCTTTAGGTTTAGAGAGTTCAATACAGCCTATTAAGGAGCTCTGGTTACCATCTCTCCTTTGTGTAAACCTCCTTCCATTTATTGCACTGAGTTCCCAAGTATTTCCTATAAGGAGGAGAACAGGTGGATAAGAGACTCCAGTGGGGCTAACGACACAGAAGAAAACTCAATACTGTTATCTGAGCTCTTTGTCAGTGTTTTGAGAGGAGATATCTTATTAAGAGATCAAAACTTACATCTTTAGGACGGGGTAATCTGACCCGAATTAAGACAGCCAAATTCAAACTTTTAAATCAAGAAGTTTACCTGTATTAAAGTTCAGAGTGGGTTCTGCAGAGGGTTTGTATAAGTTTTTCTGCAGTAGACAAGCTGATTAAATAGTTTATGCAGTGCATGGAAATGGCAATTGTAATTGTTCCAGGAAAGCACCAAATCAATCAATTTTTATACAGGTATCTTTCAGATGAACAAACTTAGAATGTATTCAGTTTCCCTTACCTTCAGGAACACCACTGGTGGACGTGAACTTTCACCTGATGTGTTCATTAGCTCCTCAGCACAAGCTGAAGCCATCTTGCTTTACATGAAGATTGGTTGTGTGCTTAATTAAAAAAAAAAAATCCCCTTTTAATCTTTTAAAGTGTCATTCTGGTGTTTTAAAGAAAGTTTCACCATCTCATTGATCACTTTCAGATCAATTTTATGAGCAAGCACAGGAGGACAGTTGCCATTATCTCCGCGTGGACTGAAACTCATCAAAAGTGCAGAACATTTTGTAAAATAAGTATCAATGATAATACTGGGGATTGAAATCATAAATTGACCAGAATTTGACCTAATTCAGCAAGAAAAGATGAAATACCTGAAGAATCCTTAAAGCTGGAAGCCACGCTCCGAGGGGACTCCTGGCAGTTTAATTCACATAAGTTGTGTCTATCTGGATGGAAGAGATGCAGTGGTGTACAAAGAATTACCACTGCCAGTACTGGTGAGGAAATAATGAAAATGTGATTGGCATAAATCATTCAGAAATCTTATTACACAATCCTGATCCATATATTAGATTGCCTGGCATTCCAGAGCTGAGAAGTACTAAGGTCAGACTTACTCTGGAGTACTGTATTTCTTTACACATTTTATTGTAAATAGAAAGTGGAATTCTGATCCCATGGGAAATTCCAACATTTTGACATTTATTTTCAGTGCAAATAACAAACATACAGGGTTTGAATCACTGAAAGTCTTATATGCAATAGTATAGGAATATCAAAATAATGTAAATATCATAGAAGTTGAAATTAAATGAATAAAATGCCAATACAAAATATTTCAACATTGCCTGAAAGAAATAAGGTAAAATTATTCATTTTGATATTTTCCCATCAAATTTAATCTAAATCAATGTATTCACTTAACATGATTCATTTCGGATGAAATTGCATTGTCTGAGTAGAAAATTGTTTGGATTTTTTTCAGCTCAGTCTCATTATTAAAGATTGATCAGATTGTAAAAGTGTTGGGGAAAAAAACATTAGGAATTCAGCTTTTGCAAACTTATTATACTGAGGTAATTTTGATTAAAATTTCACAATCCCCAAGAAGGAAAAGCAAATAGTCACAGTAATTGTCAATCATATTCAAGGAACTTACAGGGGGCTCTAAAGTGACTTCACAAGAGATAAGTAACTGAATTGCTAACATGAATATGACCATTTGAACACAAGTTCTGTCTTTTCCTCTGCAGGTCCTGTGTTTTCCACCCTCAGCAGCAGCCCTGCTTTGGTCACTTCTTCTCTAGTGTAATCCTGCCTGTGAGGATTTAGAGCTGCTCTGTTGCACCAACATGACAGAGTCCAATTTACTGTCCTGGCAAGGAGAAAAATTTGTGTGTCTTGACTTCCTTTTTACCAGATCAGATTTAGCTCCTGCACCTTGTTTCTCTGGCTTCATGTATCACCTTGCTCCCCCTTCTCTTCTAATTGTGATTCCTTCATTCACACCTCTCTGTAATCATCCCTCACCTCCTTCTTCAGCTTTTCTGCTTTCTTACAAAATACTCTACAGAATTTGGTTTGTCACAGCCTAGAAAAGTTCTTCCCTCTCACCAGGAATAATCTCCTAACTCATTGACCTGTCTCTCATCCTGCATTAAGCTTAAACACTTCAATACTCTTTGGGGAAAGAAACTCCACATTTATATAAATGGTAAGACCTCGGCAGTATTCAGAAAACAAAGAATAAATGAGCAGAAACTTTTATTCCGCAGGGAAGGCAGTTTAATTCTATGCTGAGCTAATTAAGGGAATTCATGAAGATAAGGGATGCCTTCTGTTCAGATGTTGCTATGTTTTATCTGCAGCCTGTGCAGTTTCTGTACTGACACAGAACATCCACTCCCCAGGTGCAAATGGAGATCAGACCTCAAGTGTTTCAGTGTCCTTAGCTGATTGTTACAATGGTTCTATCACTAATCCTGCAAAACAAGAGTAAAATTAGTCTGAAACAACAGATTATCCTGGAATTGCTAATAAAGCAATATGGAGGACAAATAACAGAACTTAGTGTAACATTCTGGCTATTACCCAAATTTTGATGCTGTTGTGCATGGAAGAATCTGGCTTGGAAGCACAGTTGGACCTATTCATACATACTGAACCTTTCCTCATCTCATGCACGACTAAACTTCTTGCAGATGCTTAAGTGACTTCAGCAAAGTGCTGCAGAGAGCAAAAAAACATCAGTGAGAAATGACTTTGGTTTCCAGTCAGAAGCAGCACATTTGGCCCTCAGATGCAGTGGCTCTGTGAATGATCCAGCACACTTTCCAAGCTGGAATTGGTAAGTTTACCCTCCTGCAGGCTCATATGAAAGTGTTTCTTACTACACAGTCAGCATTTCTCTGGTCAAATGTGTCTGTTTCAAAACTTCTCTCTCAAGGAAGCTTCTCCTCTCCTTGAGTCCATGTAATTACTCCAGGGTGGCCCAGCCTTGTTCCACCCTAAATTCCTGATGGTATTTCTGTACCATAATTGTGAACATTTATCACCAGCAGTTCTCTAGGCAGTCTTGTGACTTGGACAGCTGAATGTAACTGGTGTTTAGCATTTGCTTTGTACACTTCCCAAGTGCTAAACAACCTTTCATTACCTGCAGTTGGCAGCTGCCCAGAAAACTTCGGCTTTTCAAGCCCATGTGAGTATGGGAACATTATTAAAATAGTATTCTCAGATTCCTGGATTTTCATTTACTTCTGCTGCAACAAAAGTATTTCTCTATTTTTTCAGACAGCAAAAAGCCCCAGAAAGCTGGTGGTGCAATTTTCCCCCCTTTATACATGGCTGCTGATCATCTGGTGAACTGGACATGGGCAGCAAAACCTTCCAGAGACTCCTTTAGGTCAGTTCTAGAGGATGAGGTTGCCTAACAACTTAAAGCTTTATGTTTTGCATGTAATGTAAATGTATTTTCGTGGTTGTTTTTGAGTGAAATAGCTGAGTGTCATCTCAGGAAAAGAGATTCTCGTGCTTTAATCATTAGGGAAGGCCTCAGTCTGTGCATTTCCAGAGATACAAGATAAGTCACAAATGGAGGGATTCAGTGATCTATCATTATCTTAGGTATTTTTCCCCACATAAATCACCACCCAGTCTATTGGGTGCTGTATCAGGAATGGGCTCAGCAGACAAACTGCAAGCCCTGGCACACTCAGTGCTTAAAAACCAAAACCAAAACACAACAACACACAGGAAAACACAGAAGAACAACAAAGGGCTGAGGAAATACCTGACACACTTCTTGGCTTGATGTGTTTTTCTGGTTTCACACTGCTGTCTTCTCATGCTGTGCGTGAAGTGTTGTCATGTATTTTTGCCATTAATAGCAATATATAACAGCAATGCCAGGATCAGCACACCAGAGAGAGGACAGAAAATCTAAAAGACAATTGTCTCACATAAAAAAAGCAAGTCTAATAAATTGGCCATGACTTATTTATCCTTAATTACAGATGGCTTTTAATCACCAAAATATAAGTATTTTTCTCCTAGTAAAAGCAGCACACATGATTTAACTCTTACATTTATGTACTTATAGGATTTAAAATTTTAAAGTAGGGATTTTCACCCTTTTTAACTCTAATGACTCCAATGATACTTCCATGTCATTTAACAAGGAATGCTGATGAAGCCAGTGCCTGGGAACAGTGAAAGGCCAGAATCCCCAACTGTTTGGGATGAGAGAAACACAGATTCAAGCACCCAGGCTGAATAAGAAAAGCAAAAATGTGAATTTGCACTCTACAGCTCCCAGATTAAATCTTGGCCACTGAGACAGCTTCTTGCTAAGGATGAAATAACAAAAAATTCATCCTGGTCTTTTGGATATTTTCTAACATTAATTTCAACATAGCTGGTGTGCTCCTAGGAAACACTGAAATTTTGACAAGTCCACATCTCTTACTGACTGCTAATCTAGTGCAAAATGTTCATCTTGCTCTAGTGAAAATCTCCTTAGTTCTACCTCAGTGTTTTAATTTTATGATTTGCCACCACTATAGCTCTGGGGCAGTCACTTCATATCCAGCATACCCACGGTGTTGCACAAGGCTGTGATTTTCCCTCTGCATAAACTTTTCCAGGAAATGGAGTGCCTGTAACTGCGACTGTAACTCGTATCTTCATCTTCACATCTCAGACTGGAACTGCAATAAAGCTCAGGAGTGCTCAGGACAAGAAAGCTGCCTGGAGAGATCATCTCTGTTCACTCCATGTTCTTGGACTGAGTATTGTAAAAAGCTTTTCCGCATGCAGCGATCCCGCAGGTTGCACAACACAACGTGGCTCCCAGTGCCTCTAACATCCCAACAGGGACACACCCATCCATCCAGAGCCACGGATGTGTCAGCAGAAAAATAACCTTCCCCACATACAGCTTGTCATGAAGATGTAGTAAACTTCTGTGAACTTCAGCTGTGCTTGTACCCAGGCCTGTGAGAGTCTGATCTCCCCTGAATCATAACAAACTGCTGCCTTTCAATAGCTACACTGTGCTGCAAAACTGCTGCATTATTCATTCAAAGCCATGGTGCAACTTCCTTTTATTGATTCGGGATTTAAAGCCAGCTCCAGCAAAGGGAAGGGTCAAGATAACGAATACTTAGGGCTCCACAGAGCCCCCACAAAGCTGTGTTAGATAACACAAGGAGTCATTCCCTGTACTTGCCCCTTAATCTCTGCCTGGGGCCACCACTACTCTCCCAGCAGCTCTGGCAGCTAAATAGGGATTATTGCACCTCTGGCTGTATGAGTGTTGTGTATGTGTGTATAAGAAGGAATGAGGATTGTTTTTTTCCTATTGCTACATAGGTATATCTCTCACCATTTTCTGGGAGAAAATATTTAAATCAATGGTGTGTCCTGAAGATTAAATCCACAGGCAGAGGCTTGTGCAGCCCATTTTGAAATAAACCACTGCTAAAGAGCAATGACAAGCAATCATATAGATCAGCACTTGCAATCCACTTCTACACGCTCACTTTAGTGAAAACAGATGATTTAATTCTTTTACAAACAGCATTGCAGCTCCCAGAGGATCTGGTTTACATTTTGAAATTTCTCACATCCCATCAGTACAATCCTTAAGCAGCTTTCAGATGCAGAGCTGATCTGCACTGCCCTCTGATCCACCTGCACACACCCTCTGAGACTTCAGGTGTTGCCAAATTCTTACTGAGGGCAGAGTACAAACTGCAGTGAGAACTGCCCTTTTGTCTGGCCAGATCTTCCCTGAGTGCCCTATGCACCCTAGCTGTCCTGGTCAGATTTAACAAGCCCTGACTGTGTGGATGAGTTTTTATTAATAAATCTAACAGATACAGTAGTTACTGAGAGGTGAACACACATCTCACTAATGGCACATCATAACAGAGCCATGTGCTAATAACACTTTGTTAATTTACCAAAGAAGTTTGAGAAATGAAACGACCTCTAAAATGCTATTCTAAACCAGCTTTCACTTATTCCTAAGGCAAAGCTATCAGTTTTCACCTTGGATTTATTCTATTTGAGAAGCTGCATTATTTTTTCTTCCTTAGCCTTCCCAAGAGTCACATTAGATTTTAATGTCTTAACCACAGAAGAACAGCAGCTTAGTAAAATTCATGAAGGACACACAGGCCACCAGAACTCCATGTGACTCACCCTCTCCTGCCCGTATTTCATTGAAATCATCACAGAATCAAAGAGTGGTTTTGGTTAGAAGGGAATTAAAGAGCATTTAGTTCCAGCCCACCTGCCATGGGCAGAAACATCTTCCGCTAAATCAAAGCCCTGTCCAGCATGGCCTTGAACACTTCCAGGGAAGGGACATCCACAGCTTCTCTGGGAAATGTGTTCCAGAGCCTCATGACCCTCACGAGGAAGAATTTCTGCATAACATTTAGCTTATACTACTCTCTTTCAGTTTAAAGCCTTTATCCCTCAGCCACAGATCCCATATGCAGCAAGGATTTGGGATAGCCTCCCAAACAGGCTTCAATACAGTGTTTGGCCTGAGACAACACACTTGTATTTTGTTAGGGTTTGGGGTTTGGGGTTTTTTTCAGATTTATTTTTGAATACAAGTGGAAAGACTAACATTATAGATCTAGCCAAGAATGGAGTCAGGCTTCCTGATTCCTCATGTCTATCTTAAAAGCCATTCTATTAATTCTGGTGTGAGCTGTGTGAGTATTCTGCAATAAAGTAAAAAATGGAAGTAACAGAAAAGTAGAAGAGAGAGAAATCCACACCCCACATTACTGTGAAATGCAGTGATAAAGGTTTTTTTCTGCAAGTTCCTGGTTCCAATCTCTGCTCCGAATCAATGGAAAAAGGATTGGACTCTGATTCCACCACCCACAGATCTGTACCAGAACCATGAGAACAGAACTATCAGAACCAGAGAGAACAGATCAACCAGCCCTGGTTTGCTTTGACAGCTTAGCTCCTGGGCAGGAGGTGGAGGCTTCTTTACCTCTGATGGTAAATTAAAAGAAGTTTCTGCACTTGTGGAATGACTTTTATTCCTTGGGAATGAAAGATGCAGCCGGACGTGTCAGATAATCCATAACACATTAGCTTCTTTTCCACCTGCTCCACAACACTCCTGAATAGGCCTCACCAAAGGACCAGAACAACAGATCAGTGAAATAAAAATTGCTGTGTGAAAAACAGCCTCGTTCTCAGTGCTCCAGCTCTTGATCTGTAAATCTGATACAGTAAAAAAAGGGAAGACCCCCCCCAGGAGTGCAGGGACAAGCACCAGAGCAGGTCACCTCACCATCCCCAGCCTTCCCGTCTGCTTAAACTGTTTGCACCCGGCTGTGCAGGGCACCCTCACCAGAGACAAACTCAGCGGAGGACTAATCCGAGTTAATCCTGGGCATTATGGATGAGTGACACCTATTAACTCTTGTGCTGAGGCTTTAACTGAAATTTTGCAACTCACTGAGCACAGCAGCAGAAGCAATGCTCTCCTGGCCAGGAGCAGAGAGGAATGCAGCAGCTTTGCTGTTGGAAAGGGACGTGAAAATGTGTTATGACAGAAAGAGGCAGCAGAAACAGTGGCCCATATTGTGAGTTTTGTAACGATTTGCTCTACATTCGGTGTCTTTAAGTGTGCTCCTTTTTGCATTTTTCCTGTTTGAGATACATAGGAGGTAATAGAATTTTTGCTCTGGGTCACTTGGTGATTCCCTAGGAACACATTAGAATAGCCTTTGGTAATCAGCTCCACTGCAAAGCCAATGAAAGTACCCAAGAGTCACTATTATATTACACAGGAAACAATTCAGCAAGATTAGAATTATTTTATTAGACAGTAAAAGAGAGTCTATTTGGAGATGCTACCTATTTTAAAATTCAGTGATTATCTGAATTGGTATTTTCTTTGTTACTTAGAAGAGACAATATTGGAAGGGGGCTGAAGAGAAATAAGTATTGCTTTTTCTTTTTCTGTTTTTTGGGAGTTTTTTTTGTTTTTTTTAGCAAAATTCAAGCTTTCTCTTCTTCTTTCTTATGACTTCATTGTGGGAGAAATTATAAATATAGTCTGGAGAGAAAATGGAAATAAAACTAATAAGTTTGCTTGATTATTTGCAGCAGATAAGACCACTGGATGTCTGTGACTACAGCTCATGTAAATTCAGCTCTCTGATTAGCAGCATCCTCACAGGTTCTTTTTGTTTTCTTAATCTAAGGTGCCTTCACATAACCCCAAACAAACTCTCTACAATACAAACACACTCTGAACATATTGTGGTGCTTCTATATCCCACAGACACCTATGCAAATAAACAATTACACTCTCAATCCTCTCTGCATGCTCCAGGAGACAACACACATATTCCTTCCCTGAAAATACAACCCATTTGTTATATGAGCTCTCTAAGTGCTGGATTTAAACTTGAAGCATATTCAGAACACAACTAAAACCCCATTAAAATGGAAATGAATTTTCTGAATCCTTCTATCAAAATTTTTTCTCAGTTTCCCTCATCTTCAGTGAGGTTACAATTCAGTATTTGTAGCTTCCTTTCCAGTCTAGGAGAATAAGCAGCATTAGCAAGGTGAAAGCTTATATTAATGCATAAAAGGCTGGGTATTTCTAATAGTATTAGGAAGGGAAACATCAGCTACAACAGCACAGCTTCCTTTATAATCATGTCACACCTTTTACAGAGTAACAACTTCTAAAATGTGAGGTTCATAAAAAAGGGATGCAAAAGCACTTGGTTAATTCGAGACTCTCAACACATCATTTGCCATAAACAGGTTCAGGGAACCAGGGCTTGCAGAAAAAGCAAACAGCAGCAGAGAACCAACAACTCCTGCCTGTTCAAGCACTCATTCACCCTCTTTGTCTTTATCCTCACGTGGCCCAGGTAGGAAAAAGCCACTGTTATGTGTCAGATCTGGACTTTACAGGCTGCCATCAAACAGCAAGGACAGTGCAATCCTTCCTCCAGTTTCACCACATGCTGCTTGTGTGGCTTCAAACTTCCCACTCCTTTCTCCTTAGCAACATTTTCCATCCTCTTTCCCACAGTACATGTGTAAATACAAACAACAACAGAAGCAAGGGCATTTCAAGGCTTACCATAGCTCAAGTGAGATCATTTTCAGGAGACTTGTGTCTACTTTAAGTGAAGCAAATGCATTGAATGAACTTCAGAGTCTCTTTCTGTTTTGTTTTCTGTGGCTTCTCTAGTGTTTATTCCTGCAGAAGGAAGAAAGCCAATATTGACATTGCAACCAGAAGCCACTGAAATATGTAAGGCACCAATATAGATATATCTTGTTATCTGTATTCACATATACACACCCCCTCACCATCATCTTATCTGATTTCAGCTAGAAAACTGTATTTGTAATTTTTCCTCTGCCAAGAAAGTAAGAAAGATGGGACAGGACTCAGCAAACAAGCGCAGAAGTTGGGACAAGCAGCATTTTGAGCAAAGGAAAGGGCAGAAGTAGAGCCAGGACCTTGCTGTGCAGGGTCTGATGTCCCCCAGAGGTGAATTGTTCCACTGGGGTGTTTGGACAGCAGGTTCATGGCTGGCTGGAGCAAGGACACAGACAGAGCTATCCCATCTTTTCTGGGTGCAGAGGGAGTATTTTAATCTTAGCCATGGAAAAGAAAAAATAAATAAAAGGGGAAAATAATAATCAAGGAAAAGGCTTACCTAACTCGGTGCTAATGGGCTTCCATTCCACTATTCCTCTGCTGAGGAACAGACCTTGTTGTTTCCAAGAGTGTTTCCACAGTTTCACTTAATGCTAAAAGTCGTCCCCCAGTGACACAATGAAATGGGTGGCAGCATATACTTTATAAATTTTTAAACATAGAAAGTATTGGAAACTTTCAAATATTGTTAGAAGTGTTGCAGATGATGAAAGACCAACTCTAGCTGGAGATGTCCAGCTCCAGCCTTGTTGGAAGATGTGCTTCTACCTGTAAGTGCTAAGATATTACCTTGTTGGCTGGGACCTTTCCCAGACATTTCATTTCTTTGACAAATCTGTGACTCACCCAAAACTCCAGAGCTTTACCCAGCTGCTGCTGTTCAGGCTCCTTTCTGGAATACAGGGTTTCAGTGTTTTGTGATTCCCACTAAATCCACAAACCTGCAGTCAGCCCCAGCACCCTGCTCTGCTGCATTCCTCACCTGCATTTCGTGGACTGGGTTACTGACAAACTCAGAAATGGATAAAACCATTCAAATGCACAAGCAGGCTGCAATGAGAACAGCACAGCAGCTTCTCCTTTGTCAGGCTCCAGCTTCCTTTCAGCATGCAGGGCCAGAGCACAGGCACAGAGGAGAAAATCATGAAATAGCTGTCAAAGGCAGCCAACATCAATTACAATACACTGCAGGTTAAATTGCACATGACACTTTCTCAAAGCAAATCACCTTCTCCTGTAAAGAGGTTTTATGTCATTTTTAAATTCTAATGATTTGCTGAGAACTCAATATCAAGAGAAAAAAGAAAAAAATCAATTATTTTCCACAGATGGCCACTGGACTCAGATGCAGCTGTGGCACAGATGGGGCAATCACAATGACATGGCTTTTTCCCTCCTGTTAGTAGAGATTATACTGCATTAGATGGCATTGAGAGGGTGGAGAAAACTGGAATGCTTCTAAGACAGTGATGTATTGTAAAGCTAGATGAGCTAATTTTAGACCATTTAAACTCAGAAACTGGCAGCAGTTTTTGAGAGCTCAGTTAGGGCTAATTTACCTCGAATCATCCGCTGAACTCATCCTGCAGATCACAAAAATGTAAAACTATCATGCACTTAGAGGATAAAGAAAATACTGTGCTGGTTCCTGCAGGTTACATAAAAATGCTTTTAGAAGCAGTAATGCCAAGAGGACATGACTTGCATTTTTATACTTATGATTGCTCTTCCACAGTAATTAAAAATGACATACCCTATTAAATCACTTAGTACATACCTTAAAGCATATGATGCAGAGGTTTCTTGAAAAAGCCAATTACACAGTCTAGCTCTGTACAAGGCCAATGCTTCAAAGCAATTTTCAGATTTTATGAGTTACATATGCTTCAGAAAGGGAGATTTTTTTTTTTACTGGCAGGAAGATGCACTGCAAATAAGATACAAGCCTCTACTTCATTTTTTTGTTGCTGCTGTGAATTAAAAGTCCATTGCATATCTGAGCTTCAGCACAAACAGTAACACATCACTGGAGAGGTTCTTTTAATGGGAGAGGATCCTTTTCATGTTGAACCTTCGTGTAAATAAAGCAGTAGTAATAATTAAATGATGGAGAGGAGTTTTGGCATTGTTGCCTACTCCCACCAAAGAACACTTCTGCCAGAATCCATGGGTGGGAGAAGCCTTGAGTCTTTGCCATGTAGCAGGATACTGCATGAATCATTCAAGACTGCAGAGTCTGACTGTGCATGTCATAGGAAACATTCAGATTTCTTTCCATCATCTCTGTTTACCCAACGCTGTTTTGCTCTGATGATACTTGAAGAAAACGAGCCCTATTTGTCTACATAAAGATACTTTTCTTTCCCAGATTTGAAACAGGAGCAGTTTTACTGAAAACTTCAGTTTTATCTGGTCAAGGTAGAGTTCTTTCCTTCTGTTTCAGAAATGACAGAGACTCCCAGACCAGAGCACACCGACAGCACAAGCCCCAGAATTTCAAAAGCACAGAGCTGGGAGAAATGACCAAGTTCAGTAAGATCCTTCCTGAAGGGCAGCAGACCCTGCTGGCAGCACAACACCCAGCACTGAGGGGGTCAGAGTCTAACAAAAACCCACCTGCAAATTAAAAGCAGGAAAAAAAGTCAGGATGATCGTTGTCTTGTGAGCTGAGGACACAGGAGAGGTCTGTCCCAACTTCAGCACCAAGCCTGACTGTAGGAGTTCAACAGGGAATCTTATGTTGGCATTTTTAACCTGTAGTGAGCAGGGAGTATATGGTACCTCAAAAATCCTCCTTCAATGCTGAAATTCACAAGTTTTTATATAAATATTCCTCCTTAAGGGATCACCTCCTGCCACTTGAAATTCAACCAAATGTCTCATTATTCACCAATACCTGTAAAACTTCTGCTTTGTGTCCACTGTAATAATCTCATTGCTCCATCCAAGAATTCAAAGACAGAAAAAAATGAAATATTTGAGTGAACAAGGAGATTTATGACAGCCTAGGTATGTCTGTGACATGTGCAAACAGCCCTTTTTACTCCAGCATTCTGCTGCTTTTAATAAAAAACTATCAGATCACACAAGGATCAATTCCCAGGAAGATAACAAATAATTCCATTCAGTTGTTTTCCTGAGAACACTACAGACAGGATAAAGGAAAAATTAATTTTTGTAAGGAAAAAAAAAAAGTAGAAGCTGAAGTTGGCTCTTAGCCAGAGGGCTTTTTAAACCTCTAAAGAAGCTTTAAAAGTGCCCAAGACCCTTTTTCCTGATAAAGTTCATTATAAAATTATATAGTCTTGACATTTTTCCAGTATTTAGCATTGGCTTTGACAGCAACAACCAGATGTTCCTGCTTATTAGCAAATGCAGAGTCTGGGCCAGCCTAAGAACAAGCTTATCGTGAGCACTTCCCTCACAAGTTTAAGGGCAGAAGTTTAAGGGAGAGATTCCTGGGGGATGACAGGCAATTAAAAACACTGACACCTCTTTTATGAGCAGGTGAGAAGATAATTGAAAAATACAAACAGATCTGAGTTTGAGTTCAGTTTGGTGAGCAGGCACTGCCTGGGCTTCGTGACTTGCTGCTCCCAGGAAATGAATCCTGGCTGTCCTTCTGAAACAGCACTTTTGCAAGCTGGCTACTTGAGCTCACCTGGGGAAACAACAGAAGCAAAGCAGCAACTGAGGCTGGAAAAGGGTCTATACAATATTTCATCTTTGCTCCAGCTACTGGCATCCTAATTTTAATGTAACACAAATCAATGATAAAGAGTATTAGACAATCACTTAGTTTCCTTCACAGTAGGTAAGGACTCCTCAAATCAAAGGTTATAATCTTTCATGATGTAATAATTAATTAATACATTTAAAGTAACATCATTCTGGTAAAGGATGACTTAGGAAACCACAAGAATAAAAAGACTCCAACAGTTTAGAGTAAGAATTACCTTGACATTTTTATATTTCATTTTGAAAATCATTAAGTTTTTAAATGAATACTACTACTTTTAAAACTAGCTGGAAAAATTATTTTAATCTTCCAGGTATTAATCATCTGCTTACAGCACAGAAGCAATGAAAAAACAGCAAGGTGAGCTCTCCACAGTGTAGCCACCAAGTCACCTCTGCCAGAGGAAGCAGTGATGTCTCCAGTAAGACATGGAAAAAACACTAGAGATGAATATATCCCATCTCTACTGCGAACTGTATTCCCCCTTCCTGACACAAATCAAAAGATTTTGGGTGACAGCTATATTTAGATCCATTTTTTTGCTTTCCCCTCCTTGTTTCCATTTCCTTGAGCTATTAAAACTAAAACAAACAAAACCAAAAAAAAACCCAAAAACCAAACACCCCCACCAAGCCCCCAAGTTAAAAAGTGTAGCAGATATTTATAAAGGGATACACAAGTGGGAGTAGCTAATCTCATTTATGTTAGGTTTACAGATGATAAAGTGGTTTTTTTAATCTTGTATTTTGTTATACATAAAAAGCACTAAAAAATAAAATATTAGTGATGATGTGTGCTGAAACCAATCTTTTTTTTTTCTTTAGAAAGAAGAAAACAACCATGTAGGGAAAAGTGTGCCCAAACTCTACTCATGAACTCATCTTATCTTTAGAACTTTCTGAATTTTGAAATGTATTACTTGCTCAATGTCTGACAAATACATCTGTCTTTCCTACCATGCTGGAAGAAAGTAACTCAAGGCTCAACAATCTTCTGCAATATTTAGGAGCAATCTATGCTTGCTATCATATGCCACTAGGATGGATTGCAAAGATAGTTTAATCCTTGATTACAAGTACAGACTCTTGGAATACTGGAGCAATGCACAGATGGTGTGATACTAAACACGACAGCTCTGCCCTATTCATGGTATTTCGTGAGCAGCAGAAGGACCTCAGGAAAAGTGCCAAGCCAAAAAATCCCATCCCAAAAGCATTAACTACTTATTTGTGCTTGATATTATAAAAGGGATTGAAAGCAGCAATGTAAAGCTGTGTCTGTGGGAAAGACACAAGGGGAAGTTTGTGGGCTGTTTTTCCTGGGAAGGACCCCAAACTGGAGCAGGGGCACAGTGTGGGAAGGAGCACTGGAGATGAAGTGTTACAGGCTGACCACAGCCCTCCATTCCCCATCTCCCTGTGCCCCTGGGGAGGAGGTGGAAGAGTTGGGAGTGAGGCTGAGCCAGGGAAGAAGGTTGGTTTAGTTTTTATTCCTCACTGTCTTACTCCAGTATTGATTTGCAATAAGTTAAATTATTTTTTCCCACATTGAGTCTGTTTTCCCCATGACAGTAACTGGTGAGTGGTGTCTCTGTCCTCATCTCCACCCAGAAGCTTTGGCTTTGTGTTCTCTTTCCCTGTCCGGAGGAGGTAGAAAGAATGAGAGAGCAGCTTGGTGGGCAGCTGATGCCATCCAAGGTTAACCCACCTCACCTTGCTTAAAGAATTTGCACAGGGAAGTCCAGGAATTCAGCTTCTCACAGGCCACCAACAAGATGTGACAAGTGCAGGCCCTCAGCCAGAAACAGCTCTGTGTCAAACAGATCCTCTTGGTGACATTGTCCTTAACACATCTCACTTCAGAACTCTCAAATGCTGTGCAAACACCAACTAATCCTCTCACTCACGCAATATAAGCTTCTCCTCAGAGATGTTAAGTAACCAACTCGGTCACACCACAGATGCAAAACAAAGCCAAGCTTTAACCTCTGCTGTCACAGCCCACATTAGCAAACCCGAGTACAAGGCACAAACACATTTACAAAGTCTGCATTTCCTGCTGATTGAGGTCAGGATCAGCGAGACGAATTTCAGCCCCTGTAGAGTGCAAGATAAATTAAATGTGAACATCTCAACAGCAGAATCTCAGGCTTCCTAATTTAGAAACTCAGCTCCTTTAATAAGAGGGAGAGACAAACCAGAGCCTGAAGGGAAGGGGCTGTTTAATGATGCTTCATCCAACGTGGGAGGCAGCTGGACTGGTTCCCAAGCTTTTTTCCTCCACCTCCCTGGCCCAGCAGAGACCTTGAATGTTACGGAGATGCCAAGCTGGCAATCAAGGAGCACTTTTCATCACCTTCGAGAGGAATAATCCTTTTCAAGTTTGTCCCTCAGCTGGGAGGAGGAAGGGACTGGCAAAGGTCAATAAAATTAACATTCAAGAGCAATAGAAATGCAATTGGAGTGTAATTGAAAGCCTGGAAAGTGCCAGAGGAAAGGGAAGAGAATTAAGGCGGTTTTGTAGGGGGTGTTTGCTCCAGGGAAAGTGTGGGGCCTCTTCTTTTGGGGAAAGAGAGTAGGCAGATCTCATATCCCATAGGGGAGGCAATAATCTTGTCAAGGGGGACAGATGAGTAGAGGAACAGAATGAATCAAGCTGAGGGAAGTTGTTCCTGCAAAGGGATGGAACTGTGCATAGTAAAGTCCATTTCCCAGTCTGCTCACTGGACTCACTACCTACACCCAGAAAAGACGGCACGGAAGATGCAGACACACACTTGGCAACAAACCTGCCTGATACAGCCCCAGCAAAGCACTTTTACCACAGGCTAGCATAGGCTCTACCACAATTTTTTATGCTGCTTGAGGCAAGAGAGGAAAAGGTGAGTGAAAAATCCCAGATGAAACCAATCCTTCCCCTTCCACCAATTTTTTCCTCTTGTGCCCAACCTGTGCCAGTGTGGGCCCCCTGCCCTCCCAATACACATTTCCAGCCCCTTCACCCACTCCATCACAGCTGCCACAGCCCAGACCCCATCCCTGCTCCAAATTGCCTTCGCCCACACACCATGCAAGCCCCAAGTCAGAGCACGTCCAAGGGAAGGTTACATAAAGAAGTCAGTGCCAGGTTTCCAAGAGTCACATTTTTACAAGACAAAGTGGGGGTGAGCCCTGCCAGCATCTACCCACAACCATCAGCCTCTGTGAAAAGCAAACAGTAACCACGGAGCAAGTGCTGCTTAAAGGGAGTTTCTTGTCCAGGCTCCCGGGTTCACTGAGGTCTCAGTCCACTCCTTACAGCTTAGGTGCACCTGCAGCTGGCAGACACCACCAGAGCAAATCCATCCCAGCAGGAAACTGGGCAGGGTGTAGTGGGAAAGGGAGACAAACCAAATTCCTCACCGGCCGTGGTACATACAACCCCCAACTCTTGTATTTCAGAAAAGAGTGCAGTAGTAGTTTTTAACCAAGTTAACTAAAGAAATAACACTTCTGCCCTCTCAGTGGTCAAAACCACAAAGCTGCTAAATGGTTGCAAATCTTACAAATGAAATCTTCCAAAAAGTCTTTTTTTTAAGACAACTTTCATTATGTAGAAACTAGAAGTTTTTAGATTTTCACCGCTATAACGTTTGGACTGTACACATTGCAAGAGCAGAAAATTATTTCAAGAAAAGCTAGTAAAAAAATACTATAGGTCAAAAAACCTTCAAACTTGGCTATCTCTACCTGAACCTCTAGGTAAGAGTCACTTTTTTCTTCCCTATCCAGATTCATCTGCTGCAGATAATTTTACAGCTTCCCCTTGCAGAGCAAGCACCACAAAGCACATGACATTCAATAGATCCATTACTATTTTTAGTTAAAATGCTTGATCCTTCCTTCCTCTGTTGTTCCCAACTCTTCTAAGGCACATCCAGGAATTTTTCCCTTGCCAATATTCAGGGAAGGCTTGACAAGCACAGGATTTAAACATGTACTTTTAACTCCAGTTTAGAGCTAAGGAAATAAACCAACCCTATTTTTCAATTTTCTTCCACTATGAGATGTGCTGAGAAAAGGTAAACACTTTGAGTCTTTGTCAAAAGCAGCTCCAAGGGGAATTGTGAGAATCAGCTTTAAACAGTTCAGTTACCCAGGAAAAATCTTTTGTGTGTAATTCTCGCATTTCAAGGCTTATTACAGATTATTCAGATCCCCTTTTGTTTCTGACTTGCCCCCACAGCTCTTGCACAGGCCAACTTCAGCTGCTTGCATTACTCAAGACAAATTACAGTGCTCAAGATATAATTAAAACTTATGCTATGTGGAAAGCCATCTACTAATTTGATGATTAAGTGTCTTCCATGTTTACAATAACTATAATCATAACCACTTCTGGACCTGAAATGGATACATTTCACCAATAAGTTAAAAAAACTACACAGCTTTGCTGTTCATCCAGTGTTTCAAGAACTCCAGACCAGATACAGAGTGCCATAATTATCAGTGATCTAGACAAGTAGCTAAGCACAGATTCAGTCACATTTGAGCATTTTCAACTACAGCTTATAAAAGGTTCCTGGTATTAGAGCATGAATAAAATACCAGTGTTTTAAGAACACAAAACAGCTCTGCAGAATTTATTGAACAACATTTATGACAACAGAAATGTAAACACCAATTTACCTTTAACGCCACTGCTGGAGTGTCCTTACTACCCAAACTCAGGGTATTTATCTGGTTGTTACAGGTTCCACTTCTCAGGTTTTACCACCTTCTCTAACACCTACTGTCCAGCTCAAAATTTTGGCTTTGATCTATGTCTTGCAGTCACAGCACATTTTATTTCACGTGAGCCTACTAAAACACAAGTGATACATTCACTTCCTCCAGCTCTTAGCTACCTACTGTGTATTTTAACTGGAGACTTTTAACTGTGCAAAAGTTCTCGGTGCCACCAGCTCTATGTATCACCTAGAGCTGACAGCTGGGGCAAGCTTGACTTAAGGAACATCTGCAATTAGGACACTGTTACAGATACGCAAGTGGTAATTATTGATCAATTAACATGAACCTGCACATCAAATCTCAACTTGAAATAAAACTCAATTAGTGCTTACTAATAGCAAATTCAGGAATTAGCACTCATTGACTCAGCTTCCTCCTTCACTTCCTCTCCAACAGGGCTACACCAGGTTAACTTTGCTGTTCCCAGTCAGTTTGTTGTTGTTTCTATGGGACCAGAAGAAGTAACTCCACAGAGCTCTGCAGCAAAGCAGCACCTGCAGCTCAGGAAGCATCTCCACTGCCAAGTGAAAGTATTTTGCAGTGCTACTGGGCTACTGAAAAAAACCCCAAAGTCTCCAAGAGTTATCAAACTTGAACACCAGTAAGATTTGCTGCTAACACACTAACTAGATTCTACTGAGCATCTTTGCAGTGTTGCAATTAAACAATGCAACCTTAAGGTATTCCAAATCTTCTGGAATATACAGAAATGGTGTAAAACTGTTCTTTCAGTTTGAACTCACCTAAGTTCAATTCTGCATACCCAAACAGAAGCATGTTTAACTTCTTGAGCAAGCCCCCAGGCACGACAAGACAACTTGTTTCTCCATTTAAAAGATTACAACATGCACAAGTCCATAGAGGTTTTAGTACTGCATGGGATAAACAATGTAATTAAAGCCCAATAAAATCTCAGGCAACATAAACCACGAGGTCAGACACCAGAGAGTGTTGTATGCATTGTTTATTGAACTTCAAATTCCATGGTACGTCACAGATTAAATAGTTAAAAACTGGTTACTATTGTACAATGTTCAGAACAGTCTTTCAAAACAGCTCTTTGGACAAAACTAAGAGCCAGACTCAAGCACAATTCCTCCAGGACAGAATGCTAGGGGTGGAGGAGAGCTTCAAACTACTGACAGTACACAACACTACACAAAGCACAGCAGGTCATTGCTCTGGGCTGCCACATGATTCAGAGCAGCTCTGTATAACACCTTCCACCTCCATGGGCAGGCACCTACTGTGTTAGTGGGACAGAGTCTGCTTCTCCAAGACTTCAGCATTCCACATAACAGCACAGACATAATTCTGGGTTCTGTGAGGTTTTAAATTACAGAGCTGAAACCAGATTTAAGCAAACTGACATGGTCTTGCACTTAACGCTCTTCAGCCTTGATACACAAGACACCTACAACTCAAATTTTTATTTTAAAGGTATGATGTCACCTGAGGTCAAACAACTGTGAATGTGAACAACAGTGGTGTCTTAGGTTACACTGAAGTTTTAGACTTCTTGGGATGGGAGACTAGTGCTTGAACTGCACCACTCAACACTGCATCCTATTTATGCCATCTTGCCTCAACTGAGCATACAATTAAGTGTAACAAAATGCATCAAAAAGATAAATCAGTCAAATGTAAACTGTTGGCAAGAATCACTCAATTATATATTTGTCTTCTATTTCAAGCATTTGTACAAGACACTGGAACTAGAAGCATTAGCTTTAATTTGTGCAATTTAAGAATTTCCTTCAGGAGGAGTTCAGTCATCTGACTAGACAAGAAGCTCCCAGCCTTGCCTGGCAGCCATCAGTCGTAGCTCACCTCACGAGAAGGTTCTGAGCTGCAACGTCAAAAAAGCACCGCAGTGCTGATTCCAAGCAAAGTCGGGATTTACAGTCCGAGATTTCCCTGCTGCATTACTGTTCCCATGTGCAACACAACTCACACTGAGGAAGCCTCTTGAAGGCACCACTCCCAGCTGCAGCACATACAGTGGTACTGATGCAAACGTTTTACTTTGCTGCAAAGCAGTTGGATGTATTAGAGCTTCCACAGGACCAAGAGTGCACAACATGGAAACATGTAAAACAGCAGGTTTAACCTCAGCAGCCCTTCTGAGTGATGTCCTGTCCAGAAGATTTGGTAATATCCATTGTAGTGAACACCTGTAAGAGACCAAAAGAAGAGCTTATTTACCATTGCCTGCATCATCATCATCCACATGGCTACTGATCTCCTCTTGGTAAAACCGCCTTCAAGAGCAGGTTTTCAATCGGGCAGTGCCTTCCCCACCTCTTACCTCTGCACAAGTAGGATGGATACCAATTGTTTCATCAAGTAGTTCTTTGGTGAGACCACATTTGATTGCAGCAGCAAAACCTTGGGTAACTTCACCAGCATTAGGCCCAAGAATATGCAGTCCTATCACACGATTCTGCAGAACAGATGAGAGAAAAACACAAGTCGGTACCAGGAAAGGTTTGACAAAAGCTCTAGTGTGTAACTCCCACTACACTAAAAATGTTATGCAAGCAGGTCAACAGCAGAGTCTTTAAGAAAAAATGACTCCAAATAAAGTAGCTCTGCAGTTCTTTCCATTTCAAGAATACCCTCAGCATATCCATTCCAGCTTGCTACTTACATTGTCCTGTTTATTGCAGATAATCTTTGCATAACAGGTATTGTTATCTCTGCCTGGCACTGTCCATTCAAGTGGCCAAAACAAACTGTGATAAACCTGTGAGAAAACGAAAAAGAGCATTAGAGTTTCATTAATTAATTCAGCCAGGCATATTTCTACTTTTTAATATCTTTACAAATAGGTGGTTTGACATTTAACCCACTATATTCTTGTTTATAAGAAGCTAGACAAGAGTAATTTTTGTTCCACTTAGCCCAGAGAGTCCATCCTCCAAAAGTCAGCAGAGGAAGACTTGACTCAAACCATGTAGTTCTGATTTAAATGCTTGATAAAAACAGCAACAGCTACAATATACAGTGGTTGCAAATCGAACTTTGAGAAAGAGAAGTGCAAAATTAATATCCAGTTACTGTAAGTTTAAACCTATTATGCAAAACAGTTAACAGCAGATGCTCAATAATGTCAAGTGATTTTAAAAGATGTAAGGAATTCAGCACAAGGCATGCAAGCAGCTTTAATGTAACTCCTCAGAGATGTGCAGGAGCCAGAAACTACCATAAAATGGGCAAGTTATGCCCAATATTCCTATAGACATATGGGAAGATCAGCAAAAAATCAATTCACTATTCAAGTACAGTGAACCAGCAGGAAACAGTTCATCCCAGGAGTTCGGTACACTTCAGCAAGAAGCCTTTAATTCATGACAACAAAAACCATCCCTACAGTTCTGCAACCCAAGTCTGGCCTCCTGAAGTCAAATGCTTCCTTCTCAGCCACCTGCAAATAGTTATGCATAATTGTAACGGCATTAAGTCCAGTCCTGGGTTTCTGTGAGTGCAGTACCTTGCTGGCCAGATGAAAACACAGCCACAACAGCTCTACCCATCTAAATTCTAATCTTGTTAACACTATGCCTTGAATATAAAGCAGCAAGGCCCAAGAAAAACACCCTCAAGCTACAAATTAATTGACTCTTGGGTGTTCTTACCTCCAAGTTTTGCTTTCCATATTCATCTATGGCTCTTTCTTCAGGAAACCCACAGCTGCCATACTCTAAAGGGGTAAACACTGTTGTTGGTACATTGATATAGTCACACTAAAAATAACAAAAAAAATCATATTTAGACTATGTAAGTTCTATATAGTACATAACAGAAAAAGTTATATTAGCACTTTTTTTCTTTTTTACAAAACACTTGCAGAGCCCACAGACAAGTGGATAAATTAACTCATGTTACTGCAGTTTTGAGGCAAAAAGCTTAGAAACAAGTTGAAGTTGCATGCTTATAGCTTTACCTTTCTGGAACTACCCCCATAGAGCCTTTGGGCCAGCAGTTTCCCTGCCTGAATGGCAACTGGAGTAAGTTCAAGCTTTCCATCCAAGATATCCCCAATAGCATAAACGTAAGGCACATTGGTTTGTTCTTCATCATTTACAGGGACTTTCCCATTCCTTTAAAACAAACAGAAGACCACAGAATTCAGCATCACAACTTTCCTCAGATCTCTGCAAAAAGCAGAGGGGAGAAGCTCTATTCTAACTACTGAGCTCATTTCATTAAATATACTTACGCCTTTTTACTTCAACTGCAAACTCTTCAGAGCATCAATCAGCTCCAACTCTGACAAAGAGCTGAAGTCTGTACTCAGTGGGCCAGTTCTGACATGAACAACAATGCCTGGCTGATGACAGTCAAGCTATCCAACATCTTTGGACTCACAATCTTTCACCTGATGATTATACAGCTCTGTGCTTTAAGCACAATGACCAACTAGCAGGTATTATTAACTCAGAATAGTTATTTTACAAAGTACATACTAAAGAAATTAAGATAATGGACAACTGCATTCAAATCCAGGACAAAAAAAAGGTTTCAAAGGTTCACATAATTGCCATATATTAGAGTGAGAATTAAAAAAAAAATTAGAAAAACATCAGTATCGTGAGGTATTTTTAAAGAGGTTAAAAAAAAATCCTTGCATTCAGTGGTTTAAGGGAGTTCAGCAATACTCACTTCTCATTGATTTTGACACCGATTGTCTGTAAACCAATATTCCTGGTACATGCATCACGACCAATGGCTAACAATACCTAAAAAACCCCAAGAGTTAAATGCAGTAACTTTATGCAAGAGAAGTATATCACAAGATTTCCCTTGGTCTTTCACTGAAAACACTAAAGCACATGAATAAAACGACTTCCAAATTTTTTTTCCCAAAATTTGAAAGAGCCACCAACAGCTCAGTCTCCTCCATGTGCAATTTGTTTTAGAGATGCAACAAACAGAAAAACAAAGCAAAAATAGAAGCAACAGCACTGTTTATATAAACTAAATTCCAGGCACATAAAGTTTCACCCATATTGCTGACAGGGTTCAACTAAAGACAAATATTGAATTTTCACCTTTTTTTTTTTCTGCCAGTAATTTGCTAGAACAACTTTTTAAGCAGGATTTCCCTTCAAGTATTTTAATACTTTTTATGTGCATCCATAGTCAGTTATTTCAAATCCAGAAATGCTTACAGTATTATATTCTTCTTCAAGGATCTCTGGTCCCTCAGTAGACTTTGCTGTCACTTTCAGTCTTCCTGGCATTCCTTGCTCCAGCTGCTCAACCTGTGCAAATTTTTGTAAGCTTAGAATGACCTGAAGCAGCAGAGCTCACTTCCATTGTCATTCAAGCCTTGACCTACTAATTTATCATTCAACAGTAAAAAAAGCTCAGTCTCATAAAACATTTATGTCTGCACAGAGCCAAAGCCTTCCCAGAGAACAGCTGCATTTTACATGTGCTGTTTAAAGTAATGTTGTGTTAAGAGAAGAAAGCTGAAGGAAGCACTTGCCTGAACAGGTACAAACTTCCTGATGAACTTCACACCGTGTGTTTCCATGTGGGCACCGACTTTCTCTGCCATCTCTTGGTCAAAGCCCCGCAGAAGAATGGAACGCACCATGACTGTGACATCCAGACCCAGGCCAGCCAGGAACCCTGCACACTCCAGAGCCACGTAGGAAGCACCCACAACCAGAGTCTTGCCAGGGCAGTAAGGCAGGGAGAAGAGGTCATCACTGAAAAGAGAAGAAGTGTTAAGTTACAAGATTCTTCCAACACAAGCTTGTTTGTCTTGGCAAAGACTAGAGCAGACAAGTTCAGTCTATTGTGCCTTTTCATCTCACCTTGTAATGCAGAATTCTTTATCTCCAGGGATACCCAGATATCTTGGCCTTTCTCCTGTTGCCAGGACAAAAGTCTCTGCTGTGTGATAGGTTACTTGTCCTTTTCTGTTAGTTGCCTGTTGATGAAGACACAGTGAAGAGAGACATTTTCATATGCCGTAAGAAAAATTATGTAATCCTCTCCTTAATTATGGTAGAGACGCTTAAAAATCAAGAATATGCATTTTTCAACAAGAATTAATGCATTCAGAGATGTCACACAGGTCACTGAAGAACAACATGTTTAAACAACAGACTATCAGGCTTTTCTCACGTTAGAGCACTTAAAATCACTTACTCTTTGGATCCTGTCCATTTTAACTACTAATTTGGACTGGATTATTTTTAACCATTTGACTTCAGAGCTCTAAAAAGCCACAACAAATTAAGACAACCCCCTTATTCCCCCAATAACAGGCCAACACAATGCTAGGGACAGAATAACATCAATTACTTCTTAGACTAATGTAAAAAAAAAAAAAAGGTAACAAATTACATAATTTCAGAGACTTCAGATGGCCTAAGACCCAACCTTAAGTGAATTCTAACTAATTTGACCTCTAGAGACCCTTTGTCTTTGGAAATTTCATCTTGCCAATGGATCTCTCCCAAAATCTGACCTTCATTCTTGCTTTTTATTAATTTTTCAACAAAAATGAAGGGAAACTTTCTCCCAATCAAGTCAATAGGTAATTCAGGTTGGAAGGGATCTCAGGAGGTCATCTAGTCCAGCCTCCTGCTGTAAGTCTCTCTGTTCTACTTCATTTATTGACTAAGGACACTTAAGTGGATGCCCTGCATGCCTGGACACTTGAACAGGTGGTACACAAAGTAAATTGAATTTACTACTACCTTTCAGTGCTGGTCTCTTGGTTTAAAACACAAGTAGTTCAGCCTTGATGTTGAAAACAGACAATTACACTCACTGAATGCAACAGCTGCCTTCAACATGCACTTCTAGGTTAACCTTGCTACAGTATGATCACTTACAGCAAGATTGCCAGAACAAGCTTTGTCTTGCAAAACTGACACTTTAATTTGTATGCTGATACAGCACCAGGTTCTAGCCGTGCTCTTACGCAAGTGCTTAGTCTAAATTTAATTTCAAGACTTTTTATGCTTCAGTATGAAGATTTTCCAAGTTGCAAAAATCATACAGCTAGAGTTTCCTTTCTTTCCCCTCCTCCTCACTCAGGCTGCTGAAGTCAGTCATGAAGGTAGAAACTGAGACCACCTTCCTCTGTTCTTGCAAGACACAGGTTTACACATATCCACATCACTCTTACATAACTAGGTTTGCAAACATCGTGGCAGGTACTAAAGTAAAGTAATTCTTTAAATCAGTAACTTCACAAATGAGTTTTTAACCTCAGTTGACCTAACTTGGCAATGTTAAGATGAAGCCTTTTTGGTGTTGAATTTTATAAGGCAGTTCTAAAGCATGAGTTTTCCCTCCCAGCTAAGTATTTTAAATGCAGAACATACCTTAATTTTGTGTGGCTCCACGAATTCTCCATAAGAGTTGAGGTATGTCACAGACTTCTCTCTCAAGGACACTCGATAGCCCCAGTTTAATGAACCAATGTAGTTCTGAATTGCTTCTACCATGATCTCCCAGTTGTGTTTAACTGAAACAAGACAGTTTCATATTTAAGGAAATAAAAATGCAATGTACCTCTCCAGAAAAACTTAACTTTTTCATTGTACATCATGCTAAGAAAACATTATCAGTAATGAAGATACATATTAAGGTCTTGTTCTACTATGTTAATATTTATGTGACTTGTTGCTATCTGAAATAAGCCCATTCTAGAAGTTCTGTAATTTATTTCATATAATATAGGGAACAAAACACAATTAACTTTCAATCCCAAAGGTGTCTATGACTCAAGAAGGAAGACACCTTCTGATTCACCTATGAAAAGTACAGAACTCTGCATCTAATTTATTAAGTCCAAAGTACAAGAACAGTCTTGAGCTCAGCATCTCATCTGTACAGTCTTGGTCTGTTCTCTGTGTTCTTACCGACCTTGTTCTTCATACTGCCACCCATACTTCCTTGAATCTTGGAGTGCCTGACCCAGAAGTGCTGCTTGATGCATCAGCTTCTTAGGGATGCAACCTACATTTACACACGTGCCACCAAGTCCTAAGATGGAAAGAACCACATTACTGCTTCCATGAACAGGATTTATGCTTTTCCTATCGTGTACTTTGTATAATCACTCATATCACTCCGTGAAGTTTGCTACAGTCACACAAGTAACATGAAATTTCTGTTGCAAATGACATTTAAAAGTACAATGAACACACTAAGCTTGTATTTGGTCTAAGAGGTTATTTCACTCACTGACCCAACTACAGGTACAGCATGTCAAACATAGACCCAGGTTACTTACTTCACAAGGCTTCAGATTTTAGTCAGGTTGTCAAGTAAGCAAGGCAAAAAGCCCAGAGTTCCTACAATTTAGTACCACCTATTATGTGGAATTTGAAATATGCCTGTTTTTGAAAGACTATCTAAAAGAGCACATTCATTCCTCGACTCAATAGAAATTTCACTCAAGTTCCTTACTCATTCTCAGCTGCCAACATCACTAATGAGGTCAGCCAGCAGCTGTCCCTAATTAGGGAAAGGTGAGACATACACAGCCATGTGGTCACTGTTCTAACAGGAGCCTACCAGTTGTTTACAAAAGAGAACTAAAAGGCAAAATAACTCCACAAACATAAGAATGTGAACATGCACACACACTACCCAGACATGATTTGAAAGTGATCAAAGCTAGAAAAGCATTTGACAAAGAACAATGCCCCAAACAGAAATAACCATCTAGAAAAACAGCAGGCAAGCCAGCAACACAACTTTGCTGTTATGTGTGTACCAGAATTAAAGGAATTCGGCCTCAATTCCTAAGAACACAAATCCATAATATGTAACATCTCAGTATGTATCACTGGTACTCAAACATCATCAAATCCAAGACAACAAAAGCTTACCCCATGAGGTTCCAAGAGGTGTTGGAACAACATAATCTAATACCATTACTTTCTTTCCCAAGGCAGCAGCTTCCTATAAAAGATGGAGAAGACCAGTCAGCATTACTGAACCAAGCAAGCCTGTCCACTCATTTATGATCATGATACACTTAGCACTAATAGAAGGCTTCTTTACTACCTTCATTAGTCATTATCATACATGGCTCTTCTATCCCCTTCACTAGACAAAAATTGAAATCCCTCAAGAATCCCTGGCTTCCTTTCAAACTTTGAATGGCTGCTTTCATGTTCGATGCTTCATCCAGATCATCCTATGCTGTCAAAAGCCATGATCTGAAAAAGGTATGAGATAGGCTCAGCAGCCCATGATTCTCTTCTACTTCAGTTAAAGAAATACTTATGCTGTTAGCTCTCCTTTTCTTTCAGAAGGACAGAACTGACTTGGCATGTTCATGGATGGAAAGAAAGGTGACAAACTGGAGACAGTTCAATGGGGCACCACCATGACGTTCAGGGGGCTGGAGCACACACCCTATGACAAGGCCAAGGGAATTTGACATGTTCAGCCTGGAGAAAAACTGAATTTGGAGGGGACCCAAGAGCAACTTTCCAATACCTATGAGAAGTACATTAAGATGACTGTGCCAGGCTCTTCACACTGGCCAAGTAGCAAAGGGACAAAAGACAGTGGCTGTAGGTTGAAACAACAGACTCAGTCTGCATATAAAGAACTTTCACACCATGAGGACAATCCAACAGGTTTCCAAGAAAGGCTGTGGCATCTCCACCCATGGCTCATTTCAAGAGCCAAATGAATGAGTTCCTGCATAATCTTGTGTGACCTCACAGCTGACCTTGCTTGGAGCAGGAGCTTACATTAGATATTCTTCTAATGTCCATTCCAACCCAAATAAGCCTATTCCTCTATCCAAGGAATTACCAGGTACACATTGTTTGAACTTTCAAGCACTTAATTAAATCTTCAGGTGCCTCAAATCTGTTCAAGAACTCCTGCACAACAACTGCAATCCTGGCTCAAACAAGATTCAGCTGGCTGTCTTGTGTTTTGCAAATACCACTCTGAACAATTTGGCAATTACCACCAAGTTTACAACTGATGTCCCAGAAGGTACTGTGAGGAAAGATCTGAACATCCTGAAAATACACAATTGGCCAACTGAAGAATTCCACTGTCAGCTTCTCCTGCCTGCTTTATACTTTCTAATGAAGGCTGCATGCTTGACTGTATTGTTCAGCAATTGTCAAGGCTGTCAAGAACAACTTCACCCTGCCCAAAATATAAACTGACAGTTTAAGATACCTGCTTGGTATCCTGACATCCCATTTGAGAGATGGGAAGCATGTGTCCAAATGCCTTGGATAGCAGAGAAAACTGAATCCAGGTCCTGAGGCACTCTGAACAACAGCTAATTGTGTAAGGGCTACACAACCTCAATTTCCCTTTCTGAGAAAGCAGCTAAAAAGGGAAGTAAGGAGTGAACCATCTCCTTCAAGGGAACTGCTGGAAGCACTTAATTTTAGATGACTGGTGATCCTGAATCCTCAGCTGTCAAAAAGCTTCAAGAGTAGCCCTCTTCTAGATTACTTTTTGGAAGTGCCTGTGTATTACACTTGCAGAAGAGATAGTTAAAAAACATTTGGTTCCACCTTCAGCCAGAAAACTAAAACCTATTATTAGGATCAAGACCTGAATAGACATTGTCTTGAAACTGGTCCTTTAAACCATTATCTCCTGAGTGAGAACACTACTACACCACTACTGGTTCATTAATTAACAAGTTGAACAGTAATACTCATCAAAATATAGACTGTTTTATACCAATATAATCAACAGAGATTAACTTTTAAAGAACTTTTACATACAACCTGTTCTTTAATGCCATTTTCATATCATACCTTAGAACATGCAAGTCCACCTGAGCCACCACCAATAATAATGAGATCATATTCATAGGGTTCTGTAATTTGGTTGTCCCCAAGGAGTTTCTGCAGTGATCCATCCTGATAAGCCTGGGAGAGAAAAAGAAAAAAATAATCAAATCAGCACACATGTTTCTGAGCAAACAACTGATAACACTGCCTCCTCTGACCTACATCACCCAGTCTACTGTGTCACACAAAATTTAACTATGATCAAACAGCAAATTCACTCAGTCTTGTCTACTTCCAGCTGATTTTAAAAGCAAAGTTACCTGATACGTTGCATCACAGCCCCCAACGTGAGTTCCATTCACAAATACATTAGGCACTGTCCTCTGATTAGTCAGCTCTGCCAACACTTGCTGAATACTGGCTCCGTCATCTAAGAATAAAAGAAATGTGTACATTATAAACAGATTTTGGGAAGAGAGCTTTTAGAACAACCTGAAGTATTAAAGGTTTGCACTGTGATACACTGTAGGCCTGCCAAGACAACAATTCCATTCTAAACATTCCATTTGCAGGTTTCCTGGACATAAGCAAGTCTTCAGAAACTACTTCTCAAAGGAGCAGGCTGAAACACAGGAGTTAAATTAGTGTTTCAAGCCACAATTCTACAGAATGGAATAAAGCTGAAGTAGTAGGAGTTTAGTTCTTGTATTTAATGGTTTTTTATCTGTCTCTGACAGTGTCACACTTGGTACTACACAAAAATTCTTTTCCAACTATCACAGAAGATCACACACACCTTTTCTTTCATAAGAACTATCTTATTTTGGAGTATGCTCTGTGCACAGGCACATAATTTTGTCCAGCAGCTTTGTATTATGAGACTAAGGGTAAGGGAAGTATGAACATGCTTTTCTACTTACTCTAAAGCTACCTTCCTACTTTTTCTACCCACCACACTGTCAGAAACTTCCTAGTTTTAAAATTATCATTGCTTGACCTGACCTGTAATCTGAATCATCAGCACCTACACACAAGCTCAATTTGGATCTCTCAGCAGTAAATGTGGGAATGGGAATCTACAATAATCACTTTGACTAAGATCTTTTTATTCCAAGATTGTATCTATTTAGCATTAGTAATCAGAGCAACTGCAAGGCAAATACATTATTAATTAGAAGTAACTCCAGAAAAAATAAGGCTGTGTGTTGTACTTTACATATCTTGGGTTATAATTAATTCACAGTATGACAACTTGAATAAAAAGTAAAAATAACTAAAAAGAGACAAATAAATATCTACATTTATCCCAAACATTGCTTAGGCAAAAAAAACCCCAAAAAAAACAACCTTCAAAAAGGCATTAGAACTTTAAAAAAGCATTGGAAACTTATGTTTTATACAGAAAAAAATTAATAACAGACACTCAACAGCTTACCAAAAGTGCATTTAACAGTTTACTAAGAACCATGTAAGAAACTATTTGTTCCTAAAACTACCTTAAAAGCTACATGCATTACATCTGTAGACAGATAAGGCACTGCACATGTCCTAAAACTAAGGCAGCTTGGACTTTAAGAAAAAAAAACAACTTGAAACTAGCAGCAGCCAAGTTACTGGAATTTACCCTTCCTTCCAGTGACTCAGCACCTTTCCCAAAGAAGGTCAGCCATATACCAAGTCAAACATTAATAATTCATCTGAAGCCACAAGAGAACCAGGAGTAAGAAAAAATATCACAGGCTTTTCCCCCATAAGTCATAGCTGCTGGGAGAGAAATCAGGTCTCACATTCTCTATCAGCTGATGATGTTTACAGAGAGTTAAAGACTTCAGTTACACTAAAAACACATCCTGTATTAAAATCCACATTGAAGCCTAATTGTTTTTATCTCTGCATATATAAAAATGTATTTTACTTCTTTCACATATCACCCCAATTAGTTTAAGACAGCTTAAGGAATCATGCAGTCACTAATTTTTAGTTACATTAAGCAGCAGCACGTGACACATTTTTTTTCTCCTACTCACCAGTTACATCCAGTTCCAGAGCATAGTACTCCACATGCATGGAGCGGAAGAGTTCCTTCACCTGCAAAGGAACAGACACCATGGCAGTGCAAAAGTTTCTCAACTCAGGGTAAAACTTCACTGATGGACACACACAGGTAACCTCTAGGCTCAGCTACTGTGCTCTGAGGCACAGGCTCTACATATTTGGTAGTTTGGCACTTTTATGTTTTGCATGTTCCTCACTTAAAGCCAGGGCATTTAACTTTCCAATACAAGTTCCACTACCTTAAGAGAAAGTTTCTAGATACAATTTGCTTAGCTGCTGACTTCTCCACGCCTGACATACCAAAAGCCATGGAAGTGACTGCCATATAAAAAAGCATAGAGAGATAAAGCAGGAGCAAGATTCCTTGGTAATATTAAGAAAAAAAAAAACACCAAACTGAAAGAAAAAGGGAGTAGAGGATAACATGCAAACCAAAACACTTCAAGGAAATGAAAAAAAAAAAAAGGAGATTATAAAAAGCTGCAGAAGGAAGTAGCACTTTCCAAATGTACTCAGCACTCAGCTGGGTGTTTTCCTAAACTCAGTTCTGGAAGGACAGAGTGTACCATTACCTGATTCAAATCAAGCAGCCTTTTAGAAACAAGATTTTTACAGTAACATTTTTTGTTAAACTGGCATGTGAAAACAGCTCTAGCAATAACCACTGAATGCCTGTGGAATGGACCCACTTGCCATCATGGAGTCTGAACATTTTTCAACCAGCTTTCTGATGAACATCAAGTTTATTGCCAGAGCTTCACTAAGAGTATGTTGAGTCACACCTAGTAAGTTTTAAGATGTCTAACACACAAGGAATAAAATGTTTTTAATATTGCTGTGATTCACACTGTTACTATGCTGAAGACTGAGTATTCCAGTGTTTTCTGATAAAGTTTCAGCTTCATGCAGACAAACAGGAAGATTTTGTATTCTGTACCAACTACAAATTAAGTTTCTTACCACATCATATATCAACCGCAACACACAAAAAAAGCTCTGCTTCTGTAACTGATTATATTGGTTCTATATAGAATAATATTATAGAATAATGGAAGTTCTAAGGGACCTTTTGAGGCCGTCTGCATGAACTTCCTGCTCAAAGCAGAGCCAAATGTGAAGGCTGACCACATTGCTCAAGCACTGTCCTCTCATTCTGAACATCCACAAGGACAGAGATGCCACAACCTCCCTGGGCTGGCTCAACCTTTGACCATCCTCACAGCAAAGAGCTTCCATTTTATCCCACTGCAGTGCCTGTCATTGCACCTTATGTTTGTTCATTCTTGTCCTTTCACTCTGCAACTCAAAGAACAGTCTGGTTGTCTTCCCGCTTGTCAGCTGAAGGTAGCAACTAAAACCCCTGCTTAGCCTTATCAAGGCTCAACAAACTGAGCTCCTCCTTCAAACATCCAGTGTGTGTGACACTCCAGTCCTTTAACCATCTAGATGACCCTTGAAAATTTTTGTCCTAAGCTCACCATTACCTTCAGGCTTGCTTCGTGGAATGATAATGGCTACAGGCAGAATGAAAGGGAAACAGCAGTGGAACCCCTCCAGACCTCCTGCTCTGCATCTGTGGTTACAAATCCCAAGCTAAATGCCATGCAAGATCTAAAAAGCAAAGCTGAAAGTGACTGCTGCCAGTAAGTGTTAAGAATGCGGAGGCAAGTCACAAAATGAGCTGCTTGGCTGCTGGTTTAGTTTGCAGCAAAGCAGCAGAGTAACAGGCAAGTGTTCATTAGTTTGTTTTCTTTTTTTAAAAAACTCTGCCAAACCATTGCAACAGCAGCTGGCAGGAGGGAGAACAGGACAGAACATTACTAAATCAAGAAAGATTACACTCAAGAATGGACAAATTTAAGGCATTTAGGCCACCTTTATTCTCTACTGAAGATACTGAGTAGAGAGAAAACACATCAGACAAATGTCAGCATCGTAATTAGAACTAACTATTGCAGTTTATACTTATGAACAAATCAGACTTGTGTTGTGCTAATGAAACTGAAAGAAAGAACATAGCAAGCACATGAGCAGTTACAAAATCTTCAATACAGGCATGAGATAAAAGATTACTTCGGTTTGGAAAAGGAAATGATTAGGAGGAGTAGAAAGATAATACACTAATCATGAGTAACATCTAGATAAGGTGAACAGGAAATGATTTCTCAGAAATACTTACTGGAGCACTTAGCAATAACTGCATTTACCAGAAAACAATTTTGAAATGAAAAGGAAGTAAACCTCCCTAGGGAACACGACCAGAGAACTTACTGCTACTTGGCATCATAAAAGCCAAAATTAAAATGTGACCAAAGGAGTTTTAAGAGCAACTAATGAAAAAGAAGATCCACTGAAAACTTTTCACTCAATATAGGTAATACAAACTCAGGTAAAGGAATTCCTGTGTCACACTTCAGCAGCCTACTGGGAGATTTTCCTCCCTGTACCCCAAAGCCAAAACTGTTATTTCTCCGAATGTCGGGGATGGGATACAAGGTTGCAGGGTCACTGATATAACCATTTACTTCCCTTCTCACCAATGCAATGGCCTCAGTTACCTACTAAACTCTTTCAGTTTTAAAAAAAAGTGAGAGACTAGAACCACTTCCAAATATTATTAAACAACAGATAATTCCTCTGAAGCCAAGAAATTGGTCTAACTTTAGAAAACTCTTCCCAGAGATGCTGTCTGTTACTAGGGTAGCTAAGCAGGTTTGAAATAAGCTTCATACCATAAAATTATAATGGTACCTCCTAGGTCTGCTTTTCCAAGTATCAGCTAACATTCCGTAACAACTACAGCTGAAATGGCCAGAATCCCCTGAGGATAGAGAAGTAATCTGTAATAGCATAAAATATAACCAAAATAACCAGTAACTTCTATGCAATCACAGCTGTTATTCTTGAAATTTCAACACATCACAGTCTTCAGCCTTGCCATTTTTTCATGCTAAAAACCTGTTTTCTTTAAGCATTTCTATCTTACATATTGTCTTTTCTGGGTGCTAAGAAACTGAAGGAACAGCCAAGTTAAGTTATGACACAGAAGTAATTCTACCACCACCCCCTCTCCACCACTGCCCTGTTAAAGCAGTTGAACAACAAATTGCATTTGCAGAAGAACAACAGCACAATTGCCAAGTCATGCTATTAGCTAACCTAAATACAATCACCTACTTAATTCACTTAGGGAATTTATTTGCAGTTCTGTTTCTGAAGAAAAGTGCAATTTTAATTTTCTTCTAGCATGGCTACCTCCACTTGAAATAGAGAATTTTTTCCACCCCCAAATTAGGTCCTTTCAGAGCACGAGCACTAAACATCTTTAGTTTTTCAATTAATCCTACCAAAAGCACATTGCTAACAACCATCCACAGTAAAAGACAACACAATGCACACTATTCATATCTGTCTAAGAGCTCAGAACTCTGTGATTACAGGCTAAGCACCCAAGCTGTAACTACAGTTTCAAATTATATGCACTTCATTAATTCTATAGACGAGATCAGCTAGCAAGAATATTGCATTACTCATTGTTTTCCCAGTCCTTTCACTAATTTCTAAGTCTTTGGTAGGAAGGGTTGTTAATACCCTTAGTGTTACAGATATTTCTCTGTTTTATCACTTGATGTCTCATGTGACGCTTCCTTCTTCCATAAACTTTCTTCTTCTAATTCTCTGTCTGCAATCTATACCCTTTTCTTCACATTTACTTTGTTATATTATCTTTCTGTTCTGTTCCAAGAGGGAAAATAAGCCAAGGAAACCTGCCTACCAGGGCAGTCAGCTCTTCTTCCCCCAGCCCTGTTTATCACCTGTTCCTTCATAAAAATTCATGCAGGGTTTTTCAACTCCCCCTCCTAGAAGGGGCCATGAGAGAGGGTGCTCCTACTCCCTGTATTCATTCTTCCCCTTTGTAGGACAATAAAGATAACATTTCTCATATCTGATTGCTTCCCTGAAGCAAGCAATACTGCCTAATGGAGAAGCTATGAACAAATGCAGGAAAGAACAATCCGGAATTTAATTACTGGACTACAACCAAGTCTTCCCCCCCCCCCCCCGCCCCAAGCTTCTTGTCTTAGTCTAGAGCCTCTGCAACACCACGAACAGACAAAGGAAAAAGGCACAAGGTTTAAAAAGTTACCGCGCCATTGGGTGATCCCAAACCCACTGAACTGAGTGCCATGAGCATCAACATTTGCAATCACGATCACTAAAAGCACACAGGGCAATACTGACAGACACAACTAAGTATTTCTCAGTGGGCAACACTGAAGTCCTCAAGAAATGATTTCTCCTCAGCACACGATAACACTTTTGTCAACTAGACTAGACTGGAGCAAGACTCCAACTCTTCATTTACTGAAACTTCCAGTAAGTTGTTAAGTAAGTTTTAGAAGGATTTGAGCTACCTACTATGCTCTACTGTCTGCCAAAAGCTTCTTAGACATAAGGCATTGGTTTGGTCTATCCCCCCAATCACAGAAGCTTCCTTTCTCAAAACCTCTGTTAAGCTGCAAGTGAGATAGGATATACTAAGTTTTCTACAAGGGAGTCATAATATCTCTTCCCTCCACAGAGTTCCCAGAACTAAACCTAACGTAGAAGTGGGAGTGAGGCTTCTGAGTATTTTCCTGGTTATCAGTTCTAGTGAGGAACACCAGGACTTGATCCAACAGTTCCAATTACGTTCTTCCACCATGGCCATATCAAATATGGTAGTGTGAGGTTTAAATAAAATGTCGTAACATAATTTTTGTAAACATCCAAGAAACCCAAGGCCTACAAAGCCCCAGATTCTGTGTGGACTATGACCAGTGTGTTGGTATCATAAAACTCTAATGAAGGTCCTGAGTTTTTTTAATGACTTTGGCTTACTAGTTATAGCCACCCTGTGACACTGTTGCACAATCAAGGCTAAAAGATATTTTTCTCTAAACATCACAATTAACCAAAAGTGCTTTTCTCTTCTTTTAAACACACACTGCAACCAGGATTTAGAACTTGCGCAGTGCTATAGAGTCAACCTTCCTCAACCTTACAAAGAGCAGAAAACTTAACCTATCCCTCCTCCGGAGATCAGCTTTGCCCAAGCTGAACACCAGTGTGGTACCCAACTTTCCAGGGAGAAAGGAACACAGCCAGCACCCTGGGCTTCGAGCAGTTGTAGAGCTGAGGAACAAGCACACTGCGCAGAACTCGCCACACATCCATCTCCCAGCGTGGTCAAGGGTAAAGAACTACCACGAACACCACGGATATTTGTCTGCTTTCAAGCCTGGTAAGTGGTTTTCCAGGGCTGGCACGTGGTGCTGGAGCGGGATGGATACAGCGCCGCTTCTGCACGCTCCAAACCCCACAGGTGCCGCCGCCGGCAGCAGCCGCCGCATCCCCTCACCGCCTGCCCTCAGCCCCGCTCCCCTGCGCCCTGCACGGGCCGAGCGGGCGCCCTCGGGGCACAGGTCCCGTATATCCCTCGGGGGGAGGGCCCGCGGGGGACCGCGCCGAGCGGGCTCCCACCGCCACCGCCGCTGCCTCACCTTGTTGCAGTAGGGACAGTAGCTCTTGCTGAAGATCATGACGCGGTGGGAGGCGATGAGGGTCCGCACGCGGAGCTTCAGCCCGTCCCAGTCCGGGAGCCGGGTCTGTCCCGGCGGCGGCGCCATGGCTGGACCGGCGCCTTCCCCGCGGCGGCCGCGCTGACCCTCAGCCGCGCCCGCCCCTTCCGCAGCCGGCAGCGTGACGGCCTGGGCCGACCTATTCGTAGGGAGCGGGGGGGGACAACATGCCAAGAAGGGCTCTCCGCCCTGCACTTCAGCCACAAGCACTACGAATCGTTGCAAAATAACAAAAACTCCTTTAATCCATATGAGAAAGTGTCACTATTCGCCTAAAGGCTACGTAGAGAAGGATAAAATGGCGTTGTTTAAGCCTCTATCCCCTCTGCGAGGGGGCGTGCAGTGAGCCAACAGGAGGGCGGCGAGAGCGCGCATGAGCGGCGAGAGGGCGGTGCCGGGCGGGGCGCGGGGCGGTGCCGGGCGGTGCCGCCTCAGCGCCCGCTCGGCCGGGGCTGGAGGGGGCGGATCGTGCAGGGCAGGGCAGGGCAGGGCAGCCGGGGCTGGCGGTGGCGTGGGGGTCGTTCTTTGTCCCCTCACGGACCGCCCAGCCCCGAGCCTGGAACAATCGCCGTGTCCCGGGGCGGCCGGGTTTGACCTGCCTGGCTGCCCTCTTAAGGCGAACTATGGGGGGAAAGCTGCTTCCCCCACCTGCCTTCCCCTTCCCCTTGGGTCTCCTGCACAGGGAGGAGAACGGGCACAGGTGGAGCGTCTCTTATAATAAAAGGGATTATTAGCCAAGAGAGCAGAAAAAGTTTCATTTTCTTACACATCGCGGGGTTAAAGGAAGGGCATGGTGAAGCATCTGACACTGCTTGTTACATACATCTCTGATGACATGGACTAGTCTCTTCCCAAGAACCGCAGTAATTGCCAGGGCTGAAGGGTGGAAGGGGCCGCAGAGCCGTGGGCAGAGCCCGTGTGAGGGCACGGGGCAGGAGCAGCCCCGCCTGGTCACTGCCCTGTGTCCGAGGGCTTTGGCTGGGCACTGGGGGTGGCGTGCCAAGGCCCCGAGAGCTCGGTCATCTCCCCGCAGAGCAGCCCGGTGTGTGCCGATTGCAGCAACAGCTTTCTGTGAGCAATCATAAGGGGTTGTCCTGGTTTAACATCTAAGAACTTCACTAAATCAAACCCTGCCAGCTTCTGAATGACAGGAGTTATTTTCTGTAGGTGAGGAAAGCACAGAGTGATTTCATAAGATTCAGTAAGAAGTTTTTAACAACGCAGATAATGAAGTTCATTGCTGCCTCCCACACCTGCCACAGACCAGTCCTACTGCTATTTACTAATGCTAAAAATAACCACATGTACTAGCTGTAATGCCACCAGTGGTGGCCTGTTGGGAGACAACCGAATTAACTTGCTTAATTCTTTTTTGGATCACGTGAATCTATGGTGTTCACTGCACACCGATCTTAAAAAAATGTATATTGCATTTATTTAAATGTTGGCAATGAAGGAGTTCTAGACTAAGACTTTCTACACGCCCCACAGAGAAAAACAAATTTAAGTCTTGCAGCCTTTTATAGCAGTATCAGTGTGGAGGAAAGTGGATACATATGTGCAGCTACTGAGCTTTGACATAACGTGCATGGGTCAGCACTACCCACTGTACTTTTTTTCATAGTCCAGCCAAAACTGCTTGTTTGGTTCCTAGCTTTGGCTAATTGTTCTCTCTCCTTCTCAGACTCCTTTCACCTTGTGAGAAACAGTGCTGCCTTTAGTATTGTTACAGGAATTAATATCACAGGCTCAAAGGTTTGTGCCACTGTCAGAAGGTTGGTAGGTTTTCATATTAAACTTGATCTGTTTTCTCCAATATAAACATCCATCAGCTCCAGAAAGGTCAGAGAAAGAAATAAATATTCAAAGGATCTTTTTCTGTTGGCATGCACAGCTCTGATGGCAATGTGCCATCAGATTCTTGTAGGAATAAATGTCCAAGGCAAATTAAGTCAGTTGAGGGTTTATTTTCCCGTCTGCGCGCTCTGCTGTTGGTTGTTATTACCACTGTTGCCTTAGAGCAAGAATTGGGTAATGGTTTTAAACTGAAGGAGGGTAGACTCAAATTAGATATAAGGAAGAATCTTGTTACAATGAGGGTGGTGAAACACTGGACCAGGTTGCCCAGGGAAGTGGTAGATGCCCCATCCCTGAAAACATTCCAGTCCTGGTTGGACAGGCCTCTGATCAACATGACCTAGTTAAAGATGTCCCTGCTCATTGCAGGGGGTTGGAGTAGATGGCTTTAAAGGTCCCTTCCAACCTAAATCATTCTGTAATTATATGATTCTATGGAGAATGGATGAGGGGGACAATGTTGATTTACAACACAAAGGGGTGGTCTGGAAGGACTGTGATGGCAGTATTTAGCTTAGCTTTGCTTTCAGTCAGTGTAGATGGTTGACACAAAAGGAAAGGTTTGAATTCTGGAGAAAAGGAGGGAAATGATTGCTCAGTTCTAGAGATTAAGTGACTGCCACATTAGTGTCCTGTCTGTGTACCCCAATAATGGCTCTGATTATTGTTAACAGAAAAGGCACTGAATCTGTCTTCTGTTCTGAGAGTTTTTTTTCTCCCACAGAATACCAGATCATACTCAACTCTCATCATCTTACTCTTCAGGTATGCTGGGGATAGATGTAAGAGGTTCTACAGCTTTTTGGGCAACTATTCCACTCACTAAGAGATTATGTCAAAACATTTGAAACAGCAGAAGTGTAACATTTATAAATGAAGTGGTTTGCAAGAAGAGATTTTGAAGAAGGGGCAAGTGGCTTCTGGAAAGGATCAGGAAATTGTTTTAAGGATAGGAGTATGAGAGACTTGTTTAATAAAGGTTTAAACATGCTTGCTTGAACTGTGGCTCCCTGCAGGCCAGTCAGCAGCTGTACAAAGTGCTTACAGGATGATGGTAAGCTTCCCCACCTTCCACATGAAAGGTCTTGCTCTGCTTTCTCTAATATAAACTGTCTCATTAAGACAGTGCTCTTCTAGGCATTACTCAGCTTAGTCTGAGGATTAGTAATAAACCAACCACATAAAATAATTCTTAATAATGTAGCATTGTGTGCTATGGGAAGGCATTGAGGTAGGAACTGGTAGGGGAGGCATATGAACAGAATAGAATAGAACAGAATAGAATAGAATAGAATAGGTGCAATTTCCTCAGTATTTGCACAGGACTAGAGGGCTCTTGGCATTATAAAGGTCTGATCTCATATTTGAAAGAGTAACACACCATTCTGAAAAACATGGAGTAAGACAATCTCTGCCCATAAAATAAATGCTCCAAAAGACAAGTCCATGCAGACAGAAGATGTTGGAAGCATTTCTAAATGAAGTTGTTTGCAAGAAGGTATTTGGAGGAAAGAGCAAATGGCTCGTAGAAAAGAAACAGGGAAGTGTGTTAAACATAACTGTGAAAATCTTTAGCCATTCTTTCATCTAAAACCAAATTAATTTGTCACCTGGGCTCCCGTTCCTTGGATGCAGTCAAATAGCCGTGAGCTTTGATGCTGCTGAAGGCAGTCAATTTAACAGTGAAGAATAACCAGAGAGCTCCCTCCAGTCATATCCCTTTGCTCCCTGACACAGCCTCATGTCACAGGACAGGAAAAGAAAGAGCAAGACCTATCTCCATCTTTATATTCCATTAAGAATCTGTCTATGAAGCGGTATCCTCTAAGGTTGCTCCCTCCATCTATTATATATCCAGAACACACAACACAGATAGAAAGAGAATGTACCTTAAAGACCAAGAAGGTGACAAAAGGCCTAAACTGTGGCCTCAGTCTTTCCCACATTATTCCAGTGCCTTCACTGGTCTTCTGGGAACTTAGCCTATCTGCATCAGAAGAGGAATAAGGGTGCTGCATTTTAGAACTGTATTTCCCGTTTTGGAGAAGGAGCTCCTGATCTCCCCAAAGCCTTCATGGGTAGAAGGAAGAACAGAAATGCTGGTTATTTAGTCAGAAAAAAGTAACAAGTGTCTCTCATTGGATTACTGTAGAAATTGGTCATAAGCCAGGAGACAGCCAAAGTCCTTAGCCACGAGCATGGCTACGCCCTTTGTCAACACCAACAATGGAGAGTCAGTGGAGCCTGAGCCATGCTGGAGGCTGTTGACAACCTGATTTGTTTGCCAGCCTTTTGGGTGACATGTGGATGGCCTGCAGCTCAGACTTTATGGATTAGTGTTCATGGCAAATGATATCAAAAGTCTTCTGGCACATTCTCAAATTCTGGCACCATTAAGTACATTAAGTCAGCTTGTTGGAGTGCTGATGGTGCACATAATCCAGAGCGTGTAATAACCCTGGGCTGCTCCAGGCTGAGATAACGAGAGTCTCTCAGATCATACAAGACTTTGGCCAGGGAGCAAGGGGGAAGAGCTTAGGGAGAAATCTAAAGAAAGGAGAAAATAAGCTCTTCAGCTGCGTAGCAGCACTCTCCAGGAAGGGCCATGCAGAGCAATAACTTCTGTTAGCAGTGATACAACTAAAATACAGAGAGCATACACACAGCGGAGGGCAATCACATCTTCATTGTTGTAAAAATTCAACATTTCACCCAGAAAAGCTTGTCTGGACAGTAGCAGAGTGTTGGAACAAGGCCTGGATGTTAGCAGCTAGTGAGAAGTCAATGGGGGGAGCTCACGACCCACCACGAATAATTTTTCTTCAAGATCTTGAATAAATAGTGAGAAGCTGTTGTGCTCCTTTTTAAAAGGCATCAGAAACAAGGCAGTTAAAAGGAAATAATCAAAGTGGTAGAGTTGGGACCTGCATCTGCTAATGATGTACACATGTAATTTTTGCATGCAAAACTCATGCTTGTGAAGTTGTAAAAGACAGAGTGGGTGCTTCAAGTTCACTTTTGTGGTTTTGCAAACCATCTGCTAGTTTGTGCCTGCAAGTGAGGGATGACTGTGTATCTGCTTTTCTGCAAATGTGATGTTGGTAGTCCTCTGTTTCAAAATTTGGCTCTGGTGGTCTTTTGAATGTGTCTCATCTAATCTTACCTGTCATACTTTCAGTCTAAAATGTATGGTTAATGTCCCTTGAACAGTGTTTTAGTTTTTATACAGTATCATTATTATGAAGTCCTGAGGTGAGTATGAGATTTTCTGAACGTGCCATCATTAGATTGCCAGCACTTAGCCTCAAAGAACGTGTCCTCCTATAGGCATAGGGCACAGGGTTTGCTGATGATGTTCCATCATCAACAGGATGTTATTTTACAATAAATAGTACTACAGAGAGCCCCAGGTGCCAATTCTTCCTCAGGTGGCTGCAGTGTGAGGGAAAGCAGTGAGGAGGCTCCAAGGATTTGTGCAGACCAGGGTCTCCCTTTGCCCAGTTGAAGCATTAGTGAAGTGAGAGAGACTCGGGCTGGATCTAAACCTGTGGAATAATGGCCTCCACAGTTCAGTTGTGTTAAGTGCTGCAAGCCAGAAGATTTTCTAGAGCTGACAGAAAAAGTGCTGGTGCTCAGCTGCTTTACAGGATGAGCCCTTTATTCATCTGCTTTAATGAACGGCATGGTGTCCATCTGCCGTGCACTGAAGTCACCTTTCCTTTCTGGGATCCTTATGAAGGCTTTTTAAATGAAAAAGGAAAAGAAAAGAAATGCAGAGGATAAAAACATCCTTAATCTTTCAGAAGTACGGGAACTTGGCTGTACTTCTAAGCAAAACCAGTTCCTTTAAGTAGTCATATGCTGCACATTTCCCAGAAGAGTATTTTAATGAAGGTTGTTTTGTAGTTCGGGTTTTTTTAATTCTAATCAGTTTTAGCAAGACAACTCTTGCACTTCCAATGCAGGGGTCTTGACTGGGGTCTACTCCCTTTTGCAATCCTCTCTTCCAGTGAAATTCCTAGTGTCCTGATCTGTCCACTCTGTGGTTCTCCACCTCAGAGAGAGATGGTCAAAAGTATCACAGGTTAATATTTCAGAACAGAGAATATTCGAATGTTTCCTACAGTTTCTTTAGCTAGAACAATTTATTTTATCCTGCAGCTGCATGGGAATGCTTGGCAGGAAGGTCAGATAATAGATTCAAAAGCACAGATTTCTACATTGCCTTTTGTCATAGATTTATTATCAAGTGTGTCTCTTAAAGTCTATTTACATGCTTTTTCCTTTAGTAATTAAATACTGTGCTGAAGAGAGATTCTCCCAGCTTTTCACCCTTGGGGTAGCTATGTCAGAGAGATCTTTCTGTGTATCTAGATTCCCACCCAGTTTGTAGTCTTGCCCTCAGTTTTGTCTTCCATTCTGTGAACAAGCAGGCTGGACATCTTTGAATCTTTGGAGTTGAGAACTCTGTGCATTTTGGTTCACACATGTTCTGCTCTCTGCTGATCACAATAATGTTGCTGACTCCATTTGTCAAAAGAAGCCATTCTTCTATGAGTTTTGCTGCTTCAGTGGAATTAGGTGATTTTCATAGTAACTGGTGCTAAAAAGCTGCTGGCTGAATTTCTGGCTCCTTTCACGGTTTCACATCTGCTCAGTAAGGTGGTTCCTTCAGTAAAAACAGGCCCGCCCAAGAAGCTCACAATATTTTTCTGCTTCTGGGTGGTGATCTCAAGGAACAATCTCCCTTGTGGTTATTTGGTGCTTCCAGGCCTGGCTAGGACCCAGGAAGGTGCAGGAAGCACAGGAGAAGGTATTGTGCACAGGAGAAGACTTAACAGACTGGTGTTTTCTAAAGGTTTAGACATGGATGAAGCTCAAATTTCAGGGAAGGTTCAAATAAACCTGTATTTGTACTACAAATAGATTTCTTGACCTTGCTAAACAACAGCACATCTCAGGCACAAACAGACTGCTGTCAAATCTCATGATTTTAAAAGTCTCTCAATTTTTGTGTTTTGCTAAAAAGAGTGATGGGGAGAGAACCTTTTCCATCTCTTTAAGCTCCTTGTACAAACAATAGTTTGAAAACATGGGTCTGACAATCTTGAGTATCAGGCCAACTGTGCAATGAACTCAGCATTTCTTAATGGTACAGTTTCAGAGCCAGCTGATTTTTATAGGCTCTGGTGGCAAGACTCAACCCTCAGGTCTTTAGAGATTGTCATCCCGTTGACTCTTGATACAGTTTTCTGGTGGACCCTATTCTTCTACCAGGTTAACCCAGAAATCAGAATGAAATGTTCACAAACACTGGTGTTTGGGTCTGTGACAGGATCTGAACGTAGTCTTATGGAGTAACTGAAATGTTTTTGTTCTCCATCTGCAGCACTAGCAAGGTGCTGCTTTAAAATCCTAATGCCTGTACATCCCCTGAATCCCCATGTTCAGAGGTGCCTTACATTGCCAAGACAATATTCACAGTATGCCTAGCTAATTTTAAATTATTGACTTTGTAATTGGTGAATCTGTGAACGAAAGCCTTAGTACTGTTCAGTGAAGGTCTAAACTCCAAACCAAGACAAATGAAGTTATTGATTTTAATTAACTGAGCCTGAAGTGATAGTAGCTCAAAGTAAGAATTGCTGAAGTGCCTTGTTGGCCTTGAGTTTCCCAGGGCTACCTTGTGTTTGTCCTTCTCTTCTGTGGTAATCCACAAAGATCCCGGTCCCTGGAATATCAACTGCTAGCACAGCTGTCAAAATCAAGAGTAAGATGACAGAAATGACTTCTTCCCAGCCCATCCTTCTCTCCTGAGAGGGTGCTGCTGGCAGCCAGCTCCATTTGGTGTGGGTTACCCGGCATCAGGACTGTGAAGGCAGTATGGGCTTTGGTCTTGCCTCTTGCATGTCCTTGGCTTGTTCACACAGCTCTTGCAAGTGTTTGGAGGATGTGGTGGATGGGGTTGAGGGTGGTGGGAGGAGCAAAGCAATGAGATTATAGAATCTAATTATATAGCTTAAATCACTGGGTTTGGAGTTCTGCTTGGAGAGTAGGGCCAGCCAGGCTAAGGCAGGGAGCAGCTAGCACTGCTTCATTCCCTGCCTGATTTTTCAGTTGCTTTCTCTGTCCCTCGTATGGAATTCATTTTGTTATTTTGACTTTTCTCTGGCTAAAGTGTTTTATGTAGTACTTTGGATGTTACTGAGTCATTGATAAGTACTAACAAACCATCTGCTTATCTCAATTTGAGCCAGAGGATAGGCTGCAAAGCATGGCTGGGTTGGTTTTTTTTTTCCTTGTTTCATTCTTTTTTTCTCCTTTTAATATGTCAGAGAAAACTGCAGCAGAGGGCACTGTGTGGTTAGGTTTCAGGGGAACACTTATTGGATTGCACTGGGTGGCTGGGAGCAACCTCCTCCTGAATGCCTGTACAACTAAATAACAGAATATTAAAAGCACTTCTTCTGAACATGAGGGTTTTAGGGTTTAGAAAGCAGGCTTTTTTATATTGTAAGGACTCAGCTGTTTTAATTTTTAGAGTACCTGGGAAGTGCTGGCATCAGGATCTTTTTCTATTCTGTGCAGGATTTGAAAGACAGCCTCATTAAAGGAGCAGCATAGAACACAGATGACATCCAGTAGGCAGGCTACCTATAATAATGTCATGTTTTGTCATTTATAATAGATAGTTCTTCCAAACCTTTGGGATTCCCACAGCACTTGGCAAATTAAATATTTGAACGTTGTTAAAGGGAAGCCTGTTCAAAGAGACCGGGCAGCTGTGAAGTGGGACATGGATGCCACTGTAGGAAGGGGTGGAGTGCTGAAATTCCATTTAAGGGAAGTCCCCATTCACACAAAGCATGTCATGGGACATTTTAAAGTGTCTCTTCAATAAATATGGCCTTGTTTGAGTCACGATTGGAGAGAACTGGGTACGGTAAATAACACGCAGTGTTTTCAGAGCACTGCCACAGGGCTCATCACACAGCAAGCTGTGTGCAACCCCCCTTACCTTCAGCTGACAGTAGGGAGGTGGATCTGACACGTCTGGAAATGAAATCCATGCTTTAAAGAGTCTGTGTTTGCTCAGACTGGAGCCTGGCAGTGCAAAGCCATCTCCCCATGCCAGCCTTTGCTGTCAAGATAATGTTGAAGATAATGTTAAGTTAATTATTTCTGGATCCCCAGGTCAGTGGTGAAAGTTTCTCTGGTAGACAGGGACGCTGCTGGGATAAATACTGTACATTGCTGAGCTCCCTCTGGGGCAGGGCTTTGGGGCCACAGACTGCACCAATTCACAGCAAAGCATGAACTCACAAAAGAGGCTCATGGTTGTTCTTGTGCTTAAAGTTAGGCATGTGCTTAGAAACAGAGTAATAGGTTATATTTATTTAATTTGTAAAGCTGGATTTCTGGAAGGGGGAAAGATGCCAAGGAGAAGGTTGGACTGCTCTGACACCATCCTGTCAAAGGACTGCCAGTGTGGCAGGACATGCTAAGGGTGAGGAGCAGATGGAGCTCTAGAGAATGCAGCTTGATCCCATGAGAGCAAGAATTGCAGTCTGTCTTGTTCTGGGTCAAAATCAGGATGTCTTACTTCAGCATAAGTTTATGACTTTCCTATAGGTTATTAAAGAAAGTGGGAAGTAAAGAAGCAGCTATAAAACTGAACAGCGTTAAAATCTCCAAAAATTAGAAGAGGAATAAAAAGAATGAGCAGAAAGCCTTCCACTCTCTCCATCACATAAATGATGTTCTTACTCTAGTAATGGTGACAGGAGGTGGTCAGGTGGCATTATTTAGCTGAATGGCCTGCGTCTCCATGTGTGCTCAGATAAAGTTCAAAATGACCTTTAAAAAAATCCATTTTTAAAGATTCTTTTTACTTCAGAAAGGTCCAACTTTAGTAGCTAAAATTTAATTTTGTTCTTGAGGGAATCAGCTGTGGGGAGGGAAGGCAGCGCCAGAGATACTCAGAGTAAACTAATAGCAGGTAAAATGTCATTTTAAAAGAGTGAGTGGAAAGCATTTGCCATTGCAAAGAGGAAATTAATGAATTCTTTTCCCCTAATTCCTTTCCTCAGGTTTGATTTCTGATGTATTTTCTGACTGCCACTGCCTCTGCTTATGTTAACATGAACTGATTAGCTGGCTCATTGGTTAGACTGAGCCCAGGGTCACAACACAGGGACTCTGTAGTGGCCAGCTGCACACGCAGGCACAGGCAGGGGGACACAAGTGTCTGCAGCTCTAAGAACACACAGGTCACAGGACAACCCCCTCTGCTCCTTGGTAAGCACAGACTGTGCTTTTTTTCCTGTAAATCTCCAACAACAGAAGGATAAATTGAGTGCAAGCACTTTCACAGCTGTATCCTGTAAGGAACAGCAGTGACATGTTGTACATGGCCAGGGACTTCATCACTTCTTAAGAAGCACTTGCACTCCTTAGTTCCCACACTACAGAAATCTGTCTTCAGGTCAGTAGTGATGCTGGGCCAAGGAGAGATTGCTGGAAACTCCTGTCAGGACTGACTGGATGAGGTGTTCCAGCACTGGCCTGTTACACAGGAGTGGAGCCACCTCTCTGATCCTGAGGTGGCCTTTGCTTTAGTGGAAATTTCATTTTGAGCTCCTTTTAGTGTTTGCTACTCTTATGTAGAAAATAGATAGAAGTTGTGCCAATTTTCCCCAGTAAGAATTTCAAAATGCACCATTGCAGCAGCTGGTAAGCAAGGAAAGGGGTGGGAAAATGTGTTGTACAATCAACAGAAAAAAAAAGTGCCATCTCAGTCATTGGACTGAACAACAAAATCTTCTACATTTATCATTGTTGTCCATAGAAAATCATCCTTTCTTCATCTCATACTTCCTCTTTCTGCCTGGAAGATCCTGTCTGGATGCTGGGGACAGCTCAACACCTTCATTCTCTGAGTTTGAAGTCCACAACACATAGACTTCCTGTCTGAGAATTCCTAATGTCAAGCAAAGAACTGTTGCAGAGCTTCCCAGGACACTTCCCTTCTTGCACTTAAAGTGCCCCTTGAAGTGAAGCTGGATTTAGCTGTGCTGATAGCAGTGGTTTGGCTTGTCCTCTGGTTAAGCTGCTGACAAGCAGATTCACACCACTTCATCTTCCCTGGAGATCCCAGCCCTCTCCTGGGCTTGTTTAGAGGAACAAAAGAGATTGGGCTGGGGATGGACAGTCCAGAGTGACCATGTGTAAAAACTAACATGGACTGGCCAATATGGGAGGGTCGTGCAAGGCTGGCTGGGTCTGTTGCTGCCCTGGCATGGAGGGATAAGCAGCTCCTTGTGGACTGGGGACTCCATGGTGCATTGGCTGAAGTTTTGCACCTGTGTAGCCCCTGTGTGCCTGGATCTCACTGCAGGATGCTGCCAGGGCTTGACTGGCTAACCAGAAACAGCAGCTGGAAGCTGAAGTTGGTGTGCCTGCTGTGGATAAAATAGAAAACTCTACCTGCAAATCCATCTGTTGGAAATTACTGTGTCTTGATTCTTTATTGCTGAAGAATAGCCTATCTGCTTCCAGGCCTCTGATGCAATGACTCATTCACAGGAGTCCAGTAACTCTTTGTTTTTTCTCTTCCTGCCACCAAACACAGTACATCTCCTCCAACAGCAGTTTGTGTTGGAGCTAATTCTCTGCTGAGCCGTTATCACGGAAAACAAGAGATTCAAATATAATCCCATTGTCCTTCCCCTGCAGGAAGAGCTTGGACCTCGATGTACTGCCTTCCTGGGAGCATCTGGAAGCTCAACTTTTTTTTGGTACTAGGTAGCTGAGAGTCTGGGCTGTCTGGATGACCCCAGGCAGATAGTCAAAGATGACTTTAAAGGCTGGATAATGTATTTCACAACAGTATAATCCTGCAGTAGCCTGAGGCTTTAGAGTTGTTTTGTGCTGTTTTTATGTAGGGCTTATTTTAAGTTTTATTAAGAGATGTTGCTTTCTTAACTAGCACCGCAGTAGCTGTTCTGCAGAGGACCCACTTGCTTTAGGCTCTCTGCATAAAACCCAGCACTTTTGGGGGGGCTGTGTTCAGACATGTGCATGACATGCACTGCCACTGCCACATGGAAAAAGATCTTTATCTTCCAACGTCAGATTTATGTATATGTGCAAACATGTGCTCGTACATGCAGAGAGGGAACTGCATGTCCTCACAGGTATGTGTCTGTACAGAGATGTGCTGGAACAAAGTCATACACGCAGTTCAGTTGAGGCCACTTTATTTGTTCATGCAGTAGTTGTGCATGTTTTATTGTCTGCATCCTGACTCTTCTCAGATCCCTCACAAGTGTTGGTTTCACCTTAGCCCCAGAATACATGAACTAGTGATGAAAACTAGAGAAAAAAATATGGGGTCATAATGTAAGAGAACATTGTAGGAGTCCATTTTGAAGTATTTTCCTCACCCTTTCCCCCCAACCCCTTCTAGTCTAGCCATAAAAGGTGCTCCTGCTGTTTTTCTTCTCCAACATCTTTCCTTACAAACTTTAATAAGTAATCAAGTGTGATCAATTCCTGCTGCTACTCTCCTGCTCCTCCATTTGCTCTTCTAGTGCAGAGCGATTGTGTAAAAAAGACCTCCTGGGGATCCTGCACTGATTTATTCTCAGCTGATCTGAAACTTCAGCCATTTTCCTTCCAACATTATCCCTGGCAGAGCCTGTTCTGGGAAAAGAAAGATGCTCTGAATGCAGCCTCTGGTGTGTGATCTGGATCTGAAGCCTCAGACAGTCTCTCTGGTGGCCAAGAGTGCAGCAGGGCAGACGTGGCTCGGCTTCAGGCAGGGAAATGAGAGAGAGGCTCAAAGCGGGCATTTAAACGTTCCCTTTTTTGCATCTATTTGGAAGCCACGATTAAAACCCACCATATGTTTTTCTGACATCAGGACTCACAAGGGAGGTGGTATGAAATAAGGAGGGAGTTAGGAAGGTGAGGCTCTCTTCACTCACCTTCAGCACTGGAGTTTCACCAGTGCAGTATGAGAGACAGAGCACAAGGGGTATCAAATAACCATCTAAACCAGATCCCTGGTGTTGGCCAGTAATGGGGGATGGTGGTAGAGTCCGGAAAAAGAAAATAAAAAAGAGGCCAAATGGATAGAGTGGCCTTTTCTGCAGCTTCTCCCCAGCAGCTGGCAAGCTGCAGTTCAAGGTACAATCTTGGAACCCAGTGTATGTTCTACTGAAGGAATTTTGCAAACATGCTGGTTTTACTGCCCCAGGGGGAAAATGGAACTCAGCAAAGAGGTCTCAGGGCAGAAGCACACACAGCCCTAGAGGGGCCAGAGCAGTGGTTCAGACTTTGATCCTCCTGGAGCTGCAAGCACAAATGCAAATAATTTGCAGTGAAGTCTGCCAGTCACTCAGAATTAGCCCAGCTGCACCATCCTTGCTCTTTCTGCATTTAGAGAAATGAAACTCAGGGGCTGCACATGTATGCTCATGGTGCCAGTGTTGACCTTCTTTCTAGCTGAGAAAGATGAAAGAAGGGAGGGTTTGGATGCAATCAAAAAGCACCAGAACTCTGGCAACTCTGACAACAGTGACGATGCTCCCCCTGCCAAATCAAAGGGGTTTGGGTTAAAACCTTGATGTTAGGGCTCTGTAAGATACACAGGATCACAAGATATGTGAGGTTAACAGAAAGTTAAAGCCCCAAGTATCAGAATGCCTGTGTTTTCAGCACATCTGTGTTTTCAGTTTGGATTAAGTGCTCTGGCACCCTTTGATACAAGAGTCACCTTACAGCCTGCCTGTAGCTGTAACCAACAGAGGCTGCTTCCTTTTGCTCCTTCCCTTTTGTGCACAGCCCATTGCATCACTGGAGCAGGATGAGGATAGGGAAACCGTTTGACCCCGGTGTGCACACTTGGTGCATCTGGGAGAATACAATCTGCTTCTCCCCTCAAGCAATTATAAGTGATAACTATTTTGCTATTCAAGGACCGTGATTTCAACACTCGAGGGTGTAATGCACCGGGGAGGCAGCTGAGGCTTTCATGCCGGTGCTGTATCAAACTGCACAGTTTCCAGGAAGATGAATATCCGTAACCAAGTAGCACAGCAGAGCCCAAAGCCTGTTCAAAAGAATTCTTTTTGATGATCTGGTTTTATTACTTTCAATGAACTGAAGTCTCCAAGGTACCAGTGAATAAGGGATGCTGTAAAGCCGCATCTTGTATACATGTTTCAAGCTGCGTCTGCTGGTGCTGAAAAGGATGAAAGAGAAACTGCTTAGCAATGACCCAAGGGCCCAAACCCAGCTCAAGCTTCCATGGGGTGTTTGCTGAGACAAAAAGAAGATCTTAACCATTTGCACTGGGACATGACAACTGGGACACAGCCTACATCATTTGCTGGCCCCACTGGGAAAACTAATCCATTTCCAGGACAGAGCATGTGGCATGTGTTATGTGTTTCACAAAAGGTCTTTGCCAGCTGGAAATGAAAAATATGAAATGTCAAATCAGGAACAGGTAGATGTGAATTATGGGGCTCTGTGCTATCTGGAAAATCTGGGGGATTTATTGTGAGACACTGCAGTGGTCAGAAGCCCTCTAGGGAAATGCAGTGCTTAACTTCACTGGTCTTGTTTTGTCTGTACAGAATATGTGGATTCGAGTATAAAACACAGCTTGGACCATGAGTACCCGGACCCATCTGGGAATGTGGTTCAACATAACCCACACCACACATGTGAAGGGAGGCAAAAATGAGTGAAGCTTGATGGAAATCAGCAGGAGCACCCAGTCATGGTTTCCTCTTTGAGCACCATCTTGCCATTTCTGTAACAACACCAAGAAGAAGTTTTGTAGGTGTAGGCTGGAGCTCAGCTTCTAAATGGACAGACTCTGAACTGTGCAGAAATGTGGAGTGTTTGGAAGTACTCTTCAGTAAAGGTGGTCAGCTAGCGCCCATTCTTCCTAAGCTCTGCATAGACCATTATAACAATATTAGCCCATGCACTGCCTCTCAGTGCTTTGCTTTGGAATTCAAATCATGTGTGTGTTTTATAAAAGGCTCTCTAGTGTGAGCCTCAGAAATACATATGCACACTCCAACTGTGTGGGTTTTCTCTTTCCTGCCTGGTGCACAACTTACTCCTCGTAACATGATAAATGAATGGGGTTGTGTAACCCTCTTTATAGTTTACAGATTTTGTAGTGCTTTGCCACCTTATGTTATAAATTAATGAAGCAGTTGTTGTGTGTAACAGGTTTTTCTGTTTGTTTATTTAGTTATTTGCTAATTCTCACAGCTGTATATAGATGTATGGATGTGTGTAATGTATATAGATATTTGTCTGCTGGACTGAAGCTTAGGAGAAAAGATCTACTGCATCTGGAGAGCACTTGAGAAGCAGAAAACAAGAAGGATAAAAGTATTGCCTTGATATCTGGTGAGAAGTGAGGAGATTGAATAGACAGTCACTTCACAGGGAAAATTCACATTTCATGGTCTGCAACATTTTGGGGCAATTTCTGCTAAAGTCAGCTGTACTGTACAGTCAAGGAAATACAGAATATAAAATTGTATTATGAAAAGCCTGGGGAATCTTCATGTGATCTGCAGCTTGCAGGCAGAGAACAGAAGTGATGAGCCAAGGAATGAGGAAAAACAGAGCTTTGAATAAACTTCTGGGATTTCTGATTGTTACAGGATCCTATAGGAGTGGAAGTTGGGGGAAGGACCTAAAAGAAATGTCTGATGGGGAGAGTATCTGGATTCCCATGTGTAGATGTGAAATCTTCTTTTGCTTCAAGCTGCAGTGCAATTTTCTTCCCTAAAACCCCCATATAACTCAGTGAACTTCCGTGTGGTGCAGTCACAGGAGGAACAAACCCATCTGGCCTTTTGGGGGGGGTTATGCTGCAAAGGGACTGTTTGCAAACCAAGCTTTCTTCTTGCCAGTTATTCTGTTCCTTTTCCATCTCTCATGTGCCTTCCCAGCAGGTACTGTTTGGTTAGGCCTACCTGTTTGATTCAGCAGTTGTGAATAGGGAATTATATTCATAGAGTACCCAGACAGGTTGATTAAATTTTCCCATGTTTTCTGGTGGGAAATCAAGCTGGTATTTTAGTGGAAATCCCCAGACATTAAGACAACTTGCAGTCAAGGCCAGACAGGAGTACACATGACTGCCTATACATCTATATCTGTGTAAGGATGCACTGTTTGCACATGCACCAACACATGCATGGGTGTATATATGTGAGATCGTGTGTATTTATTCTGTGCCTGGCCAGTTTCAGAATCTTTCTGAGCAATTCCATTAGCATTCCTGTGTGTCTCACTCTTCAGTGGAATTGGACAGGATGTGTTTGCACTTTATTTAAGAGACACTGTAAAAACAAAAGGATCTTAATCATCACTAACCATAGTAGCTGCAAATTAAATATCTGAGCTCTTGGAAGCTCATTCATCATAAATATCCTAAATGTCTCTAGGAGGGGACTTAAGGAATCATTGCTAGTTCACCTGAGGGAGACTATTAGGAGGACATATATAGTGTAAGTAGACTAGAAAAACACCCATAATGATGGATCTGGTACTTCTAGTAAAAATAGTTCCTAGTTTTTGGATGTTTTATTTTACTTATATATCTTTCCCATTTAGAAAACAGCTTTAAGACAGGACCCATGCTATAAAGCCATAACTTCCAAATTTAGGAATGCAGGAGGGAATCAGGGAAACTACATAGGAAAGGGTCAAACAGCATGGAGGATAGAGGTTGTCATAAAATAACAACAATAATTTTCAATATCCTTTCTCTGGCCTCACCAGATGAACCATGGGGCCCTTTTGTCTGATAGAAATTACAATGTAGCTGATGATTCAGAGAAAGAAGACTAGCTTAATTAGTAGTTCCATTAAGCCAATTTTCTAATAGCTCAGAGTGAAGAAAAATTCTTCCTTTGCTCTCCTAGAAGGGTAAATTATGATGAGTATTTTCCCATCAGGCTGGTTTTTTTACCTACTGTTGTTACATTTGTGCATATATTCTGGAATGAAGCTAAACCTAAACTCTGGATCCAATACTACTGAATTTTGGCAGATGGAAGATTTATACACTGTCTTGGAGTATAACCTTGGCTTCCCCATTGTGCTGACAGGCTGAAGAGACCTCTCTGTAGGTCTAATACAAACCATGCTTCATCAGAATTGTGTGATTTCCAGCCCTTGATATTATATCAGACTTGCCAGGTACTCAGCCCCTCCTGGAAGTCAGACCACTTCATGGGGCTCCTGAGCAAGGCTTTGAGGGCTTGCTTCACTTTCTGCTTTTGAAATGGAGAAATGCAGAATTTCTTATTTGCCTGCATAAGGATTTAATTGAGAAGAATGTTCCCAGTAAGCTGCAGACATACAAGCCGTGGATATTAACTTCATCAGGACGATGCACGTGTGCATAAACTACACCCAACGCACAGCTAAACTTTTATCTTCAGAGGGGCTGAGGTTTACATGCTGTTAGGAAATGGACAGCAACAGTTGGGAATTTTTAAAAAGAAGCATGCAGGACTGCTTTAGCCATCTGGAGAAGCAACCTTGATATTATGCAAATGCTTTGCAAGGTTTTTTTTGTAGGCAGTTGGGGAAGATATGGAGGAATTCGAGCTCCGAAAGTTAACATAGCAGCTCACTGGCTTGCACTTTACCCAAAATGAAAGCAAATCACTTGTTTGCTCTAGAAAGGGTCATCATCTCCCAGATATTTTTGTTCAGAGATGTTATCCACCAGCAATGGTGCAGCACCCACTCTGTACCAGGGGAAGCTGGTGTTGAGGTCCAGGGTGGGTGTGTGCATGTGAGTGCAGCTGAGTGCTGGAAGAGGGGAGAGAGGAGGGGACTCACTCTTAAAGAAGCTTAGAGAGAAAGGAGATTAAAAAAAAAAAATTACTCTCTCCATCCTTTCTCTGTGAATCAATTGAGAAAGATTAAACAATTCATTGAATCGTTGCCAATACAATGAAGCATTTACCAGCACAGCCCTGAAGAGATCCTCAGAGTAACAGTGGCCATTCCTCACCTCAGATATGACTTGAAAGGCTCAGGGCTATGCTGAAAAGTGTCTTGAAGGCAAGATCTGAGTTGTGCTTTTGCCTGAGGAGTGCTGGTGTGCACACCTTGTCCTTCATTACTTGTTAAATGAGTGTTTGCAGAGCTGCAGGATTTCACAACTGCCTTCTGCTTGGGATGTAATCTGATGGTGAGACCTGGGGGGCCACAGTTGTTCTGTGATTGGTGAGATAATGGCTGTGATGTTGGTCTGTACTGTGGTGTACAGCAGAGACTGATCTGGAACCTGCCCCACTGGTGGTTGTGTTGGGTCTCTGGGCTGTGCTAAGGAATTTAGCAAGACTGAATCTGTTTATGCAGGTATCTCTAGGCTGGTTTACACCCAGGCTTTGTGGGGCCATCTCACCAGCCTGCTTGGCTCTGTCTCCATTTGTTCACTGAAGGAAGGCAGGACTTTGCCCTCACCCATCTGCTCCAAAGGTATTCACACTCCCTGTCTCTAGACAGACTTTGTTCTAAGGACATCATATGGCACTGCTCCTTCTCATTGTTCTGTTCCCCATTTTGCTTCAGTCAGATCTGGATTTCAAGACCAAATCTTGGAAGTGAGAATGAAATAGAAATGGACATTATATGTGAGCAGATTTTAGATCTACAGGCACCAATTGTAATTAATCTAGCCTAAGGTCCTGTTCGAGCCATAGAATTTCATTCAGTAATTCCTGAAGAATTCCTTTGATTGCTTTGATGTTATTTGACTTCCCCTTTGGCAAGTCATGGTCTCCTGAAAGGTTCAGTCTCACAATTACCTGAACTCCCACTGTTAAGTATGGAATAGTCCTGACTCCCATGGAGTCTGTTGAAATCAGCTCTGGGCAAGATCAAGCCACGAGTCTATTCTGCCTCCTCCCCTCCTCCTCCTTCCCTGCACATCCAGTTTTGTTGCTTGTTACCTTGTCAGATCCTGCCTTTGAGAGGCCCTAGGTCCTGCATTTGTGCTGCTCTGTCTCCCCACTTCCAACCCCTCTGAGGTGAGCCTGTGTTAAAATGGCAGATCCTGTACCACAAAATGTCTCATGCCAAGAACACCAAATGCCATCGTCAGATGAGATGAAGCTGACACTGGTAGTATGTGCAAATCCAGCCAGAGACCCACATCCCAAAGTGCCATGTAAGTCCACATGTTGACATGTGCAGGCACGTGCCCTCGCTGCAGGATTTTAACAGTGTCAGAGAAGGTGGCTGCCAGGCATTGACTTCTGGATCTGATTTACAAGGAAAATTTGCACCGCAGTGGCATAACCTTTTCACTGCCTTTGCTCTGAGCAGAAAAATGAATTGTTTCAGACAACTCAGGACATGTTTCCAGGACCACAAGTGATAAACTGAGACAAAAGTGGCCATCAGCAGAACCACAGTTTCTGCCTGTGCAGCTGCTCTTAAACCCTCCCCAGCGGCAAGAGAAAATGGTATTGCTTCAGCTCTCGGGTTTGTGTCATCAACAGAAAGGATCAGGCTGGGCCAGAAGAGTGATGTGGGACTTAGGAATCCTGGTTTCCCATCAAGGCTGCTGAGGTGATGCCATGTGTGGCTATGGGCATTTGCAGCTCAATAGCCAAACTGCTGCAAAACTCGTGGACTTTGAGTCTGGTAGGGCATAGCCATGGGGGAGGTTTATTCTATTTATTCTACCCCATCCTCTGCAGACAGACATGGTCAGGGGCTGGCCACATCTACCCCTGGGTCCATGAGTCCTTGGAAGGTTTCTCAAGCTTCCTGCCTCCCTCACTGTGCCAGGGTAGAGTAGCTCCTATCCTAATAAAGATTAGGAAGGCAAACAGCCCCATGCTGTACCAGGCAGCATCAGTGGGCTCAAACCTCCTTCCTGCCCCTGGAGAGATCTGTGCTATTTATCTTGTTCTGAGTCTCTGTCTTAATATCTGCAGCTTCTTGTTTCAAATGATTAGTGATCTGATGACTGGCATTAACAGTGATTACCAGAAACTCTGCAGAGAAAGAAGCACTGCCTGTGTATACACCATCTGAACTGGGGCTGTCAGTAAGTAGACTCAAGAGAGATTTATTCTGCATCACTCCCAGCCCTAAAAGAATGATGCTAAACTCTATCCCTGCTTTATGAAGCCTCTTATGGCACCCCACTGCTAGATTCAACAAACCATTTTGCATATATTTACTGTCTTCCTAGCCCATAAAAGCTGGCTTTCCTTTATTAACTACAGTTTACTGCCACTCTCAGCAGAAGCAAATAATGGAAATGAAACTGCACTCATTCTGAAGACCCCAGTACGCTTCCAGATGTTGTTCACATTGGCAGTGTCTTGTCAAACTGTAATTGCATGTATTGTGATTATAAAATGGTTAATAAACACGAATCTGACAGATATTATCATTTCCTCCACCCTATATTACCACTGCAATGCATGAATGCTTTGGAGGCTTCTGTTGTTTCTATATCCCTGACTCATCTAAAGCCTCAGTGCCAATAAGTGCTGAGCACCCAGCAGTGGTCCTCTCCTCCCTGTAGGAGCTAGGAATGCCTGGAGAAAAAACTGGGAACACTTCTTAGGAGTCTGGTTAGAGTAGAGGAGAAGGAGCGAGCATCAGAGCAGGCTTGTCATGCCAATGCCATGATGGTCACTGTGGCTGTGCACATTACTCTCTTCACCTTGGGCTGTTGCAGGTTGGGCTGTAATGAACTTCCCGTGAGTTAAAGTGGTCACACTAAAGGTATTTTCAGGCTTTACCTCTCCATAGATGCAAACACTAATTCAGATCATAATAATGTGCTCAACATCATGGGCAACTGACTGTAGAAAGAACGTCAGGAAGATGATTTGCTTAATGCTTTGGTGGCCACTTGACCTCATACATCTTCTTATTATTTGGGTGGTAGATCAGGGCTACAAACATTTGTGACTGCATCTTTCTATAGCAGCCAAAATTACTTTGGATGGCTGATAGGCAGGATGCAATTCTGAAGACTTGCAAGTGGCACTTCTCCCCCAACCTGCTGCAGGAGACCTCATGAAAAATGGTGTCTGGAAGATAGAATAGAGCCAGCCTACTCAGTGTCTTATACCAGCTTAAATGGCCTCACTGAGCTCTTCTTTCACAGAGCAGAGTGAGGACTCAGTTCAGTCTCCTGTGCTGAATAAAACAATATTCACCTCCACCTAATATTGTGATGGGTCATGTGAGGTGGCTTTCAGTGTTCTCATGGCCACAAAGAACTACTAAGGAGTTTCCTGTTTCCTTAAGCAGCCTTCTAAACTTGATGGAGTTTGCTGGTTGCTGGTTGCTCTTTTTCCAAACAGCCTTGAGGGCACAAATGTGGGTCATGTTTGTCCCTTTGGTTGGAAGTGTGTGTGGCTCTGCCTGAAAGCACAGCACACAGTTGTTGGCAGCACTCTGAGTAAATCCAGCTGCACTGTTTAGCAGTTTAATTATAATCTCTGCGCCTATGGCACCTTTCATCCAAGAATCACAGAGCTCTTTACAAGCATTAGTTCATTTTCAAAGGTAATCTGGTGAAGTAGCTAAAAATCCTGTCCATTTTCTAAATATGTGTAGGGGGAGGAAGATGGAAAAGGACGTGAAGACTCAGGGGGATAAAAGGTACAAGTTTCATCCACTCACATGATCATTTTGACTGCAAAAGCTGAGGTGAGTTTTTTAGCTAGATTGCACACCCCAGTGCAGGTGTAGGCTTGATAGGGATCCCCCACCTCACTGTGCTCCACCACTGCAATTTTTGGCCAAGCTGAGGATCCAGTTGTGTGGGCATTTTCACACATGAAAATGCTCCATTGGAAAAATCATGACCCAGCCAGCCTGAGACAATTATCAAAAGCTGTTAGCAGAGCTGGGACCAGAATCTGTGTATCTCACCTCTTACTAGCCTGTCTTTGCACCTCTCCTTCGTGTTCTGAGTGAAGGCTCCTGAGGGGAGTCCTGCCATGTCGTTGCGTGACTTGTCTTGGTGCCAGTGGCTCTAATGCATATTTGAAACTAGTTTGGCACCTCAGAGAAGGAAATCAAAGCAGATCTTTGCACTGCATCTACTGTACCATGTGTGTGGTCACTCTGATGATGAGTTCTGACAGCATAATCTTATTAAAGTTCATTCCTGACAAACGATATAGATATGGATACAGGGGGAAAATCACATAGTGTTAGCAGTGACAAGGTAACCTTTATCAGGGTACAGTCCCTATTAATTGCTGCAAAATTCCTCCTCTAGAGAGGTTCATTGGACTCACAGTTGGCTCTGCCTCCACTTGCTTTTGTTCCAGTTTAACTTCAACATTATAATTAATTTGCTCTCCTTGCCTTCCCTTGAGGCCATTTCCTCTGTCAGTCCACAAAGCATTTCTCAGCAATATTTCAGGACCAGCTCAAAGGCTTGATAAACCTATCTAGCTCTGGATTCCAAAATCTGGGCCTGTTTCCTCTCCTTCTGTGCTCTTGGCCTCAAGAAACAAAATGGGTTTTGTGATTTAGTGTCTGATTTCTGTGCTGAGGCAAGGATGATGCAATCACTACCATTTGTTTTTGTGGTAGCATCGTTTGTACAAACGCATCCCTGATGATTCATAGGCAATTGCGGTTGGTAGGTACCAGGATGTATGCACTGAATGGGTTTTTAGTAATGTATTCACTAGAAATTAAGCTGAAACTTAGCAGCTCATTTTCCAGATGCCACTGATGCAACTGTCAGACAGGAACAACTCCCAGTGCCTGCTTGCCTGAGCCAGAATTGAACTGGAGATTTGCAAGTAAAAAGCTTTGGCTTACAATTTCAATCACCAGTAGAAATTTTTTTGGCATTCAGCTTTACCAAAAGTGCTGAAAATCCACTGTCCCTAAATCAGGTCACCTTAACTTTTCTCAGATTGGACACCCATAAGCAGAGCCACTGGAAATCACCAGCAGGTTGAGGAAATATTTATTTTTGTTGCCAGCTATGAAACACTTGAGGATGCCATGTCTCCTGCTTTTCTGAATACAGAGAAGCTGGCTGGTCCCGATGGAGAGCTTGTCCTCCTAAGCACCTTGCAGGCATTCAATGGGAAAAAGTCTATGCCCTGAACAGCAGAAGCCCAAAGCACACTTAGACAGTCTCAGGGTCGGAGGGGAAAGCACAGAGTGATAAAAGGTAAAGACTTCTAAGGCAGCCATCTGCATTTAGGAGCCAGTGCCCGAACTGAGAAGTGTGCCCCACTGAAAATCAGAGACATTCAAGCTATCCTGATGGTTTGGTGAATTTGCTCGAGGTCGCCCAGGGCATATGGAGTAGAGGTAGGAGCCGTGTTCAGAACTCAGAATTTCTTGGCCAAAATTTAAACCACTCTCTTCCTGCTCTACAACATCCCTATCCACACAAGCTCAAATGGAGAGGACACAGTAAATGTGCTCAGGCAACATATCTTCTTTTTTCCTTTCTTATTTTTTTCCTGTCTGCAGAGAAGATAATATTAATTACTCTGTATTCTGGAAAGTGATAAATAAATAGATAGAAATCCAGAGGAGAAAAAAAATCTGTGAATTGAAAACTGATGATTTATGAGGCACCACCTGAGGAAAATTCTCCATCTCTTTTATGCTTGGCTATTCCAGTGCTGCATTCTGAGTCTGGGAGAAGAATCCTAATATGCAGATGAGGCTGTGATAATGATTTTGTGCTGCCTGGATTACAGAATCGTATTTTTGATGCAGATGTATTTAAGACATCTTAGCAGGGCTCTGAGTTCCCTGCATAATTTGATGAGCAATAAGTAAGACACAGGTATGCCATGCAAGCAGCAAAATGTTAAAAGGTTATAGAACTGTATTACATCCAGTCATGTGGGAGAGCAAATTAACAGTGCTGTTCTTCCAAAGAGACATGGGCTGTAGAGGGAAGATCATCAAGTTGATCTCACTGGGAGAGTTAAAAAAAAAAAAAAAGAAAAAGAATAAAAAAGACACTTGCTTATTTTATGGGCTTGCCAGCTCTGGCTGGTGGGCTGTAGGGGCTCAGCTGTTCTTCCAGCTGAGTTTGAGTTTACTTTCAATCTTTTATATATATATATTTATTTAAATAACATGAGAAAAATATATTTATTCATGCAGTGACATTTCCTGTGCTACTTTGAGATATCAGTAAAAGAGTCTTGGCACCAAAATCAGTCACTTTGGAATATTCTCCCATTAGTTTGCTCTGTCAGTAAAATGGGAAGCATGACTCTCCAGCACACAATTCCTACTGACATTCAATCAAAACATCTGACCTAACATTTTAGAACTGACACCCAAATTACAGGGCATTTTCTGAATAGCTAACCATCTTTTTTTTTCTTCTTTTTCTCCCCTTCTCTACCTCTTTCCCTCTCTCTTCCCTGTCCCCTTTCTTCCTTTAATGCGATGTGTGATTGTTCCTTGTCAGGCTGGAGCACGTTCCCATCCCGTTAAGTGTCAGCGTGCTGCTATCGGCTTGCAGCAAATTGTGCTTTCCTTGGGCTCTGGCTGATGGGATGAATGGCAGCCCGGAGATAGTCCTGTCCTTCACAAAGCAGAAAGGCCCAGAGTTCCCACAATTGCTTTTCCCCGCAAGCCCATTATGGTAGCAGGTCAAGGGAGTCAGAGAGTTGCAGGGGAGAGAGAAGAGAATTAGAAATAGTGCTCTGGAAAACTTGGCAATATCCTGGTTTTAATCAGATGGAAGCAGCAGAGTGAGGGCATAACAAAAAATCACCCAGAAAAAAACTCTTTCTCTCTCTGCAAAGCATTTGTGTCACCTGAACCTAATATGGTTTTGCAATGCTGAAGTTCAAGGCTTTAAGCTGAGGATGAAGCCACAGCTTCATCTCCTCCTGCCATCACAGACAGAAAGGTGATGTTCAGTAGCAGCTTTTGTGTCCATATGTGCTTGTCACTGAAGAGAAACCCAAACCATACTAAAAATGAGACCTAGACCTGGATTTCATGCAGGCTGCTGTATTAAAGCATATTAAAGGTGGGTGGTAATTACATTACATGCTGCATTACACAGAGCTGTTGGTGGAATCTGAACACAGACCCCAGTTTTCCTTCCAGATGTCTGACTTGGCTGATGCACTGAGAGAGGGAGGCAAGTGGCATTTTAGATGGGTCTCCTATCACCTGCCCCACTGAACATGAAAAAGCCATGGGTCTCTGCTTCGGGAACTGCCTGAACACCTGTGTCACCCTCAGTGTTCCCAGGTCAGGATGGGGCAGAGCTGCATATCACTGCCCTGTTACATACAGGGAATATGTCAGGACTGTGTGTCCAGTGGCTGCTCCCAGCTGCTCCTTTGCTGCTCCAGGTACCTCAGCCCAGCCCTGGGCTCTGCCCCTGCCCCAGCCTTGTGTGGAGGAAATGGGGACACTGCTCCAGCAGCAAAGAGCACTACCCGTGATCATTGCTGGCCATTGCTCCAGAGAGTGCCTGGTCTCTGTTAAACCCTGCCAAGGATGCTACAAGGCTTTCCTGGAGAGCTCTGAAGCAATAAGCACTTTTTTGCCCTCCTGCCACCTCAAACAGCAATAGCAGCTGTTACCAAGCCAACAGTAAAGCAAACAAAGCTCTTGTGCTGGGGCTTGGAGATGCTGCTAATGATATTCACTTGCTGTGGTTCAAAAGTGCTGGCAGGAGATCATGGAGCAGTCAGGTATCCAGACCTGGAAACACCAGATGAGTGTCCTCTGTTCACAAATTCTTCGCCTGCACGCACTGGAGGTTTTATGAGGAGAGCCTAAACATAATAACAAAGTAAGAAAGAAGAGGTACTTTCCAGGGGCCCCATCCAGCTTCCATCTCCGTTGCCATGCTGGGAGTTGCACTGGGCTCTGAGCAAACAGACGGTTTCTCCTCACTGCCTGGGCTGGTGGCATATGGCTTTCCAAACGTGTTTGGTTTAAAGGTTTGAGCTGGGATCCAGCTTCTAACTTCCAGCAGGTCCCCATCACTGTGCTTCTTCTGCCTGCCAGAATGAGGGGCCAAATGCAGTTCCTGCGTGCTCTGAATATGTGTTCCTGTAGCACGGGCAATATTGCAAAGCTGGGCCCAGAGTTACCCACATCTCCCAGAACTTATATGCTGGCATGGAAATATGGTGGCACTTCAGCCCTGCTGGGTTCCAGGTTTTCTTCAGTGACTCAGTCCTTGTTCTGCTGCTCCTCCTGGGAACCAAGTGTTGCCAAGACACAGGCTGTAACTGTCCAGAAAATAAGCTTTTTGTATACCTCTGTTAAGGAGGTTTTTATTTTTACTGATTTTTGTTAACACCTCCAGCCTTCTCAATGCAAATGAGTGGCAATAAAACAGAGCTAAGAAGATGCTTTTCCAATGGCAGTCATATTCCTGGCCTTACTTTTTCCTCATCTGACTGTTTTTGTCCTTCTAGGCTATGGCATTTTTGGAGTACTGATGTCTCTGTACCAGACCTACCACCCTATAGACTAACGTTAATTCTTTCAATTCCTTTCTTATCCCAAGCAGTGATCATCCACTCTCAAGCATTTTGTAATGCTACCTTATCAGATGTTTCTGCAGCAAATTTCTGTCTGCTAAAGGGCTCTTCTGTCCAGGGCAGAAAGGTAGAGCTGGGACCTAATGGCCAGGAGTTGAAGCCAAATAAATTTAAAGGAGACATAAGGAAATAAGGTTCGCATTTTAAGCAGAGAGGCTGATTAAGCACTAGTCCAAAGAAAGTGGTGGAATCCTTATACACACCTGGCCTTAAAGCAAGCCTGGAAGCACTTTCTGGAAGATCTGTTTCAGCAGACACAGGTTGTTACACTTGCACGGGGACATTGGGTAAAATGTAATGGCCTGAAATAAACAGGAGGTCGTTGGAGCTGTGCTAATGGCCTTTCCTGGCCCTGAGCTCTATGACTCAGTGAATAGCACACATATAAAAATATACTCTCTAAAGCAAGCTACTTAAATACATGCCTGACTCTAAGTGTGGAAGTATTCCAGCTCTGTTCTGGGGGACTTGCCTACTAAATCAAGACTCATGTCCTGTAGGCTTGATCTGATACACCTTGAAGTCAGCAGGGATCTTATCCCTGGCCACTTCAGGCTGCAGATAAGGCTGTCAGAAAGACACAAATGGGTTAGTACAACTCCTGGAAATGTGTTTCATGCTGAAAGCACTTTGCACTTGTATGCGCTCTGTCTGATGAAGGATCTCAAAGCACTTTGCAAACATTAATTCACTACTTAATTAAACTTAAAACACAAAGCAGATGAGCTTTGTGTCTTTCTTCAAGCACCATTTATCAAAGGAACAGGTTGCTCTTGTCATGCTGATAACAGCGAGCAACTTTCCCGCTTGCATTGTGTTTCTAAATCCAGTTTAAGTTGTTTTCCTTCAATATGAATAATTTTTGAACCATTTTTGAAAGAAAAATGCAATCCAAGCACACTTACTTATTTTGTTAGTGGTGCTGGAAATTAGAGTACAAATGCTTTATCTACATTACAAATACTATTACAAAGTGCTGTGGTGCTTTAATCTATCTTCTAGATTTTTTTTTTTATTATTATTCATGCTTGAAGTGCTTCATCTTAATGCTCACAGTAGTTACCATAGGTACACACAGCAGCACCAACCCCACTAGAGGGTTTTCTGTGTTTTGTTTTCTTTTTCTTGATGCCCTTGTTATTTGGATGACATTAAAGTATAAACAAGCCAACAGATGTGCCCACAACCTGGTAGCTCTCTTGGTGGAAAGGAAATACTTGATTGCAGGAAGAGGGGTTTTGTGTGTGTGTTAATATTGGGATAATGTCCTGAGTGCTACTTGACGATGGTGTTATCAGAAAGTAGATTGGAAAATATTGCCTAAAAATCACATGGGAGACAGTGCATAGCTGCAGGGAAAGACCTGATGGTGCTGGATTTATATTTGGGTTGGCTTTACTAATGTTCCAGCCCCTATTCTGAAGCACAGTTATGCCTGTCTCCCTCTGGCTGTTAAAAGCTAAAGGGTGATGGATCTGAGGCTGCAGCATGAGGGGAATTACTGGAGCTTCAGTTCCTTCAAAATGCACCATCTGTTTAGCAGCCAGGGCAACTCTAAGACAGGACACCTCTCATTTCCAAGGCTGAACCCTTATATTTGGTCCTTCCTACAAATAGAGAGAAACCTGACAGATGTGGTATGTTTTTATCTAAGGACAGTGATTCTCTGTGAAGAATAACACCCTGTGTGCATGTCCCATCTCCTCTGCTCATTACTTGCTAAAATTCAGTACAGGGTCAACCTGAGACGTGAGCCTCAGGGACAGAGCTGCTGGAGTAGTGACCATACAAAACAGGCTGCACCTGTGACAAAGCAGAGTGATTTTCCTGTATTGCTGCATTTTGGGAATGAAAGGTCACCTGCTATAAAGCAGTGGTTTCATTCAAGCAGCAGCAACTAAGGCCCTGGGCAGCAGGTGAGGGTCCACAGCAACCAATTTTATTCCTTGATTGCTCAGAAGGGGCTCAATCCTTTCCTGGATCATTTGATAGTTGGGTGAATCGTGATTTACGAATATTCCTATCAAAATCCCCCAAGCCAGCTTCTTTTATCTGATTTCCCTCTCCTCCTCTTTTTAAAGCAAAATCTCATCAATCAAGCTATTACGAGGAAATGTTAGTATTTTAAGTGCATTTGCTATGTATGGACAGAGTCAGCACATACATCCAAGCACATAAAAATTTGATAATCCACATTTCAAAAAGAGATATCAAAAGGCATAATTTAATATGTTCTCATTGAAAAAATAATGAACTGCACATTCCTTGGCACTGTATATTCAACAATCCTAATTACTGAAGCTATTTACATTAGGAAGATGATTCGCATAACCTGAAGGGTTAGAAGATGGTGATGCGGGTGGGCTGTGTTTTTGTTGCATTTCTATTTCCAGTGAAAACCAAGTCTTCTGGTTCCTGGGAACCTTATGCACCAACCTCCAGGACCACCACGGAACTACAGACTGAACCATGGAAATGGTTCTTCATAATCAGTCTTAAGATGGAGAATGATTGAATTGGGCTATTGTATTGGAAAATACCTGGCAGAACCAAAGCCTCTGGGATTTCTTGACTGATTGTGCTTATATGTGGTTGCTGGAGCCCACAAGCCTGGCAGCTTTTTTCTCCATGTTTTCACACCTGTGGAAGGAAGAGTAGAGTTGTGGTAGTTTGGTGAACACCCCATAAATTTCAGATGGGTTTGTGGACAGATATCCTGCAGAGGCAGAATGGCGAGTGCTTGTGTGGGACAACCCGCAGTAGGGCTTTGCTTTTGGTTTGTGTTGTAGGACAGGTAAGAGCAAAGAGATATGAAATTATTTCATAACCTGTGTTCCAGGCTGACCTGCTCCATCACTGAGATGTTGAGCTGTGGAAATTGAGTGTTTAGCCTGTAAATATTTGTGACTCTCCCATCCTGCCTGTGTTCCTGGATGAACACAGGAAGATAGTAGCACTTTCACATTAGAGTTTGGTGGACAATCACGCTGTAGCGGGAGGGCACGTACCTCTGAGGGAATGTGCTGCAATGTATGCAAATGTAAGCAAATGTATGCAAATTTGCAATATACTTCCCCCCACCTTCTTTTGCAGAGGATATTAGCAGGTATGCAAAGATCTAAAATTATCCAATTGAGAGGAATGCTGTAAAAGAGTCAGGAGGGGCAGGTACCCCAAAATTTGGAAATTCAGTAGATATGGATGTTCACTGAACTATCTCTTCCCACGCATCCCTAATAAAGAGATTAATAATTTCTCCCTCCTACTGCAGGAAAACCTAAAATCATAAACATCTAATTGTGCTGGTGTAAGTGAATTCGTAGGAAAACTGTTGGTCTGCTGCTGAATTGGAAGGAGTTGCCAAACCTAAAGGCAGAGTTCCTTTCACTTGCTTTTTTTCCCCTGTAATTTGGAAATTCAGTGACAGAAGGATGATTTTCAAGCAACTACTATCTGGATTGCTGAAACACAGACATCCAGAATCTGACATTTTGAACAAAACAATACTTGATCCAGACAAGTAATACAGCAACTATGTGATTGCAGTGTTGGGTTCTTCTTCCTCCTGTAAGAGATATTTTTCCTCTCTGCTCTCAACAGCAAACCAGAATGTTCTGCACCCTCATAATTACACAGTGGTGGATTGGGTGATTCCATCTATGTGTTGGGAATAAGATGTCTTCATTTCTTTATGCCATGCAAAAAAATAAAAACCCTAACAATCCAAATAAGCACTTATCCATGAAGAGAAACATTTGCAGAGGTGGAGCTTGGGTCTGAGCTGAGCAAACTTCTACTTAAACCTTGAATGCATCCAGGTCTGGCAATTGGTGAGATTGGGAGCATTTTGTATTTATGGTCCTGCATCTCCATCATGCTGCTTTCACTGTGTGTGCCTGAACCGCTCTGGGAGTCTGGACGTGGATTAAAGATGAGTGATTCTCTGCTGCACTTTGCATTTGCTTAGGTGTTTCTCCAGTCTTTGCCCAAACTATTGAACTCTCCACAGTTTTCTGAGCACAACTGGCAATCTCACAGGCACAGACACCCTTAGAATTACAGGATCATTTAGGTTGCAAAAGACCTCTGAGATCATCCCGTCCAACTATTACCCCTGCACTGCCGAGTCCACCAGCCAGAGCTATGGGATGACCCCGGGATCACATCGGTGCTGAGCTCTGCAGTGCCAGGCAAACACAGGGGCGGGAGAGCAGCAGGTTAAAAGGAATCAACCTCTGATTCCACTCCAAGCCTCAGATTTGGCTGAAGCTCCGGGAGGCTCGGAGAGCTATTTGCCTCTTGAACCAAACGATGGCCCCTCTTCCTCCTCCCGGCTCGAAGAATCGCCACCCTGTAGATGCCGAGAGGAGAGGAATGCCCTGGCGGGCGTCTGAAGCCATGCCACTGCCATCCCTTGCTCTTTGCGAGCCCCGGCGGTCCGGGAGGAGCCCGGGGAGAGGTGACCACAGGGTGTCACTCGCACCCCGCGAGTGAAGCATCCCCGGCGCTCCCCGAGCCCCAGCCGGGGCACGGCGGGGGAAGGGGCGTGCGAAAGGCTCCGAGTTACACTCCGGAACAAGAAAATAGAAACCTTGGTGCTGCTCGTCGGGAATCGCCATCTATTTGCACATCTCTTTTGATAGACAGGATGCAGCCGAAGTTTCTAATCCGTCTGTTCCTTCTCTTTCTAGAGAAGGTCTCCCAGGGAATGAATTATCATGGTCCAGTGCAGACACAAGCAGGTCTAAAGAGGGATGTCTGGGAGTATGAAGGAGAGGGGGATCAAATAGATAGAGATCTGCAATAACCTGCACTATTAATGTTTGCACATTTCAAACTGTCTTTAGGGTTTGTTTCCAAATTTCTTTTAATGGGATTTATTTTTCTTAGACTCACAGGATTTTTCTCTTTTGGACCAGGTTCTTGGAACATTTGGTTTTAAGAACAATTCTTATTAAGATCTATCTAGCAGTCTATCTGTCACAGACATTTTCTGCGTATACAATCGCACTGACAAGTGTCTAAGATTTTCCAGGCTAGAAAACCTTCCATTTGGAGTTGGCAGCTTGGGGCATGTGAGCCAGGTGGCCTCAGGAAAGCCAATTCAGCACGTGGCTTCTGCCACTGCCTGCAGGACTTGGCCAGCAGCAGGCTTTGTGTCCTGCTGAGGCCACGACGATTTCCAACGAGCTTTGCTTCTTGACCGGGGAAAAGAGATTGGGCAAGCAATGGAGGCACTGAGCTTTCCCCTTCTTGATGCTTTTGCTGCATGAATCACATCTTGTCTGCCTCAGGCATAATCCCTCCTGCTGGGTCTGTAATTTGCCCATTTGTGTCAATTTACAGGTTAAAAAGAAGGGTCCCAGTCCTGCTGCTGCTGGGTCTCCAGACAGCTTGGGTGGAACTTTCCACCTGGATATTCGCAGTGTTTTGGGATATGGGTAAAGGACATTTTCTTCTTGGTATGCAGATCACCAGGTTCATTGTAAGAGTGCTTGGCCTAGTTACCTCTTGTTCCCCTTTTTCTCCTGTGAGTTCTCTAAGTGTAAAGAGCCTTATCTTCACCTGGAAAGACTCAGCATGATTCTCTGAAAAAAAAAAAGGAGGCGGAGAAGACTCCTCCCCCTCCCCCTCTAATATCGTAGCTGGCTCATCAGCAAATTTGCAGTGAATTTCTTTTCCTGGTCTTATGCAAACTCCTGTTGGGGGAAAAAAACACATAGATTTGAAGAAAATGAAAATATCTGCTCTTTAAAAGTAATAGTTGTCCAGATATTCAAAGACATTCAAAGATACAACCTTTGAATTAATCTTCTTGTAGGTTCCTCTTCCCAACCCTTCGTGAATGGCCACAAGAAGCTCAGTCTGTGCCAAACACTGAGGAAGTGACACAAATAATTCCTTAGTGCTCTGCACACCCCACAGCTGTAACGCTGTGATCTGTTGGCTACTTCGGCATCTCGGGCATGGAGCAGAGGAAGCCAACAGATGCATTGCCTTTGCATGGGTCTGTTCTGTGCCACGCCTCCTTCAGCTGCTGTGGATGATTTGCCACTCGGGATAGAGGTGCCATTTAGTTTTGTTTGCTTAGAGGGAGTCCCACGTGTGCATCCAGCGCAGAGATACCTTCAACCTCAGGAGCAAAGAGTCCTGTCCTTGGTGACTCTCTGCCCCTTTCTCTTGTGTCTCTAGGTCCTCCTGACCCCTCAGAGTGGGAGATCAGGTCTGTTTGGAGCATATGGAGTCATTCCACATCACTAAGTAAGCCTGGAAATGAGAGTTGGCAGTGGCTGTTATCTATTACCACTCGACAGAGGGTTGGCTGCCTGTCAGATTTGTCTCTAGAGTCTTCTTCCACAGGCACGTGTGTCCCTATTGCAAAATTCACCATCCCAAATGACATCAACTGTGCCTTCTCTGCAGGAGCTGAATTAGCCCTAGAGACTCTCTCATCCGTCAAAAGCTGGAGCCAAGTCATGCTAGGAAAACAGCAGGACGAGGAAATTGTGCTTCCTAAGTCCCATTTGTTTTATGGATAGGTCAAGACCTCCAATCACCAGGGTCATCAATCCAATTAGAGAGCGTACTTAACGAAACCCTGTGAACGCTCATTATCAGCAAGTGCTGCAATGTGTGCCACAGGAGAAGGGCAACAACACAGACACAGAGGCAGCCCAGTGATGCTGACCTGTTCAAAGGACTTTTCCATGGGCATGGTTTCTGTGGCTGCCCCTGCAGCTTCCCAGCCATTGTCAGTGAATCAGAAGAAAGTGAAATTTGTGAGTTTAATTGTGCCTGCAGTTAATGCGGAGAAAACGGAAGCTGTGGGCTGCTGCAAGGCTACTTCTTTTGGTGAGATTAATTTCAGTGACCTTCACCTGGTCACTGAAACTCCAGACATCCTTCTAAAATGTCTGGCTCTCTCACTTCTCCACTGGCCTGAGATCAAGTTTCAGCTCTCACTGAAGCTGGTTTCTCCTTCAGCACAGATGTCTTTGTGGACATCCTGCTGATCTCCTCCACCCTAGACTGAGGGGCTCCAACTTCCCGTTGGCAGAGACCATCAATCTAGAAGTGTCCACTGAGTCGTTCAGACTGCCAGCCCAACCATCCTGGCTGTCCTGAAGCATCGTTTGCCTCAGCTGCAGTACAGCTTCACAAGTGGGCACCTGCTTTTGAAAGACTTTATCTCCCCTTGATATTTCTAAACATGATGCTTTGCCCTGCTAAGCAAACAGCTAGAAACCAAAATGGAAACAAGGGAAAATATGACACCCTCTGTTAATAAATGCAAAGCGATGGAAAACAATTTTGCCAACTAGGCAACTCAAATTAGACTTCTCTCTCAGAGGAATATGGTCGATTTGTAGCTCTTATTACAGTGTAATGCTATTTCCCTAAAAGTTTGTGTGTGCATTTTAATGAATTCATAAAACCCGGACTGTAAAAGCCCCATGGGGGAAACCTGGCAGCTCTTTAATTCAGCATTAAAGCTCAACTGATGTCAATTGAATTGATTTCTGTGCATAGAAATTGCATTCGTTGAATGAAAACTTTAGCCCTTGCCATTCCCCCTTTTAGAGCTCACTGTAACACAATTGGCTCCTTGAGTCAGGTTCAATTACATGTTGAAAGTTTATAATCTGGTGGGCTAAATGGAGGCTGTGAAATCAAGAGAGAAAACCCAGCTAACCTGATTAAACCTTATACCACAGCCATCCTGGGGCAGTGAATCCTTGCTGGAGCACAGGGGCCCAGCTCCTGTTGGAGTAAGCAATGATTGCAGCTCAGGACTTTATTCTGGTAACAACCACAGCAACCTCAGTGTCTCTAATGGGAGTTCAGAGCTCTGACTTAATTTTAAACTTCTCCTCTTTTAGCCTCACGAGAGACTTGAATGGAAACAGGAATTGTGAAGGGAAGGGAAAGATTCAGTGGTTTCGCTGGGTTTGGATTCTCTTCTAGTGCCAGACACATCTGTGTTAGAATATGACCCTATTTGCAGTTGTGTTTCATATGGGTTTTACATCCCTTGGTTTTTGCTATTAGCCTGGGGAAACTCCATTAATTCCCCAAATTTTGACCTAAACACAGTCAAAGCGAGGAAAGTTTTACTTGTTGGAAAGTTTTAGTTGTTTCCACAAACTCCAGTCTGCGGGAGGAGTTGCTGACTCCTGCAGGTATTTCAGCAGATGCAATCTGCAACAGATCCCATATTTTGGATTTTATTTCCAGAACTGCTCCCAGTTCTCCTATGAACATGATAGAAATCTGATGAAAGCAGCCTTCGTTTGCACTGTTCTGTTGAGGGTCAGATTAATGTTAGCTGTTCTCTTTGCTTTTCCAGTGTTTTGAGTACTTCTAATGCTTTTTCACTGCTCCCAGAGCCAAAAGCATATGAAGAAAAAAATTGTGTGATCTTCCCATTATTAAAAACCAATCAAATGGGCTTTTTCTGTGTTTCAGCCTTCAGTAGAGGATAGACTTGTTCAAACCATTGGCTTATCTGGCGCCAGCATCACCGTAAATTCTGTGGCATGGAGCCACCTTCTAAAATCCCTTTCAGTTTGATTGGGTGATATGCAAAGAATTATTCCCTAGTAACAACAGTGAGTGTTGGTATGGTGTATTCCAGCCAACAGCTGCAAGGTTTACTGCAGCCACAGATCCTCACACACCCATCTGAGACAAGTGTTATAATCCTGTTTTATGGATGGAGAAAGTGAGCAATAGAGATGTTCAGTAACTTGGGACAATCTGGCTGACTTTCTGACTGCCAGCCCTGAGCTGTGGTCTCCACCTCAGTTCCTCTGTGGGGTGTGTGAGACATGCCTGAGCCCCAGAGTCCAAAGTTTTGGATGAAACAGCTTTCCTTATTCTGACATCTCAACCTGCCATTTAAACCTACGTCCCCACTGGCAGCCCCTTATCCAGCCCAGGGCTGCCTGTGGTCACTGTAATAATGTCAGACTAGAGAAACTTCAATCCTTTAGTGAAAGAAAACTACAGGTCTCTGCTTTTAAGATCTAAAGGAAAAACCTCATCCCCTTCACGGCTGCTGAAGGTAGCTCAAGGACAAGATGCTTCACTACATCTGGGTTAAAAAGACCTTTTAAGTGGCATTTGCACTTTGTGGTGCACAAGGAAGGCCTTTAGGGTACTGGGCTATGTGCCAAATGACCAGCTAGTCACAGGGTAGGCTCAAAACACCCAGACCAGTGGGAGTCTCCACTGGTCCTGGGCACGGGGTTTTTTTTTTTCCATCATTCACAAGCTGGTCTCCCATTTGCAGTCCACAAGGTCTTTTCAAATCCTTCTTTGGGAAAAAAAAAATACCCCAAGCCTGTCTTGTTCAATGATGCCATAAGAACTGAGCTAATTGTACAGGAACATGCAATTTTATTAGAGCATTTCAGTGTACACTGTGTCTTTCACAGTGGGACAGAGACTGTCAAACACATGGAAGGGGCCCAAGAAATGGTCACAGATGATAATTACCATAAATGATACAGAACCAAAAAAACTCAGACTCTAGGAGCTTTGAAAAGCAACCAATAATTTTGGGCACAGCATCACACAAGGGCATAATATTCCAGAGTCCTGAGCAGCCTCTCTGGAAACACAACAGACTAATACAGTAGGAAACTTTCCTTGACGTTCCATTTCTGTTTTCCTTTTCTTATTTTTAGCTTCCTTAGTCTAGTGCCATGTCCTACAGATTCACCAAGCAGAATTTAGCAGGATTGCCCCTGCCTATTATTGACTTTTTCTGTGCATGCTTTCTTACACCATGAAAACTATAGAGCCTGGTAAATCTCTGCAGGCTTAGATAAGTAAGCAGAGTATTGGGAGTGATGGCTATCCAGGCATACAGAGGGGTTCATTTCTCTGTTGCCATAAGTTTAAGTGGGAGCACACATTCAAAAACAATGTCCCTGAATCCCTCTGACCTTCTACTCCCAGAAGACACAGCTGCCCATACAAGGTTTTGGGGAATAAAATGGAGCAGCAAAGCAAAAAAAAGAATCTCATGTTCAACTTCAAAATGAATCCCCATTTTCCTAACCAAATACCAGGGAGAAATCATCCTCAGCATAGCCCATGTGCTTATCATTTTACAGCCACAACATACTTTGCTTTGTTGGCTTTGCCAAGCAACATGGCTGAGATGCAAATTGTGGGAAAGAAGGGAAAAAAGTCCTTCTGCTGTTCCCTTCTCCTTTCATTCAAATTTTTTTTTGCTGTATCATCAACTTTAGGCATCCAGCAAAAATAGCCGTGAAATATGGAAATGTCTTGTTCATAGCACAGTGATTTTTAAAGGCTTCTGCTGTGCAAATGCAGCTGAGATAGGCTTCTATAGTCTCTTGTCATCTTCCACTGTAACAGCGCTTCCTCGCTATTTCACTGAATAAGCAGATACAACGGGAAACTATTCACCAAACTAAAACAACATCAAAAGCCCATTAAAGTTCTGATTTAAACTCTCCAAAAAGCATGGCAATTCTCAGCAAAATAACAGGCACCCAGAATCTGTTTGCAGCTAGCCATCACCCTTAACATTATCCAACTGTGCCTGCATATTGGATGGCTGGCACTCGGCTGCAAGTTTTTTCAATGCTAGTGGGTTTAAACCAAACTCTTCACAGCCTTTTCTGTGCTGCTCCTTCTCGAACACCCTGAAGCACTCCCCTGCTCCCCCTTTCTTTTCCTGTCTGTTTGGCAGTATATGGACAGAGCAGGAGGCTCAGACCATTCGCTTTCAAGAGCACAGGTCTCCTCAGTTTGCAGTGTCAGAAGGGGCCCTGTGCAGGCAGCATCAGCTCCCCTCTCTGTATTGCTCTGCCCTGTGCAGACCAAGGATGAGACCCTTCTTTACAACCCATTTACTGCTTGCTCTCTCAAGTTAGTGCTAGTTCTAGTGGGTGCTGTGACCAAGCCCTCACTGTATAATCTCTCCTCCTCATCCCAACCCCAGCTTTGCTCAGACTCTTATTTATCACTTTGAAGTACCTTTTACCCCTTCAAGCTGAGTGAGACTAAGGATAACACATGCATCTGCAGGCAAATTAATACCAGGGAAGTAAGGTGTGGCTATAAATTAATTAAACCTCATTAAGCCCCAAGTAGATGTGGCCATTCACAATTCAAGTGGCAATATCAGGTGCTGGTAAAATAGCTGAAGACACTTTTAATGTTTAATGAGAAAAGCTGAATAGATAGTGCAGCATTGTGATTTTCCTGGAGGAACTTTCTCTGCTGGTAGAGTACTGTAGCTGGTTCTCTAAATCTGCCCAGCTTTGATGCTGCTCTGCCCCTGGAACCAGCATGCCTGATGCTCTCAGCCAGTTTGGTGACCTAAACTGGCACAAAAGCATTTCTTTTGATTTTTGTTTCTGGTGACTTGCTTTTCTTAACCAGTTCACTGAGTGTCTGCACAAGGACAGGCTTTTGAACACAGAAAGGGCAGGACTATGACAGGGTTTACTGCACCCTGTTCTCCCCAGGTGGCCAGCTGGGCAGGGAGCAGGGCAGTTTTAGGTCAGCCTCTGCCTGAAGAGCTGTTCTCGGGGTCCTAACTGAGCCTAATGGGCCTTTGGGCACTTTACAGATTCTATCAAGGCATTTAACCAACTCGAACTAAAAATCAAGAAACTGTATTACCAAAGCTAACGTGTTATTGATCATTGTAGGCTACCAAATGCAACTGTCAAATCAAAGTCAAATCAGAAAGCAAATCTCAGTATGAGACTGAAGCTATATTAGGCAAATCATCAACTATGCAGCAGAAATAACCTGTCCTTATAAACCCCTGAAAGAATCAGAGAAACTGCTTCTACATGGAGTTTAGAAATGGGAAACTGGACTTTATGCCTGGCTGTGTCCACTGATATTCCCCTGTCCCTTGCTAGGACTGAAAATACATGGGCTTTAAATCCAGGAAATTTTGAATCTGAACCAAGGACAGCTAACAAAGACCAAATAAGCTTTGTTTCCGTCTGCTATCCCAAAGCAGAAAGAAAGCTGTATTTTTGAGTCCAGCAGGAACACAAGAAAAGCTTGCATGATTTCAGGATCTCCCACTTGGAACAAGAAATGAGAAGCCTGGGAGGTAGTTAGCTGTGTCTCCATTCCTCTTGTGCATCCTCTGTACTACAGTTTGACATCTCCAAATATCCTTGCTGTCTGCAGAGACAGCAGGCTATTTTGTGCTTCATTCACTGTAGGCTGTCAAAAAGGAGAAATCCCTGCCCTGCAGGCTCTGTCCTGGAGGATTTTATTTTGCAAATCCAGTATCTGTCTCCTCTCTGCAGATCTCCTGCAGGGTTCAGTGCCTCTCTCCTCTTCCTTTGCCTATCGCTGTTCACCTGCTGGCAGGGGATTTCTGGCTGCCTGTATCCCCATCTCACAAGGACAGGAGAGCCTTATGTACTCGGCTCTTTTAATAGGCCTGCATCCATCATCACTCATCCCTGCAGAAAATGCTTGGGAAGAGCATTAGTGTTTTCACAGCCTTTGTTGTACTGACCTGCCTTTGCAAAGCCTAGGAAAGGTGGGACAGGAAAGAGAAGGAAAAGCTGCTCTGAGGACATCCCGTCCCTCTGCCAGTGTTTGTTCTATGAGAAATCCTGTCCTGCATGAGGAGTGCACTGGTATTGTAAATCCTTATAAACGCCTGATAAAAGAATCAACCTGTCACATAAATGAAAGTCTCCATATGCTAGATACGGAAATGCAATCTGAAATCCTTTTACAGAGAAGCTGATAAATAGCAGGAATTCAGAGTGTCAGCAGAGATAGGGCTCCAATCACCTTGTTCCCTTTAATCTGATCACCAGGACAGTCACAGTAAGGAAGGTCACAGGGCACGGAGTCATGCTGTCTCTGGGGTGAGAGGGCAGTGGTGACAGGCATTCTGTCCTGCTGACTACAGATCCTGGCTCTGTGTGGCACTGGAAAACACCACAGTGCAAGCACAAGATACATTTCACCTGGCTGAAATCGGTTTGCAAGTGCCCAGTGACCTTTACACTACAAGGAGACCCTTGTCACACGCCTGTGGCCACAGCACTTGTGTGCAGTGTTTGGTCCAACATTACTGAGGTATTTGAACACACAGAGAGAGGCTGGGACAGGAGAGCTGGAGCTGCACCTTTTCCACCTCATGCCACATCTCTCAGGCAACGTTTTGCGTCCCTTGCAATCGAGGACAAAGGGGAATGCTTGCTATTAAGACGTTTGGCAGCTGGCGTCACAAAAGATGAGGCCTAATTTGCAGCTTGGTCCTTGTCCAACTCCCCTGAACTCTGCTGGATCAGTGGAGAACGTCCCCGTGCCCTGCCTGGGACAGCTCCCATCTGAGGGACACACCCACAGCCCTGGTTTGATCCTGCCTGGTGAACGCTCAGGGCACCTCTGCTGCTGGAACACGAGGGAAGCAAATGAACACAGAAGGGGGACCACATTAAAACTATGCTTGGGATATGAATGAGTAAGAATTGGGATGTTTTTGCTTGGGTAGAAAGCAAAGGACTTGAGAACAAACTTTCATTGTGAGAAGCATAACTCTTAGTAGTTGATTTCTTTTAGTTTATTATATGTGCAATGTGCAAGGGCCATTATGGACAAACATTTCAGCTGAATTTAGTTTTGCTTTTAGTATTTATTGTGTTTGGACCCCTCAGGAGTCATGTCCTTTCTCCCTTGGCTGATGTGCCTCGTGAGTCCAGCCAGCTCCCCTTCTGCTTATCTTTCATTTTTGTATGTGTCATTTTGAAACCCAGTTTCCCATCTCTTTTCCTGCCTTTCTCCTTACTGGCGTCCCTCTGCCCTCCCAGGGGCCTTCTGGTACCAGCACCACATTGCCCGAGCAAGTAATGGCATCAACCTGCAGGGCTGGAGGAGAACTTGCGTTGTTCATCTGTGCTCACTCTGTTAATGCAGGGTCAGCTTTACTTATGCCTTTCCTACAAACATGTGACAGAATTTAAAATTTTCCCACAACAGAGACTCAGCAGGAATTGAAGGTCACCTCCTCCAATACTTAAACACCTGCAGGTTTATGGAAATGGTGTCCAGTGGGCACAGCTACATATGATTGGGCATCTTTGGACCATGTCTTTCATCTTCTTCCCCAGGCCTTGCATCTCTCTGATTTGACATTTTCACTTTAGCAGAAGAGTTCCTCAGGACAGCAGCCCCATGTGACATTGGGGGCAGTGTCACAGACTTCATGTCCTCATGGGTTCTGAGAAGGACAAAAATCCCATTTCCTGGTAGATTTTGAAATTGTGCCAGATAGAGCAAATCCAGGAGATGTCAGAGTTCTCTGCAGTGGAAATTAAAAAAGTAATACCCTTTCAGGTAGTTCAAAGCAGTTCACTTTTAACAAACAGAGATGTCATGCCTCAATTTTCCTTGATTTTGTGTCATATTTATAGCACATAATATAATGAAAAAAATAAATGGAAAGTAATTTCAAAATGAAAACCAAAAATGTTTCACTTTCAAAATGCTGAAACAGGGCATTTCCTCCACTTCAAAACTATGCTTTAAATCTCTTTTTTTTCTGAAGCTAAGAAATGCATTGAAAACAATCCTCATCTGCAGAACTTTTCAGTTGCAACAAAGTGACATTTTTCACTGGAATTTTCTTTAAAAAGATCCAAGGATCTTAAACATTAATTTGTTGTTAGGCCTCAGAGCACTTCTGAGAGGTAGTTAAGTGTTATGATCCTCATTTTGCAGAAAGAGAATCTGACTCATAAAGAAACGTAAAATGCAATTGAGTTCCCACTTGCTTCAGTGGAAGAATTGATGTCCCCAAGGTCAGAGAGAAAGTCAATAGCAGAGCTGGAGGAAAAAAACCTGAAATTTTGAAACCAGTGCCTTTTCTGCACCCACCAGACAGCCCTCCCATGCAGAGTGATCAAAACCCAAAGTCAGCAATGCCCGCTCTACTGAAACCTATCCTCAAGCTGGAAGGCAGATTGGAAACCACCCCAAACTAAGGAAGAACCTGAGACCTTCCTTCTCAGAGGTGTTTGGAGCCATGATTCAGCTGCTGTGGGTTGGATCCCATTTGGTGCCCAGCTTCCACAGGAGGTGGACTGAGCCCCTGGAACTCTAGTGGTTTGACTTGTGGTTGTTGGTTTCTGCACTAGACAAGCTTCTCTTCCCTGCTCATGCTTCAGGAAGAAGGAAAAGAACAAAGCTGTCCCATTTTATTGCAATACTGAATAACTCTTTTCCGAATTAACGTTATAATTTATAGAGCTAAAGTACAAGAATGTACCTGGGGTTGAAAAACAATATATTAGTGTGCACAGCTGCTGCACACAAGGTTTTAAGATATCAACAGCCCCTACATGCTACTGTGCCTTACAGACACAGCTATTAAATCTCTTCCCGCCCTGGACTGATGCATCTTGTGTGTGGTGACACAAATCCACCAACCTTTCCTGTGCCTCCACCTTTTCCTCCACAGGGACCCCACCTTGCAAACCCCTAGTGCTGGTTTCCCTGCCAGCAAGTCACAGTGCTTGCTGCTTTCCCTGCCAAAGGAGGGAGGTGGGCTTGCAGATACCAGGGTCCTGCAGAGGCAGTGCAGGGTAGGGCTTCAGGAGGGAGACACGGTGAGGAAGGAAAAGATTTTGTTTGCCCTGGCTGTGATTGTGTGTTTCCCTGACAGCCCTGCACCATCCTCTCCACGCTCTGCTGTGCAGACAGCATTCAGGTGGCAGCTCAGCCCTCCTGCACATACCTGCTCCTGCTCTGAAACTGGTCACGGGTTGCTGCAGCAAAGACACGTTCTGTGCTCTCCCTCCCCCCACCCACATCATTTGGATTCACATAATCAAGCGTCTTGCAGCTGAAATTGCTCATAGAAAAATAATTTTAAATTGGTTCATTAATGCTCATTTGCGCAGAATTCTTAAATATGATAAGAACATGAGAGAGAAAGAGAAAGGATCTGAGTGAGAGTAGGAGGATGTTGAAAGCAACTTTCCTGTAATTGTAAAATCTTGTGTCTAAATATGTTTAGATAATGTGAAAAGTCAATTTAGGAAGCTAGGATACATAGAACCACAGCAAGGGAGGAGATATCTGAGAGTGCAGACATCCCATGCTTAAACTTTGTAGTTTCCCTGGATGGTACAGGATTCTGCTTTGGTGCAAAACTGAAGTATCACCACAACAGTCAGAAGCTGCAGCTTGCAGTTGGAGAAATGGAATGAGAATGGTGCTTTTCATAAATAAGCTCATCATTCACACCCCCATCTCTTTTTTTGGCACAGGAGAGGGCAAAATAACAGGTAGTGACCCCTCAAATTGTGCTGAATTACACAAGCTGAGGCTCTTTGTATCATGTAAGGTCAGTGGATCTGTGCTGTTGCATATCAGCAAAGGATCTGGCCCTGGAAATGCATCAGCAGAGAGGTGTTAGCCACTGTGGCAGCTGAGAGATGAGCTGCTATGGCAAGAGTCCATCCCGTCCAGTTGTTCTCTTATTCTACATCAAAATTTACCAGCAATTCTGTGACTGCAGAACACTGTCCCTTATGGAGGCTATAGACTCCTAGGAAAGAGTAAAACTGCTGAAACACATCTAATTGTCCAGTATCTTAACAAAGAGGTGCTCTGGCAATTACTTCCTGAGTTAGCCACTGATCAACTTACACTGTGAAGCATGAGGATTGATAGCTCCTGTAATTTTATTTAATAAAGATCAATTTAAATAGTCTGTCTTAAAAACAAAAGGAAGGTTAATGAAGGTAGAGTCTTAAATTATATAGATCACAGCTCTGATTTTCATGCTAACAGAAAACAGATCAATGGAAACTGTGCAGTATAATTGGAAATGTAAGAAAACTGAAAACAGCCATACTGTGGAAAAGGTAATAAATACTGCTGGCAGACTGGAACGGGGGCTATCAGAGGAGGCTAATACTGAACACAAAAAGATGAACAAAAGTCTCGCCAGGGAAGAGGCAGGAGAGGTCAGACTGCAATTCAATCAATGGGCAGTGTGGGCTCTTCTGTATTACTTTGCCAAGTCCTATCAGGAGCTGTAGTGCACCAGAGTCTAGATCAGACCTGATTCACCATTCAAGTAGCGAACCTCTGAAAATAAGCACACATCCATCTTCCCAGAACATCAGAGTTAGGCTGGGGAACTCTCTCACTCCCGACACAATTGTGTTCCCAGGACCGAAAGCTCCAGCGCTGCTGCAGAGGCTGGGGAGGAGAGGGAGAGCAGCACCTTCAGGGTGAGGAGAGGGAGAGCAGCACCTTCAGGATGAGGAGAGGAAGAGCAGCACCCTCGGGGTGAGGAGAGGCAGAGCAGCACTCTCAGGGGTGAGGAGAAGGGAGAGCAGCACCTTCAGGGTGAGGAGAGGGAGAGCAGCACCTTCAGGGTGAGGAGAGGGAGAGCAGCACCCTCAGGGATGAGGAGCTGCATAGGGCTGTGCTCCCACTTGCAGCAGTGTCTGAGGCTGGCCGTGCAGGAGGCAGTGCTGCAGGTTAATGTCCCTCCTTGGTGACTGCTCAGTGTAAACTGCTTTGGCAATAAGGGGGAATGTGGGTGTCAGGACGGTCCAGAGCTCACCAGGCACTGCTGGGTTTTGGCACACCATGACCCCAACGGCGCCTGGCTGCTGGGGAAATATGCCTGCGTGCAGGTAATGGTGTGCCTCATTAGCAAGGTGCAGAACCATTGATCAGACTCTCACACTCAGGCACAGGAGCCACACGTGTGTTTGGGGCTGTGCTAGGTTTCTCCCTCTTCAAGGACGTGGCCTTAACAGTTTAAGCTATCCTGCCCTGAAAAGCAGAGGAATGGTGCTGGGTAATTACTAATCAAATGAGCCTTCTGTCTGTCTGATAAACTGGGCAAAGCTTATTTTTCTGGCTTGTGGAGAAATCTCATACTGAATTGGACTATAATATTCATTACAAGTGGTCTTTGGAGAGCTTGGAGAAGTCCTTTAAAGTCTCATCAAAGCAATCCACAATATAGAGATGATTGTCCCATCTTTGTATTAGCACACACCTAAATAAATGCCTTCATAAAATGAGAAATTATCTTTATCAAGGGGATCACTGGAGTGCCAGGCGCTAGGGTGTTTCTAGCTTTTTTTTTTTTGTGATGGAGAGATAAATCAGCATGGGCAAACTTCAAAAGGTTAATGGCTTAGAAGAGCATAGCGTGTGGTATGGCTATCTCCCTGGCCTCAAGGCAGGAAATAGCATGGGATCAAACCCTCCTATTAGTATTTCAGCATAGACAACCCACACCTGACTGTGTGAAAATCAAGCAGACTCTTAATGCTCAATCATGTACTTTCTGATCACGGCAATCAGTCACAGATCAAGTTTAGACACAGTATTTGGGTTTGTTCTAATTTTATCTGGAGTAGATGCTCAAGAGTTCCTCTGTTCCACACATACACCAACAGCCTCATTCTTTTCTCTTTACCACTCAACTCCAGGGATGGGTTCCCACTGCAGACGGGTACCTACATGAAGGGCTGTCTTTCGCTCAGTCTCTTTACTGTCCCTGATGTGTGTAACATGAAAAACTCAGTTGTCACCGCTCCACAAACCCTGAATATCTTTTGTGTGTTAGCCATCCACAATATACCCCACTGCCCTTGCATGAGAGGTAGCCAAAACTTGAAATAAATTTCAATGTATGCTAGTTACACCACTCTACTGCAGCTGCAGAAATACTGCTTCATCTTTTTACTGGTTATGGATGTTGATAAAGAATGCAGATGTTTCCAAAGTACTGAGACAAGCTCAAAACACAGCTGCCTTTGGATCTTGACTCTGCCATCACTTGCTGTTCAAGGACTGTCCAGACTTCAGTTCTGGGATGTAAACTTCCTCAGAACATCCTGCTCTTTTATTTCAAGGAAAAAGAAATTCACATCTGAGGTAAGGGAGATTTTGTCTTTTTCCTCCCTGCTTGTTCTGATTAAATCTCATTAAGTGCTTTTCTGCCTCTTGTTTTAATTTTAAAAGTCATAATCCCCCAAACTGTATGCAAGCAGCCTAGAAATGCCTCCTCAGCCTGGCTGCCTTTACTACCAGGGGAGAGAAATGCGCACCTGCAGAGTAGAGTCAACACCTAGAATTACAGAAAACCGGTGGAAAAGCCAGAAAGCGGGGGAATTATCTTCTGCTTCCTTTAGTCAGTAACAAAGGGCTCTGCATTGTATCACCTTCACTTAGAATACTCCTATTCCTATCTGTTGGCTGTTTTCCCACTGCTAGGCAGCTGGGTTAAGTTTTTCAGGAAACAAAACTTAAGCATTTAAACACAGGAGGACTTCGCCTTGTTCTACGTGTTTCATCTAAAAGTTATGTGTCTGTACCTAATCTTGGCATAATCACACTCCTTCAGTCAACAGAGAACACCTCAAAGTGCTACTCCTTTCTAAGAGGGTACCCAAGAAGGACAATATGAATTTCCTTAAACAAAAAAATTAAATGCACATTCACTGATACACATAAATATATATATTCCTGTAGATATGAGGGATTTTACCACTTTTCCTGGCAGAACCATACAGTCAACTTGAGCTTGGTAGGCTCAACTCCTCTCAGGCCTGAATAAATCAATGGCAATAAGTGCATTAAAGTGAAAAGAGTTATTCCGGTGCTAGGCAGTGCAAAAGCAGTGCAAGCCAACTCGTTCTAGTACATCTCTGTCTGCTGTCCAGGCATTATATCTTCTTATATGCATGAATCCTAATGGCTTTAATCATTTCTGACTTCCAGCACTGCACACTTCAGCAGTGGGGGAGTGGGGTACAGGGAATTCAGGATTTGGGCTGCCAGCCAGAAGGATGTCCCACTCCTCAGCCAGTGTGCACCTCTGTTTATTCTGGCATGCTGCAGCCACTTGTGCCCTCTCAGAGCATCTGAAAAGGTTCCTATCATATCTACTCGGTGTTAATTCTTTCCTGATACCAGCAGATGGTCAAGTGCCACTCTCTAGCCCTCTCTTTTCTACTTCTGTATGTTTCTGATTGTTGGCACAACTTCTCCAGAATATGTCTTGGAAACTTTAAGCATTTAACTTTCTCAGCCTGTCACCTGGTTTTGTCCCTTCAGAGCCATAAAAGGAGATGATTGCTTGAGGGGCAGAGCTACATATATCATCCAGAGTGTATCATGGTTAGGTGGATGTAGCGGAAAAAAATGTATCTGTGTGGAGGAGGGCTGTCTTTCAACACATCCATTTGCCAGGAAAAAAAAATATGGCAGTTGGGCTTCTGAAAAAAAAGGAGGAGGAGGAAAAGAAGCTAATTAGCTGTGTAAGTCATCTCTGAAAAAGTAGATAGAGAAATAAAGCAGTTAATGCTTGGATGCAATTTAAATCCCAAGGCTGCTTCCTTGCTCTTACATGTATGTGTTTAATAATGCACAAGTTCCTCACTTTCTGTGTTCTTGTGCTACACCCCAAACTCCGGGGGAGTCAGAGGACACCGCATCTCACCTGAGACCTTGCAGTGGCCCCAGAAAACTCCACAGGAACAACCCTGAATCTTGTTAGAAAAGCCCAGCAGAACAGAGAAACACCAAGCTTTCAAATTAGGGCATCTGTGTCCCTCTCTAATCCACATGTCCCTCTCCTCACTGACAAATATTTGATTACCTAACTAATTTGCAGGGGTAGTCCATCCTGCAATATGCTTTTCCATCGCATTTCCCTCTATTAATAATCAGCTGGCCTGGGAGATCATTCGCTGTTTGCAATGCAGAGATAAGTGCATATTCTGGACAAACAGCTTGTTAAGAACGACTTTTAGGTCTGGCCTCGTTGCTAGGAAACTGGAAAAGCTACTGGAAAGCTGCTTGAATGTGGTGGAGTGTATTGCTGGCAATCAGTGTCACTTGCCCTCAGTGGTAGCCTGCAGCCTTTAAAAACACTGAAACATAGCCCAATGCCATCACATTAGTATGAGGTGTTGGGAGGACATGCAGTTAATTAAGTGGCCCATGTTTGCATGTTTGGAGCTCAGGACCCAGTAAATACCATCATTTAAAAGGCACTGGAGGAATGTTTAAGACAAAATAAGTTATATGTGTTGCTGGCCTGGCTCATTAAAAGTCAAGGCTGATCAAGATGTGAGTTTGCAGCAGGGTGGTAGAAATCTCTCATGCACTTTTTCAATACTGGCACAGCCCCTCAGTGTCACATCCTGTTTGGATTTGGTTCCTAGTTGGAGCCCAGGAAGTTATGTTGGCAGCTCTCCTCACCTGGAGTCACTGTATTCCCCATTTATGCATCTCCAGCTCCTTCTCTATAGGATGCATATATACCTTAATCTTCTTACTGTATGTCCTCTTAAGCTCAATAAATCCCCGGAGAATTCCAATTGTCAAGAGACACGTTCTGGTGTGGCACTTGGAGTGTGTGAGAACATGGGGATGAAAACTTCCATGTGCCGTGAGAGGGCATCGAAGGAAACTGTGAGCACAGCGAGCAGCATCCCCAGACATGGGTCCTTAGGACAGCCTGGAGGATGTGTACACCATGGATCCCACACCCCTGAGCCCAGCAGAGCCCTCGGGGTAGGAGCTGATGCAGCAGAGGAGGCAAAGCCCTTGACACCATCTGAACCATCAGGTATTGGTTGGGGTTTGGTGCGAGAGCACCTTTTGTCCTCTACACCAGGTTGCTTCCCTGCAAAGTGAGCAAAGGGACTTTTCATTGCAACTTTTCCACGTCTGTGGAAACCTTCCTTGCCTGGAATTTAGGTTATGGCTATTTTTTCTTGCCTTTCTTTAGTACCTCAAACTCTCCAGGACTTTCTCTTCACAGAAGCTGTCAGATGGCTCTGAAGTGGTGCTCATTTTTTTGCTAACCAAGGGAGAAGTACAACTGAGAATAAAAGCCCACAGTTTCCACATGGAAGAACAGCATTTTTTCAGATTAGTTACAGTGCCTCAGATTGTTAACCAATAACACTATTTTAGAGATTCAATTGGTTTATGATGGAGACTGGAATGACCAAGGATTTCTTTCCAGTGCCAATACCATAATTGGTGATTTAATTAGACAGCGATTTTTCAGCCATTCTTACTTTGGGGGTCCTGACTACTTTTCAAGCAGAGGTCTTTGGATTCTTCCTCCCCACCCCAAGATACATAAACTGCAGCTCAACACCCCAGAACTAAAGGATCACTCCATAAAACCCACCCAAAACTGATGACAACCTTTCTGAGGGTGGAAAACACACTGTATACATCAGCAGATAAAACTTCACATGGATTCTTCCCCCGCCTGCATGGGGTGAAGGCATTGCACCCACCCAGGCTGCTTCTGTTCCCTCTGTGGCTTCTGCCAGAAAACTTGGAGCTTGGTGTCATGAGCTCCCCTCCCTTGAATGAAATTAAGGCTTCATTGCTGGGGAAATGAAAACAAAACACAGGTGCCACACAGTAAAAGGAGATATGAGGAGGGGAAATGTGGGATTCAAGGGTGCAATAAAAGTGTTTACAGTTGTGCTGTCTGCTCTTAGGACTGAACATTGACATAGCGCAGGAGGAGGCAGGAGAGATAAGGATGATACCAAATACTTGAAGTGATCCAACATGACCACTGAGGGGTCCTCAGTTGTGGTTAAGCAGAACAAGGGATGTAAATCCATGTGGTTTGTTTACTCAGAATCAAGCTCATGCAACTGTAATAGACCTCTCTGTCTTCTTCCAAGCTTCTTTGCCTAGAAAAACTCTCTCTCTCAAGGTCAAATTTATCCTTATAGAAGTTGTGCATGGAGGGAAACTGCAGATGCCCTGAAGGACTTCACTTTTTTTTTTTTTTTTTTGTGGTGCCCTAGAAAATTCATGTAAAAAGATGTCATTACTTCAGGGCATAAAGTGCCCCCTGTGCACAGCTCCTTCTCCCAGTGCTTTGTCATCTAAGAGGCCACTGCCTCCTTAATCCTGTGCTGATACTGTGGAAGGACAGTACTAGGTGTGTAATTTCATCAGAGGTCTCACCTCAGCCGTATAAACACCCTACTTGAAACTTATATTCCTGACTGTTGCCCATGTTGCCCATGTGCCTCCAGCCATCCTTCTGTTTAACATGGTGTGTTTGAACTGAAATAAAACTGTCAGTATTCACTCTACTCCCTTATCTCTGCCTTTCCCTTACCATGGAATCTGGGAACTCAATGGTCTTTAATAGACACTGTCACTGCAATGCCCCTGAAGGGAGGTGAGGTAATACCAAGCCATTGCATGGATTGGGCACATAAGCACAGATTTATCCCCTTCCCCAGGGTCAGGCAGAAATCTGACTGCTGTCTGGAGGCTGGTATTCAAAATACTTGAGTATTATCTTCTTTCAGGGCTATTTTTAAAAGGCTGTGGTCCTATAGATATATTGCACAGCCAGGAGGGGAAGGGTGGAAACAGGGACCGTGAAAGAGCCAAAAAGATTCTCACCACCCAGTTTTCTGCTGGAAGCAGGCTTTCAAAGTCTCTCCTCTTTCCACCTCCAAGACTCCAAACTATGGAAAATCAAGGATTCTCTAGGTAACAGGTACACTGTGGGGGGCTTTCCTGGCCTTGTAACTGTCCAGTTCCTTCTCCCAGTCACTGCTGAGCGGGAGACAGCTGGTGGTCCCACAGCAGAGCTGGCACCATCACAGCTCACATGTCCCCACATACCCGGTCCTGCTCAGCAGTTTTTCCATTAATTTATCTGAGCAGCTCTTCATGCTTTGTGCTGTGGAGATCAAATATGAGGTGTCTAGAATAAAAAGCTCACAGTTACCATGAGGCCTGTCTCTCAACATGCTGGGAATAGAAATGTGGCAATCAGACTTGGGGATGAAATCATATTGGACATGCTGGCTTAATCTCTAAAATATGAAATTGTATGGAAAGAATTACAGCTAAAAAGCATTTTTCATTTTAGAAAGCTGTTCTGACCCATGCTGGATCAGGAAAGAGAAGGAGAAGAGGGGGGGGGGGGGGGGAAAGCCTGTGGGATGCAAAAGATTATAGCCAGTTGGGTTAGGAAAAAAATCTGTCATCAAATTATTAGTTTTCTGCTCCTGTCCTATGGAGCATGATTCTGTTTGAAAAAGAAAGGTCTGAGATGGCTTATTTCAATTCTCAGGATCAGATTATTTGCTATTTGCAAATATCTGGATTTTACTTGCAAATCCTCCCTAAAGCTTCATGTGTTTTAGCCTAACTCATACATTCATTTCACAATCGGGTTTAGGTGGGATACAGAGCAGGGCTGAGTTGGCTGCTCTCCCAATACACCTTTATTTAGCCAGGCCACCAGAGAGCAGAAACAACAGGCCATGGATGGCCAGCTGCAAAAGATAAATTGCAAGTAGAATAAATGACGAAACATGCAATTTACGGGCTCCTTGTTGAAAAACATCTGCAATCCAATGGATATTTTCTAATGGACATCCAAGAACAGATTCTCACCCTCCTGTACTCTGGGTTGCAAAGCAACACAAAAAATTTGGGAAGTTTTGTGTTGTTCCAGTGTCATCATGAAGAGAAGACTGATGTGATAAGGACAGTGATGTTGAATGATGCCACACTTGGTGGCACACCTTGATTTTCTTCATTAACACAAAAGCAGGGCAGATTGCTGTAACAATATTTGAACTGCATCTTCACTATATGGCAAAATTTTCAAACCCAGAGATTAGAGAGCCCTTACACTCGGCAGCAGAACTTTGCTCACTTCATTGTTCAGTGTTGTGTCAAGCAGTAAAAATAAACAAATGTCAGTGTGTCTTGGCTTTCAGGGTTGGAGCTGGTTTTGGATGTCACATCCAGAAAGATTTTTCTTGAAATACTTGTAAACCATGTAAACACCATCGCATGGCAGGTTTTGGAATAAAGTCTTGTTGGAACTGTAAAAAGAAGAGAGGCCCGGCGGGGGGAGAAAGTTGCAGTCCAAAACCAATGTGGTTGATAAGAGCAAAACTCTATTAGCAATCCAAAGGCACTTACATAGTATACCAGCTTGTTAACTCCTAAGTGGCTTAAAGCTTATCAAAGCACATTTCTACTTCTACTTCTACGTAATTGGGCTTACATTGGCAAGTTTCTATTAGTTATGTTATGACTAAAAGAATTCAGTGTTTACCTCCCTTCTCTGGGTCTTACCTGAACAGCTGCAAGTCTTCACCTCCCTCTTTGTTCCCCAGGCCTTTTCTCACACAAGAATTTTCTCATGCAGAGTTTTTCTCACACAGGCCTTTTGCTTGCAGGCTCTTGCTACAGTTCTTTTATTGATCCCAATAATTCTACTTCCCAACAAGGTCTCTTTAGTGTGTGTCCAACCCTGGCCCAGGAGGGCTGGACTGACCCTTTTGGCAGGGGCCCCTGGGAGCAGCACGGGAGGGAGGGCTGGGCTTTGTGCCTTTGGTTTCTCACGTTTTCCCGAATGCTGATTTCTGATCGCAGGGTGGTTTACCCATCCCATCCCCACTGAAACAAACCCACACCAACCTGTGGGACCCCTGCCCAGCCGTGTCCATCCCTGCTACTGCATTAGCACAGCTTCTGTCCCCTTCCCACTTAAAATCCTGCTTGGCCAGCTGGGAGCCCACCTGCCTTCGGAGTCCTCAGCCTCAGCCTGCCTGATTACCCACGAAAACGGCCCCATTAAGCTCCTGGCTGAGGGGAGGCTGTGTCAGAGACACTCAGCCAGGCTCAGCAGGAAGCCAAGTTTATTAACAAGGAGCAGGAAGCACTGTGTGTCAGAATATCTACACTTGCAGTACCTGGAGGGAACATTATCACTTATCAGTCTAATATTTCACCGTGCTCTTTCTTTCACAGGCTCTTGCTCCCTTCTCCTCACACAACAGCCTAAACACACTAACAATACAATTGGCAAAATGTGCCAAAAAGTGTTTGTAATTTGGATGAATTTTCAGGGGTTTTCTGGCCAGCCTGATGAGAAGAGAATAAAGAAAACAAAAGTAAACAGTAAGTGAAACACATTTGGGCTAAAACCTGTGTATTAGGTCAAAAAGGAACAAATCTCTGCAGGATCCCAGGGGGAAATTATATTTTATTGATGTTTTTATGTACAAAGGGAAAGGTTAATAGAAGGTCTGAACAGAAAGGTTCGTAGAAAATTGTCATCTGTTTGTGTTTTCTTTTTGAAGTAATAGTTTGCAGGAGCCAAGGGAGGAGGTAAAACAGTAAAGGCCAGAGGTAAATTGAAGGTGGAACAGTTTGGAAGAACTTTGACAAAACCACTTAAAACTGAGAATGCAGATTTGTCAAGACTGAAATGATGTTAAAACTGAAATGCAGTCCTGAGTTATGCCAATTTTTGCCCAAATTTAGCTGTGGAGCAAAGAAAACAGGAAGGGATGAATACTAACATTGAAAATTGGTTTTCTTTTGGAGTAAGGAAAAGAAGAAGGGATGAGTGCTAACACTGGGAATAACAGATTTTTATTTTTCTTCTCCAAATGAATTTTCAATTAGATCAATTTTCCTAATTGAGATGACCTAATAGGTTGTCCATAAAATAACAATGAATTTCAAAACAAACAGTGCTGATCTAGAAAGTCTAAATTAATCCTAAAGAATCCCTGGGGAATGTTTTCTTTTGCAAAGAGTGATGTAGTTTTCCATGCTTGGTTTTAAGCCAGACTGGAAGCAAAGCTAAAAAAAGATGGTGCTGGGCAAAGCACAATTTCCATCATTTGTCCAGTGATGGTCTCTGTGTGGAACAAGGCAGAAGGAGGTAGCTGCTGGGTCTGAGCTCCCCTCCAGTCTGGTCTCAAGAGCAAATGACTCTCATGTTAAAGGGCTTGTTTTAATTTTGATTTATGTTTTGTTTAACAGAAGGTCTGTTGTACTGATCAGACCAGAGGTCCTCCTAACACAGCATTCAGTCCCAACAGTGGCTAACAGAATGGATTTTTTTCAGGGAAGGGAGATAAAAACCAGTTTCTGGATAGAATGATTTTTCCTATCATGTCAACTCAGCCTGGCAATGAGCCCTTTAGGAATTCCAAGGCCAGGCTGGACAGGGCTCCAAGCAACCTGGTCTGGTGGAAGGTGTCCTTGGTCATGGCAGGGGGACTGGAATGAGATGGTTTTTAGGGTATCTTCCAAACCATTTTATGTTTCTCTGTTTCTCTGATTCTTGTTTCATTGTTTGGCACACTTTTAAAAAATTGGGATGTAGTGGAAAGCCATCAGATAATGTAGACATTCTGCTGGTCTCTGAGGATTTCTGTGCTAGAGAGGGGAGCAGTTTGGGCAGTCTGAACACGCTGCTGCTGTGTGTGCAGAGCATTCCCAAGACTGACACCAGACTCCTTAGGCTGAACATGAAGGCAGGAGCAGTAGTGAGCTGCAGCAGCATCCCTTCCCTTACCAGGGCTGAGGCAGAGGAGGGCAGGGAGGCTGTGTCACAGCCCACAAGGCTGCTGTCATCTCCAAGCCCAGCAGATCGTGCTCCCCTCCCAGGCCTCAAATGCAAGGAACATAACAACCACAAAAACTATTTCTGAAGTAACAGAATTTAGGTGGTCCTTTGTGCTGGACTACATCCCTTCCTTGGGGTTTGTGAAACAGATTTCATTGTGGGCTGGGGAAGCTAGTGATAACTTTTCTCTTTGGGATGTGTTTGATACTTAACCTGCCTTAAAACTATAGTCAAGCTCTAAACTCTTCTTGCTGTATACAGTTTCCTCCTAACACAAGTGTCTTAACCCTGCAATTGCAGTGCAATGCTCAAGGAAATGTTTTCCTCGGTCAGGCAGCATTTCCTGGGGGTCTGCAGGCAGGGCTGTTTGTTCTCATGTTTGACAAAGGCATGTGCATGGGCCAAGATAACAATTAATCTTAGAAATTAGAGAGAAGCCTTAAGAAGATCTGCTTTCAGTGGACTTAAGGATATGAGACTTGCCAATTCATCATGATGGTGTTACCCATGAATGGAAGCTGTACTCTGTGTTTCTAAGATGTTTTACGCAATTTTCTAGGACATTGTGTCACATCAGCAGAAATTCAACATTATGCAGCTCTTAAGCAGCACAGTTTGACACTTCCTTTCAGCTTTAAAGAAAGTAGCATTGGTTCTTCTGATCCTGATACTTGCCAATAAATCAGGACAAGCAGCCTTAACCAAACTACACATACAGCAGTTTGCTTCTGGCTATGTTACTCGCCAAGCTTTTCAATATCTATTCACATGGAAACAGGATGCTCTTCAATTAGTTGGCAAACTGCATCAAGAGGAATGGTGAGATGCTGAGCATAGATATTTATCTGGTCATTATCAGGAGTGCAGGTAGCTGGAAAACTTGTGAGAAATAATGACAGGCTTGCAATTGAGTTTGAACAGAGAACACATTTGAACGTGAGAACATAACCACTTTGGTCTTGGAAACATGGAGAGAATTGCCATGGAGAGATTAGACAGTCTCAATAGGTGGGTAGGTGAGTAGGTAGAGAGAAAGGAATAGAAAGAAACCTGAACAGAAGCAAGAGAGAAATTAGGCTAGTGAAATAAAAGGTGGGTGTAAATGCCATTTCAGGGCTTTCCTCTGCTAAAACTCAGAGCACTTTAAAAAAAAATAAAAAAAAAATCAGGGTTTTCTCTACAAGAAGAGCTGCAAAGGCAGGAGGAGAAAAATGTTTGCCCAAAAGTCCGGTGCTGGAATGAGGCGCAGGATCAGGATGTGCTGTCTGTGTTGCTCAGCCCCACAGTGCTCTGTGAGGATGACGTGGAGCACATTTAGGGGAAGGGAGCACTCCACAGGCAAACAGGCAAAATATTTCTTCGTGAAACTGCTCTCTGCGAGCCCAGCACAGTAACTCATCTGGAGGGAGAGCAGTGGGGAACTGCCACGGCAGGCTCACTGTGGGAAGATAAGTTGTTGTGCTCCAAGACAGATCATCCCCCAGCTGTCCATTGCACTTTGTGCCTGAACTGCTGCTGTCTATGGAGAATGTCAAGTCCTTGGGGCCTCGTCTCCCTGCATCTCCCACATGAGATCGAGGGCCTGGCAAGCACCTTCCCAATAAATTATTGTTATTGCAAGGAAGGGAACAGGCAGGGAAAAGACTTTTTAGTGATCCTAGCAACATTCTGCCTCCAAAAAGCACATATCGTGGGAGAATTTCAAAATGCTTCCAGGAGCCGAGAAGGCAGATGCACACTGGAAACCTTTGAAGGAGATGAATAGCAGGAAGCATCTCTAAAAGACCCACAACGGCATTACTGCAGAAAAACCAGCTGCAAAATGAGGTAATGACTCTTCAATACTCTCCAATATGCTGGCACAAGTCCTCTGCGTTTCATCTTGCTATCTATCAATGTAGCATTAGAAGATCTTAAAGTGTTTACAAGTGGATGCAGGGTTGGTCTGCTGGCCCCGTGGGGATGCTGACCCCTCTTTCCAGAGAAGGCACAACAAGGCAAAGGTCATCCTTCTGCGTGCACTCAATTACAAGGGCACCAGACCCCACTGTGGTTTTTTCCCTGAGAGTCCCCTCCTAGGTACTTACTCTAAAATTGTCTCCTGCCACATATTTCTTTCTACTCAGATATTAAAAAATAATTAAAGGCAAAAAAATAAAAGCAGAGAAAGGCTGGGAGAGGAGGAGAGATGACAGGGAAGCCCTGTCCCTCAAGAGCTGAACAGCATGTACAGAATCATTGCGGCTCGATGCACAGATGACATCCTGATTTGTGCGGGACCTGAGCTGGCTCTCCCAGTGCAGCACAGCCAGGCAGTGTGTCACGTCCTGCTCCTTCCCTGCCCCACTGCACGAGGGGATGTCTGCTGACATCCAGGGCAGGATAGGGCCCTCTGGAAAGGAAACTTCAGGAAAATAAGCTTCCAGAGGGATCGACTCAAGCAAGTGCCTCTTCTTCGTGTGAAAGGGAGCTCTCTGCATGCAGGCAGCAGCAGGATAGATGGAGACCTGTCAAAAAGTGATGCATAGGCAGCTAAGTGAAGCTCAAGCATTCATAAAGAAACAATGTTATCAAAGATGAATAGCTTGAAAACTGCTTTTAGGAACATTTACACAGGGTTTCACCTCCTGGCAACACAGAAACGTCAATGCTGCTCGGGCTGACTCATAGCAGTGCAGGAAAGCTCTGCAGAAGGCTCCCGCTCTCCTTTTTCTTCCGCACCAAGGTCTGTGCAGAGGTGTGTGTGTGCAGGGTGGGGGTGCTGCACCGAGGAATCACCCGAAATTGGCTCAGAGAGGAGTTGTTTTCAGAGTCCTTGCCATGCTTTATTAGTGTGGAAATTCAATAATCTCATTAATTACAGAAAAATAATGTAAGGTGGATCTGCTGGGCTCCTGCACAATTTGAGCTCTCCTTCTGTGGGTAATTGCCAATGACATGTCTGAGAGAAATATCACAATGATACATAACAAAGGGCAGCGCAGCTTTACAGCATAGATCTTGTTGCTATGGGAACTTGTCTTTGCTCCTATCCCAGAGCTAGATGATTTATGTATGTGCAAGAGTTCCTTTATTTTAGGGCTTTTGCAAAAGAGAAAAAACCCTATCAGATCTCTATCCACATCTATCCATCCGGTTATCTATCCAGTTATCTAATAATTCTTTCTTTATTATAATTACCTGTCTATTATAATCTTTATCCATGGCCTCATTCTTCCAAATATTCTACTCTCTATCTACTTTTGGGGACCAAGATACAAGACAAGCTGAGGGAAGAAAAGAAATGTGGACATCAGTTACTCTTTGTGCGTGCAGCCTGGACGTGACTGCTGTTCAGAAGCAGAGACAAAGCAGCCAAGCCACGAGCCATGAGCCTCTCCTGCCCTAGTGATGCTCTCTGTGCCCATATGCAGCAGCAGAACAAAAGCATCTCCCTCATCCCTGGGGCATAAAGGGAATGCTGGAGCAAGAAAAGCCCTCAGATCTCACTCCTTGTGAATGGTCAGAGAGCACAAGGGTCACCCACAGCTGTGCTGGGTATTGAAGGTGGACCACTGGGAGGAATTGCTGAAAGTCCTGAAATAACTCCCCAAAAGACTGAAGTTGAAGCATAACTCCCATTAACTTTGGTCTGTTCATCCTGGGTGGCATGAAGATTGGCTAAAAGGTGAAAACACAATATTTTAATTCAGAAACAGGCACCTTTGGCTGCAGCTGTTTGCTGTCTTTGCATTTCATAATTTGTTAGACATTTCCTAAAAAGGTCTTGGGCCCAGATATACCCGAGGTTAATAGGAGATCTTTTTTTCTCTGGTAGGATTCTGTTGGGGTCATTGGTTGCTCCAGTGGGACCTTGTAAATTACCTGTGCATTTATAAGAAACTACTGAAAGGTTCACACTCAAAAATTAGTATCTTGCAATGTCAGGAGACCCATCAAAGAAGATGTTCAAATTCTGGTGTGCACACAGGTTTAGAAGATTTTGAGACACAAAGCTGGCCCTGACAGCTTCTACCTCTGAATTTATTTCATTCCCCATTGTCTTCAGTGATATGAAACTGCTTTAAACATGTGCATATGCTTTTGTAGGGTATTTAATGTAACAACTTGCAGGTTTAAGGTATGATACAGGCAACCTGGCCAGCAGCCATGTTGAGGTCCGGGTTCATCTTTAAATCAATCAAAACAAGAGCCTGAGAAGCCACCTGACACTTCTGTTAAGTCACAACAGTATGTAAAATTCGAGCTTGCTCAGATTTTGCCACATGCTGTAGCATTACTCAAGGCTATTATTTTACTGGGAGAGTGAACATGATGCCCATGACTTTGTTCACTCAATGGCTGGAAACAATCTTCTTCTTCTGTAATGTATCAGAAAGTCAGAGCTTTAAATTTGCAAGGAAAAAAATAATCATGCGAACCACTTGATCTTGAAAAGAAAGAAAGTGAAATTCCATATTTATGAGAGTTCTCTTTCAGCCTGGAAATTCACTGATCAGTGAAACCTCACTTTGCAGGTTCAGGGAGCTGATTACACTCCTGATCTTATCAGTTCCTTGCTGCATGGAAGCCTCCTCCACACAGACCTCCCTCCTGACTTTCCTTCCCCCCAGCCCCGTTGCGGCTGAACCATCGTTCTGCCGAAGTGCTGAATCATGAGATGGAAACTGCCTGTGAGGGTCCTACTGATAAGACAAGCCTCGTGGCATTGGAAGCACTCTTGCTCTGTAATTTCTTAGTTCCTCATGATGTGGATGGCAAACTCGCAGAAATCACTGCCCTAATTCATGTCAAAGATAAAAGTTAATCCCTCGGCGCAGAGTTGAGCTGATCAACTCTTCATACCAAGGCTCCTGATCCACCACAAGTCTGTAGCCAAGAGCAACAGCTCCCTCCTCCCCAGGTCCCTCCCTCACCCTGAGTTTCAATTCCTTAAAACTAATCAATATCCTTATTAATGTTCCAAAATCAATTATCCTAATAAAGCCTGGAGGGAGCCGAAGGGTTGCTATTCAGCACTCACCTTTTATTATCCTGACTGTTTATTTCCCCATTGATAGAACTGTCTGACTTTATGACAGATTACGGGTGAAACTGCAGCACTCAACACACTTGTCAGCCCTAGAGATATGTTGTGTTATTATTACTATTTCAAGAGCCTTTTGCTTACATTTCCTGGCTGTATGGATGCTTTAGAAAGAGTCCCTGGCCTCGCTCCGCTGGAATAGGATAGGGAGTGCTGCAGCTCCATGCTGCACATCAAACAGATAATCTGTTATATCTATTCAATTATAATATTGCCCCGGGCCATGGCACTTTGTTTATGCAGCAGGCAATGCTCTGTGATCTGCACCAGGATTGCAAGACACGAGCAGGGTAGATCACCTTGTGGTCATCCACGGCAAATCAGGTGAAGGTGCATTCAGAGGCATGATCCCAAAAGCATCAGGGGAGAATGGCAATTCTCCTGCAGTTGAATCCCTCTGTTCCCTGCAGAAGTTTTGTCAAGAACCTGGAAGAAAGACTGCAATTCCCTGCAGAAGTGCAGCATCCCAGATGCAGGGCAGCTCAGGGGCAGGGGGCAGAGGCAGCGCCATGGGAGGGAAGCAACTGGAAACGCTGCTCAGTCTCCTGTGCACTGAATTCAATCCCTGACTGCCGGGCATGGCTACATGTATATTTTAAGGAAATTCAACCGCATGTTTTTTCTTCCTTCCTGGGCTTATTGATCAACCATTTAAGAGCAGAAGAGACTCCAGGTCAGGTTCTCCTCCAAGATTGTTGCAGCAAGGTGCTGAGGCAGGAAGTGACGTGAAAGTCTATAAATGAAATCAGCCCTTCCTAGGTGCCCTCTTTCACCTTGCATGCAGTGTCCATCCTGGCCAGCAGCCTGTTCTGCTTACCAGCACCCAGGGAGCCTGTGGCCAGCAGAGCTGGGGCTGGGAGCACTGGAAATGTGGTCTTTGGTTGTGCAGCCTCTCCCTGGGCTGGAATACATCTATTCCCTGCCTCCATCTTCAGACTATTAGCTCCCAGGGAAACTCCTCTACTTGTCTTTGGAGGAAGGTGTCTGAAAGCCTTCCCTCTGACAGTCTTAGAACAATTTCTATACCTTGTACAGTAAATCTTTTATCCACAGGATGGCATGTGAATGGGGAGATTGACCCTGGAAGGACTGACAGCATGGCAGAGAAAGGCTTTTCTTTCTTACTGAGGCCAGTAAAGAATATGTATCACTTCTTTTCAGTTAACCAGCATTAGATCAGATCATCCACACCACTCGTTAAACTGGTAATGAGACAGGCTCCATTTCAGAGATTATCGCTTTATTATGAAGTGAACATTCAGCAGATGTTTTAATTCTTCAGAATTCATTTCACATTATCAAGATTTCTCTCTATCTTATTTGATTTAATGTTTCTTAAGAGTGATTTGTCTCTCTCTAATGCTTAAGACCAGTGCAGTCCAATCAGGCAAATTGTCTGTATTAAAGAGTTCCTAAGGGATTCATAACAGCAATAGGACCTTTTGGGTTTTCTTCCGAAAAAGGTTTCTTCCAAAAAACCCCAGAAAATACATCCTGTGCTAATGATCTCTCTCATCCTAGTCTTCTTTTATCCCAGCCATTCCTGCCAATATGCCTGTATAGCACAATTCCAGATAAATCAGAAATGCAGTGAAAAGTGGCATGAAAGCAGCATCACAAAATGAAAAAAACTTGATTGAAGTTGTGAGCTAGCAAGAGAAATGTGAGCCCATCCGAATCTGAATTAATTAAAGATTTTATTAGCATCTGATAGCACCCCAGGGAAAAGTACTTTCCTTTTTTTTAATCCTCTCTCTGTTTTAAAGGCAAAATACCAAGCAAAAGCATTCAGGGGTCATGCCAAAAAAATTTGTTTTGAGGGTGACACAGCCATCCTCTGGCTGTGCCAAACTACTGATGATGGTGTAAACAGGGCCAAGCCAGTTGGGTATTTTTCTGTAACAAGGAACTGGCAGCCTAGGCTGATTGTGAGCTCAGCTGAGTGAGAAAATCGAATGCATTATCAAATTTTACTGTTCTTTTTTTAGTTTTTGCAGTGGAAGGGAGCCCTGAGAAGTCTGGATAGGTAAATAGCCTCATGCCTGGGTCACACAGATTTCCTGTCCCTCTAGGTCTCACCATGTTTAATCCACTAAGGCAGCCAAGAGGATGAGTCCTCTGCTGTGTTCCATGCTTAGGTACATTGCCTCAGTTGCACGGGGCTGGAGGTTTTGCACAAAGAACGTCACTTATGGAAAAGGGTGTCTGGGGAGCACTTGAGGTAGAGGAATTCAAAAATCAGCAGCCCCAAAGAGCAGCGTGCATTGCGAGCTCCACCTGAGTGCAGCAGCAGCAGAAACGCTGCCAGACTGACGCAGTGTTTGCCACTGAGCTGTGGAATCCAAGCTCCACTCCCTGGACATGCTCTGCTGAATTAAGTCAGGAGGAAGGAAGCGGATAACTCCCCCTTCCACCCACCTCTCCCTCCCCTCCCCGTCCCACTCAGAGCTTGGCCTTTATAACCAGGCATTTTCCTCCCAGGTAGGGAATCGATCCCCCAGACTCCAAAGGCTACGTGCAAGACACAGTCTCCTGCTCACACGTCAGTAATGCTGCTGTTTGCTAGTGCAGTGATGCATTAAGGATAACCACAAAAGCAGATGAGATATTTTAAGAAAACCAACCTATTCATAATTTATTTTTTTCAAATCAGCGTGTTGGCTCTCTGCTGCAACACTTGGCTGAGTCATTGCATGTCGTATTCAGAGGTGAATGCCAGTAGATGTGTCACCAGAGATCTTGCTTAAAATTCTAGCATGGTTATGAGCAATCAGGAGCAGCAAGAGACCTGAAACTGTAGAAGACACTGACTAAAGGTATGGCCTGGTACAAGTCACAGCTGACTGAACCATTTCTTGGGAGACTGATTGAGCTGGCCTTGGTGAGAGACTTGGCAGTGGGTCCTGTTCAGGAGAACACCAAAAAGTGAGTGGATCCCATGTGGGATGTGAAAGAGCAAATGTTCTTTGGGTAATGGGCTTTCTGGAAAAGGCAGTTTGGGGAGCTGTAAGCGAGGAAGCTGCTCAATGTTGGCCACATTCTGGGAACCATGTTTCCAACCATGCTTTGCAAAGAAATAAAACCACTTGTTGAAGAAACACCTGGCTCCATTGTCAAAACCTCCAAGAGAAACAGTTTCCAAGAGATGGATTATTGGCTCACTTCTTGGACCAAAGCACAGCAATAATATAACCAAGCCATGCCAGCTATTGCCCATCCCCCAAATTCACCGATTTTTAGCCCAAACAATGATTCATCCAAAGATTTAGACTTCAGCCTTCCTGCTTTGGACACACGTTCCAACAGCAGAGAGGAGGGGACTATGCTGCTTCTGAAAGCCCTCCTTTAAAGCTTTTCCCTCAAACTCCTACTCCTGCACTGTGTTTGAGAGCCTTGACCCTTCACATCTGCTGTGACCAACCCTGGCTTGGTGCAAGGCCCCCAGCACCTCACAAGAGAGATGCTGATAGCCAGTCCCTGTGAATATGGTTCTCCATTGGCCCTGGTGGATAGCCCTTGTGGCAGACAGAAAGGGGAGGATTAAATAGGCTGATCTACTTGAAAGGAATAATCCTTATTTTAAAAAGCACTTCTTCTAGTCAGGAGCAAAGCTGCACCAAACCCATCCTCTTCCCTGGTATCAGAGAACAAGAGGTAGAGGCCTGGGAATTACTGTGTTGTATTGCATGAGCCAGAGGGTCATATTTCAAAATATAGATTTTTTTCAACAAGCCTTTGTGAAGAGAATGGAAGGAAAGAACGATCCCTGTAGAGCATTGTCCTCAGCCAAACTAACCACCCATTCATGAAATCCACAGCCCAGGCCTTGAAACCACTGTTCTAAATTGCTGAGAATAAAAATAACATGATAATATTTGCTTTTGTGTTAAAGGATCCTGTGAGCTTCTGTAGGTGGAAGCAAAGGGTGGAAGAATAAGGAAGAGTCTTAAAGATAATTATTTTTATTATCAATTGCAAACCACACTTCTGGATTAAAAACTGATCTGTTCAGCACCAATACTGTTGAAATATCATTTTCATTCTTGTTTTTATTATTACTATTTTTTCCACTTTCCATCTTACTTGATTCCTGATTGTTCCCCACTTCAGTAGCCTGGCTTGTTATTCTATTATCTTCCTCAAGAGGCTTTTATGTGGAATCTGTAGGAGGAGATGGAGGCTTCAAGGGGGAACTCCTGCAACAAACCCTTTTCCATTATTTCTTTACTCCATTTCATGCACTTATTTATTTTACATAATAATACACATGATATCAGGAGAAGCAGAAGAAAATAATACAGAAAGAAAGGACAGAAAAATTAGTTATAGTTCAAGAAGCCTTAAAGTGAATGCCAAGAAATGAGCCTTGGTGTTTTTCAACATGCAAGTAGCCAGGGTGGTAAATTACTTGTCATGCTTTTGCTGGACATCTTGATTGCTGCAGTTTCAGCGGGTCTGTGGACTGCATGGAAAAGTAGTTTGAAAACAGAAAAGCCACATCCTAGCACTTGTCTCAGCAGACACTGAGTGAGGTGACCTTGGCTGCAGTGCTTCTATTCATGACAGGATGGCTGGGCACATTTAGCAGCATTTATTTGGGGGTATCAGGAAACCAGCTCCCATGCTGGCTGAGGAAAGTATCCCAGGGGGACGGAGAAGTGTTATCCTCATTTTACAGGTTAAAAGCTGAGACAAAAAATAGTTTATTTGTTTAATTTGAGGCAAAACAAGAAATCTGTGGGAAGGCTGGGGAGCACCCTCAGTTCCCAGCCCCAGACAGATGGCCAAGCCAGCAGCACCACTGTTCTTTCACTCTGAGCTTTCAGCAACAGAGAAGCATAAAGTGAATTTACTTCTGCATATGAGCAGATGCTGGTGAGGAGATTTGTTTTCCTGTTCTTTTTTTGCAGTCCCTGCCTAGCTCTTCTGGAGGCTGAGTAAGTGAGATAAAATGCTGAACCAAAGCTGCAACACCCACTGATGCAAATTGTTCTTGGCCAGTGCTCATGGCCACCTTCCTTTTCTGCAGAGCAAGGAGTGTCTGGTGTTCAGACACGAGAAACCCATGAGTTTCCTTCAGAGCCTGATAATTTCTCCCAGCCCAGCTTATGTGTAACAAGGGAGCAGCCAACCAAAAAGTGATTTTTCTAAACTTTGAATACAGCCGGCCTCTCAGGAGAGCATGGAGCACTGTCCTGGCTTCACCCAGAGCTTGGTGGCCTGGTGAGGCTTAGTTGTTCTGAACAGCAAAACTCCTTGCAGAACCAGCTATAAGGCCATCCCTATGGGATAATGCAACTTACTCACTTTTACATTCTCAGCTTCGTATTAAATTGCAACACAGACCCCATTGACAGACAAATTAGCCAAGTCAACATTTGAAGGATTCTCACTGCTAATGATCTCTGGTCCATGAAGGCAAACCTAAAGACTTCAGGCTATACAAAACACTGCAGATGAGGAACCCAGCTGTTGATACAGCTGGCATCAATAAGCATTTCTAACGCAGAGTCCAAAAAGATCTCTGTGTAAAGTGCACTGCTGCAGAGAGATCGTACAGCAGTCAAGGGCTGTGCTGTTTACCTAAGTTTGGTACCAAAATCTCCCTCAGTCCTCCTCACAGTACACACAGCCCAGTCTACTGGGACTGAAGGGTCTGCAAATACACACTTGTTAACACACAAGATTCCCTCCAGCAGGGACAACGCTGTGGGATTGCAGCCACATGGAGGGGAACAGCCACACAGGGGAATAGACAGTGATGGTAAAAGCAGACCTACCACAGGCAGGAAGGCAGGAGAAGATCCAGGGCACTAACATAAGGATATGTGATATGCAGTGCAAAAGGTAAAAAAAGTGGGGTTTGAGCTTTCTCAGAAAACACATCTCAAACGTGTTCACGAATGTTTGAGACAATGAATGCAGTGTCTGAGGAGGGGGGCTGCAAGTCCATTCCTCCCCAGCTGAGCCTGGGGCTCTACCACTGCCATCAGGCACTCCCAGGGAATGGACCACTGGGGTCCCGGGACTCTGTCTAAATACTTCGCCTCATGGCATGCCTGAGGTGCTAAAGAAATGCTGGGAAATGCCTTGGCTAGACTGGACTGAATTATGGACCCAAGGAATGGAGTGAGGCAGACTAAGACAGAAATCAGCTCCTTTGGGTAGAAACCAAGGAAAGACAGAGATCCAAATTGCCAATCCAAAGGGCAAGGTAAGGGCACAGTCAAAATCCAGAGAAGTAAGGGAGATAGATGGACTCCAAGGAACCAGCTTGTAAAATCAGGTGATGGCTGTGGCAAAGTTGAGAGGAAAGGGTCAGGTCTCAAAGAAGGCTGGAAAAGGCCGACCTTGGATGCTGAATTCCAGGGTAATTCAGTGCCTGGGGCAAAGCAGTTTTAGGCACATAAGTCAAAAGCAACACTGTGCCAACAGCTATTTTAGGTGGTGGAAGCGGTTGGGTGGATGCTGGAAAGCCTTTCTCTTCTGAGCTGGTGCTTTTGTGTGCTTGCTCCTGTTGGACCTGCTCCCACCTGGGACCAGTGAGGCTGTGATACACTCTAAGACTGAATCAGGCCCAGCAACATTTACCCATTCAGTACAGACAAGGGATTTTTGAGGACTGATTAGCAAGTATTTGCACAGAGCTTTAAATATGTCAAGGGCTTGCTTTAACTAGGCTTTACACTGCTGTACAGGGGTGTGCAGGTAAAAAAAGGAAGAGTCAGAACATGTTGTCAAACAGGGACTTAGCTGGCTGGATTACAGAGGTGGACCTGTCCTCTTATCCAGCTTTGTAGGAACTGTTTACAATTAAGCTGAAATGTGTACTAAAGATCTCACTCTCCAGGTCACAAAGCAGGTTTGCTACACCTGTGAGAACAGCCAAAGCTTTTTGGGGACTGCAGAACTTGGATACAGTGAGTCTGTTTCAGAACGGATGTTGGAGGAGCTGTACCAGGACTTTCTGGTCTCTGTAAAGTGAATGCCAACCCCCCACAAGCTGTTGCAAACTGGTATCCAGCAGTGTCCCAAGCACACATGGGTGTGAAGGAGCTGTAATTGCTCATGGTTATATGGTATTTAAGAAGATGAGCAGAAAGAGCCATAAGAAAGTTCCAGGTCTCTTCACCACCCTTGTACTGGCCAGACTGGACCTCAGATCTCACTGAAAGCCTGGTTTCTCCTGCCTTTTTTGTTCCCTGCTTCCACAGCCTCATTCAGCATTGATCTGAGGACATCCCCTCCTCACTGCTTTCCTCCTGAGGCAAAAAGCTCTCTCAAGGCCTTGCTCAGCCCCACAGGAGTCCCTATGAGGGACTCATTGCCTGCCCCCCCAGCAGTCTGCCTTCCCTGGGGACTTCCTTCAGCTGTTACCTGCACAGGTCTGAGTTACACCTCACCCTCCTGCTCCACCATGATCAAACCAACAATGCATGATGCTGAACAGGATGGGAATCCCGCAGGCAGCAATTGTCCAAGCTAATGTTAGGGAATTAGTTGCCCTTCATCTTCCATGAAAATGAAGAACCCCTTACTGCCCACTGGTAACTGGGAAAGTGGGATAGATTCGATGATAAACAGCAATGTCTGTATCTTAAAACAGAAATTATCACAATAAAAGAGGCAGTGGTTGTTTTCCAGGATTGATGCCTTGAGAGGCCATCTAAAAACAGGGACTAGACAAGAATGAGGGAATAAAGGTAGGTATTTATTTGGAAGGCCTTCAAAGGTACACCCTGGGGAGCCAGAGGCTACTGCCAAGATGGACCCCAAGATGGACGACAGGTCACGAGTTCTTCACACTTTTATAAGTTTGGTTCATTTGCATATCAGAGTTAATTCTCCAGTTAAAGCTTCAGTTAATGATGTAATTTCCCCAAGCTTGCTCCCCCTTCAGAAGCTTTTGGTTTATACTTTTTGGGCCTAGGACGGTCTGAGTATCCTTGGAGAGCAGGCCTGGAGAGGCTTTGTTCTGTCTAACCAGCACGAGAGAGCAGAAGTTAACAGGCTACAAGAAACTTTAGAGTTACACACTAGGCAGTACAGGATTTGAAAAATATGAAAGTTGAAACCTAAGGCATCATTCCCCCCTGGATTTGGTACATGCATTTCCCTTGCCCTCGTGCACTGGCCCACTACACCCCCATGGCATGGCTCCATACAGATGCTGCAGCTCCAGCTGTGGGGAGCAGACAGTGCTGGGATACAGCGTGGCAATTGCAGGCTTTTAAAAGCTTCTTGCCTTGTCTTTTTCTATGGCAAAGTCAAGGCCCTGCAGTCTGTCTCCATGCTGACAAACCTTTCTGAAACAACCTGAACTTCAAAGTTTGGTAGGAGCCAAATTACTTTCCCAGTGCTTCCCAGAGAGACTAGATTAGTTAGGAGGAGAGACGTCAGCACTGTCATCAAAGGGCACAGAGTATCTCACAGGGGACCCCTTAGCAGGAACGAGAGAGGGAAATGTGGGAATTTCTGTCTGGGCTGAGTATCCACTTCATCCCCCTGTCATCAGAGGGAAGAAGGGGCAGGGGAGAGAGAAACAAAGCTGGCAATTAGCTCGCTTGTGTATCTCAAGATGATTGCAGTTCAAAGTGTTTGGTCAAGACCTTGGTAGATGCTTTTTCACCACACCAGACAGTGTGAAAGAGGACAAATGAGCGAGAAAGCAAGCAAACTGGAGTACATCTCATTGTTCATTAAGTGTCTGGTGCTTAGAGGAACAATTTCTCCAGCTGCCTCTGGATGGAAGAGGCACTTGTGAGCATTAGGAGAGAATCCTGTAGGTAGCATCTTAATGAAGCCAATGCAGTGCACCAAGGAAAAAGAACAAGGAGGAGAAGAAAATTAAAAGAAGGAATTAAGCTTAGTGTCTCACTTACAAGGCTAGAAACTGGAGCAAAAACCTCAGCAGAGCTGGCTGGACTAGGGCTCCATTTCCATGGGAGACAGCTGGCAGGAGATGTCTGGCCAGCAATGAAACCAGTTTCCTTAGAAATCAGAGGAAAGCTGTTCTACCTCTCCCCTACCCCTGAGGAAAAAAAAAAAAAAATCTGACTGTGCTCTTGGCTTTGTTGTGGGAGGTAGATGTTCTCAGTAGAGTATAAGGGGATCATCCTGCATCTCCTCTGTGTGGTGGCAGCTCTGTGCTCTGCCCACTGCTGTGAATTCAGTGTTCAGAGAGAACCTGCCCTCAGCTCTCTGTGGATATCAGGGGCCTGGGAGCTGTGTCAATCCCTCAAGGAAATCCATGTGCCATCATGGACTGGGTCCTGGCTGCTCTGCTCTGAATTACATCAGGTTTTTGAGACTGTTGGTGAGAGCTGGCAGAAGGTACAGTGCCCTACTCAGGGATGGCAAAAGCCATCCCCACTCCTCCACTGGCTCAAGAAGTCATTGCATTAAGTTTTTAGGGGCAAACGCACAAAGGCATTGACCTGCCTGACTCCCACATAGGTGCTGAGAATCTGTGCAGATCAGTGGAAATTCTGGACATCATCTCCCTCACAAGGCACTGCCCTGACTGCTTGTGCCAGTTCATGGGCTCGGTTGCCCCACGGTGCATTGGGAGGGGGCACAGCTCCCTGCTCCTCTTCAGTCTGGGTAATTGTGTGCTACCAGGGGGCAGGATTAAATGTACATGTGGAGATATTGTTACTCTGCTCCTCCCAGACCCGATCTGGGTAGGAAATCTGAGTGCTGAACCAGTTGTGAATTCCCTCCTACACTGCCTGGCAGAGAGCAGGAGCTGATGTCAAGTAAACAGAGAGAGGATGTCTGTAAATTAAGGGAATTCTGAGAAATGTTTTAATACAGAATAGCAGAAATTGCCTTCTCCTTCATAAACCATCCTAAGATGTGTAGCTCACAATATGTGATAGAGACAGGTACAAATGCCTCCGTGCACTCCGGTTTATAAGTGGCTCTGTAACAGGTGTTATCATTTTGTCTGCTCAGTATTTTAACATCATTCATTTGTGCCATTGCAACGTGGCACAACAACGCATCTTAGAATAATTTACTGTGAAGAAGCAATTGCTATGAATCACATCATATTGTCATTATGAATAAAGTACATCCACACGCTGTGCCTTCAAGGAAAGTGTGGAAGAGACGTGCTCACCATTCAGCTTCTCACAGCCCTGCATTTGCTTTTCTCCTTTCATTTCAGTTGTTCTCAATCTGCCCCTGCACAAATAATCACATCCCAAGGCTCAAAGAGGTTTTTTTGCCTCCCTTTTATTCTTTTTTTTTTCTTTGTTTACCAGTCACAGAGTCTGTCTGACCATGACTTGTGGGCTTTCTGGAACAAAGAGTACAGCTGCTGGTGCTTGTAGATGGATGCTTTCGTGACTGACTTAAACAGAATCACGGAAAAAGTCGGGTTAGATGGGATTTCTGGAGGTCGCCTTTACCACCTTTCCTCAAAGCAGAGCTAACCTCTTTGCTACCAACTTTCTAGTACATCAGCCTGAGAAATTGAAACCTGCAGGGACTTAGGAAACATGAGAAGTGGAAGGAAAATCAGAAGAGCCCTTCACACTCAGACACATGAAGGTCAAGGCTCAGTCTGTAGGTTTGGGTATGCTGATCCTGCCTCTGCTTGCTGCACAGTGATAGAGAATATGTATTTACTGAATGATTAATTAATTAATTAATTAATTTATAGAATGCCAAACCAAGGAATGCTGATCTCACACAGAGTAGGAATATGACCTTGAGACTGCCAGAGCCTCAACTTTTAAGACACAGCCTTCTCTTCCTTCTCTTCCTTCAGAGTGCACTCAGATTTCTCAGTGCTCGACTTTTAGTCAGAAAACAAATGTTTTGTCCCAGTTCCGTTTCTGAAACACGTCCTCATACTTTGAGTTTTCTCTGTCACAATTGGAGAAAAAAAAGAACCAAACAGAAAGCAAAAGACAATTTTAAAACCTCAGAAGCTGACACAAAACAAAATTGGTATTTTCTCCTCCAGTTTCACTTTCTTAAGTCATTGTTCTGAGAGATCATCCTGATATTTTTTATTTCTCTTCCACCTTTCTATTTCATTTTCAATCTGGTCTCTCTCTCTCTGACAATTCTGCCTGGCTGCTATCCAACAGGCCTGTCCAGTTTCTTCTTGTACAAGCATATAGCACAAAAGAATACAAAGACGACTGGAAATGCAATTATAAAACTGTCTCTTCCACCCAGGCACAGATTTTTTAGACAGCAACCTCCCTTTCAGCACAGTTGAAAGGAAAAAAAAATGTAACTAAAGCCCTTCTGAGCAATGTCATTATTTATTCTGGATGAAATGTCCTGAAGGAAACTTTAATTAAGGAAAAAAATTAAACAAATAAAAAGGGTAATGGTGCAATTACCTATATTTCTTAAAGCCGTAACTGTTGGAGGTGAGCCTAGTTTATTCAGAGTTCAGGAGCTGAAAATGGGACATGCACATTGAGGTTGAAAGTGACACAAACACACACACAGAGTTGTCACTGAAACAGCTTTTCACTGGATATTTGGGCTTTTGAACTAAAAGAAAATACTATAAAATACCTCATTAAGAACAAGAATTGTCTGGGAAAGCAAAATTCTGGGTTCTTCAGTTAGCACAAGAAAAGATTTAGAATTATGGGAATGGAAATCTCCCTGTCAGAACTGCTGTGAAAGAGAGTTACATGACTCTGTGCATGTGTGTGTTTGTGCATATCAATACGTGTACAGGCATATGTGTATTTGTACAATGGAGTATTTATTTTATGAAAAAACTTTTTCAACTATCAGCTAAATTGTTTAATTGCAGAAAAGTAGGCAAAAAGATTTGTCATAAGATCAGCACTGTCTGAAAATACAGTATCAGCAATTAAAAGAAATAGCCAACCCACCAACTGCTGAGCAGCAATCTATAACCCATGCTGCAACATTCTGCTGATGCCTTGTGCATCCTTCTCCAATACTCATAATAAAAAAAATATAATTCCAGACCTCAGGTGAACATCCCTTAAATGTTCCCTTCTTAAATGGTAATATTTATAAGCAAATATATGGCAAAAAAATAGAAAATATTGAAGAAAAATGAAAACTCAGGAGGGAACTAAGAGGTGGGCTGGAATTTGCTGGACCTTGTTATTGATGAAGAGAGGACTGTGGAGTGCAGTTTTAATTATATACAGCATTTCCTGTATTTCCCTGGGAAAAAATGGGTCTTTTCATTTGGCTCCTGCACTGCAAACAGAAGACAGGTGGAGAGCCAAAGCTCCTCTTCAGGTGTTCAGCCACCTTTAAACATGAGGAGGGAGTGGGAACCTGTGCAGAGTCATGCTCTAGCTGGCTGCAGCTCTCACCAACACTGTGCACGTGCCCTGACAGGGGCAAAGAAATCCAGCAGCAAAAGCAGAGCTGAGTCTCCTGGTCCCTGATCTTTTGGGGATCTGTTGTGATGAGACTGCCATCCAGGCATCTTCCTAGCTAGTTGTCCTTCAGATGGAAAGAGGTAGGGCAATTGTCACTGGATTTTAAGCCATTATTTGGGAGCAGAAGGCTTTTGAGATCTCCACTGAAGTACAACTGAGCTAATACAGACTGATGCCAAAGATGGTTGAGGCAATTTGATTTACAGAGAGAAAAATGTAAGCTTTTGCTAAAGACAAATATCCACCGTTGCTAATGTGGCAGTTTTCCATGAATTACCTCTGGTTTTGATTGCTTTTTAGGCATTTAGGGAACAGCAGGTAAAAAACATAGCAGTTACTTCTTTCTTACTTGGCTCCTGAAGTTTAAATGGTCTATGGGACCAGCGTTGTCCAAAGCATGTGGAGGGGTTCAGATTTCAAGTTCAGCTCTCAAAGAACAGAAGTATCTGCATTTTGGATTCTGACTTCTGACCATCTGTCACTTTTAATGTACTGATAAAAATATTGCAGCCCCTTGACACCCCACATGTCCAGCCTTTTCCATAAGCAACTTGTTGGAAACATATAATTTTGGAGATCCTATTTTGGTCTATGCATCTCTGGGTTTTCTCTCTCTTTCCAAGAGAGACAAAGTTCTCAACATTTCCAGATGGCTCAGAATAATTTTGTGCCCTTACAGCAGTGCCTTGGAGACACCTGGGCGTCTGCACCTCTGCATCCTGACATTCCTTTGTGTGCTGCAGGGGAACCTTTGGCTTCATTTAACTGAGAGGCAGCAGCAGAGGAGAACTCCAGGGAAGAAGGGCTTTGGGTTGCTTCAAATGTCCTGCAGTCCTTACTCAGCACAGCATCTGAGCCTGTGCTTAGGCATAAACGTGGGCTCCAAGCTTCACTGCCCTACCCAAAGTTTAATCCTATCGGTTTAAGCATATGCTTATGAACTCTGCTGAATTCAGTCCTTGAACTCACAAGCCTATTTCAATGGAGAAAAGGCAAAGATCACCAGTGCTCTGGTAGAAGAAAGATAGGGCTTCCAGCCTTCATGCAAATATCCCAATTCAAAGAGTAAAAGGAAATTCAAAGAGAAGTTCAGAAAGGATCTGCTCTGTCAGCAGCATTGGCTCCAGCTACTGTGTTTTTCAAAGTATACCATGAATGTGGTGTATAAAAACATAGTTAACATACAGGCACATTCATTGGATGTATATGCAATGTGCCTTCCTGTTACACACGGATTTCTGTCTATGATAAGCATAATGTGCACTAATGGAAGGTGGCAAAACCTGAAGGGAGCCTGACTTATCAACCACAAACATCTGGAGGAATCAGAAGCTGAAATCAAAGGATAATAATATCTGCATTTTTAAATGGACCTGTCACATGCATTAAATCAGAGGCTGTGTCAATCTTGCTGCCATTTCCCTATGGCCCATCACATCCCACCTTCTCAGACACCTTTAGGGAGGGAAAGGAGGGAAGATACATCCCACAGGAAGGCTTCTGGGATGACCCAGTGTGTGTGTGCAGCCTGGGGGCTCAGCAGTAGCTGGGGCTCACTGCACTTTGCACCCTCTGCAGAGGCATCGTGTTCATGGATGTGGAGACACGCTCTGCTGGGAGGACCACCCAAATCCCAGCTCTCCTCTCCCTCCTGGGATGACTTTTGTCTGAGCCAGTCTTTACACCACCCTCGTGGCAATACAAGCAGTCAGACTGACCTGTGTGCCAGTACACCTTCTACACACAGCGGCACAGGCACACCAGAGCAGGCACCATTCTGCACTGATGCAATATTTCATGCTAATCCACCTTGAGAACACCTGAAAGAACTTAAATACATGTACTATACAAGCACCCCACTGAGACAGTGGGAATAGGAACAGACCTGTAATTACTAAGTAAAGACAATGAAATCACACGTACTCCCGCCGCCTGTGGTTCTAAATGAGGAGAAGTGTTAGTTACACTGTTGTATTTCTATAGCATCTGAGGAGAAAAAACAGAGGGTGTAATGAGCTACCAGACTTGTGATAAGCAGAATTAAAGTGCATTCACAATTTACCCCGATTTACCACTCCACGAGGAGGGACACAGAGGGAAGCACAATTAAAGTTTTGCACTTCCCTTTAATTTGGGGAACAAAGGACATGCCTGAGAGAACAATTTTGTGTTGTTTCACAGACCTCAGCCATTTGCCATCCCCATATGGAAAGATGTACCGTGGAGAGAGAAAAGGTGCACATCGCAGTGGCTGGAAACTTTTGCCATGACATTGCAGAAGATCTGCATTTGGGTGGCTTGGGCTGAATTTTAATCACCAGGTGCCTGCTTTGCCCTGTGGAAAGGGGGAGTTCACAGGACTGATAGCAGAGCTGCTGTTTGAAAGAGATCTACAGAAAATGTCCCTTTCTTCTTACACAGACTTAAGAAATCTTAAGGATATGAATATGAAAATAGGATGGTGAAAGAATCATATTCCCCAAAGTAGGTTCCTCCATGACGACTCTCCTAAGGGGAAGACAGGGGTTTTTTTCACGTCTTTTAATGCTCCATTTTCAGTACTTTTAAAAGAGTACTGGTTGTGAAAGTTTTTTCTTTGTTCACTTCTTTGATTACTATTGGTTTGGTGTTATGTGGTTGGGAGTCTTTTTGTGGTGGAAAGGTCTTTCCAGAGAGGATGTTGCTGCAGTGTTTACTTTGGATGCTCAAAGCTTGCATTCAGAAACATCATGCAGCCTTTTCACTGGGGACCCAGACTGAGGCACAGCTAATTCAAAAGCTGTCAAGTATGCATTTTCTTATGGGGCAAAATCATAGTCCAGATTATCTTACTCGTTTTATCAATGGGGCAGTTCACTTGAAGCATCTTCTTGGGTCAGTGGATAAATATTTTAATTCTTTCCTCAGATGGAGCAGGTTAGAGAGGATAATTTATAAGTATATTCTTTAATAGACTTCTGAATGGAAACTTCTGTGGGTTCAAAACCAATTTTCTGACACTAAAACTGTGCTTTGGCCTCATTCTAAGGCAAGAGTGTTAATCTCTTCTGGACAGACAGGCCCTTTGAAAATCATTCACTTAGAAGGAGAAGGAAAAAAGCACCCTGAAAGCCATTTTCTTTATTCACAGAAAACAGAATGTCATGGAGAAAATGATGAGCAAGTGTGTGTGTAATCATGTATTTATTTATCTGAATCCCACACTGCAAATTTTGTAGGTACAGAAGATGATGAGAAAGATAAGGTACTGAAGTGATTGTTTAAACTGAAATTGAGTCTCACCCACTGCAGAGTTTGAATTAAACAAAAATAACCCAAAGCAGCAGTGTAATAACCTTAAGTGAGCCACTTTTTTAAGCAGCTTATACATAATGGAATTTTCCCAGCTTTTTACAAATGTTCCACATATGTTCAGATAATCATCGAACTGATGGGCTTTCCTCGCAGATGCCTGAAAATAAATGCTGATCTCAAAACCTGAGTGTGGCTTCTTTCTTTCCCCTGTACATCCAGCTTCCACACGTTGTTCTTTATCCAAGTATCTAAGTGCTTTCAGTAGACCAGAGTATCCTGGTTTTATAGATATATAAATATGTTTTATAGCCACTATAGGGATTTCTATGCTACAATACACTAATGGCTCACCCAAGCAAGGTACTGTGGCCATAACAGTGATCAGTGCTGGATGTTTCAGTGCATAGAAAGGCTCCAGTGTCTCTCTGAACTAGGTAACCTATAAATTGTGTAACATTACCGGTGCTGCCTCATTATTTTCTTCTGGTGAGTGCCACTGTAAAGATAATATGCCAAAAAAATAATAATTCTTAATTGTTAAGTACCATTTTCAGATTCAAAGACACAGAGTAAAAGCAAATAGCAACCTAGGAAAAAAGAATTGGAAGATAAGGAGGAAGGCTGTAACAAGGAAATAGTTATGAGGCAGAAGTATAAATCCTGTTACGGATGGGTCTGAAAACAGGGCTCCAGGCAAATCTGGTCTGTGCAGACACCAAGGACATTTAGATTTGGATTTAGGGAGGTGGACTCTACCTAACATCTCATTAGCCTATGAAAACAATTATAGCAGAACTATCTTGATTAGCCTATCCCTGAAAAAAAAGCAGGACCAACTCATTTTCTTTAGATCATCTGTTCATCTGAGAGGCACAGGAAACACCTGGATCTAGATGGCAGCACTGGGGACACTGCTGAGAAGAGATTTGGGCCAGGTGGGCGGCAGCAGCAGCAGCAGCAGATCTTAGAAATGTGCTCCTCCATGATCTGTTGTTACACATTTTCCAAGCAGCACCGAGCTGCTCCTTCAGCTGAACTCACTGCATCCTCGGCTACGAGTCTCATGTGCCGCACAGCAGCCAGCAAGTGACAGAAGGCAAACGTGCTGCCTGTGCTGATGCAGCCTCTTTCTATCAAAGGGAAAAGTGCCTGGACTTGAAAGAGACTCCCTGTGACTGAGTAACACAGTGTCGGTTCCTCTAATGAGTGCCGATCTGGAGCGCGTGATGGGTAATTAGTGACTTTGATACCTGTGGGGAGCAGGTCATGATTTTCCTGTCAGGAGCTTCAGTGCAGGAGACACATCATTACTCCACTCAGTGCTGATTATTACCATACCTGCTCAGTGCAATTTCATATTGCTTTTGGGGAGAAAAACAAAAATGCTGTGAAGAGGTGGAAGGGTTTCTCTCCCTACCTCCCCCCCCCTTCTTTATTTTTGTTTTGTTGAGGAAAAGGAGAGCGCTTCTGTGTTTTCACACAAAATTGTCCCTCTTATAAGAAGATGAAATTGAGGGATGGAAAGAACCTGACAAGTATCCACTGAAAACAATTCTTTAAAGGAGCAAAACACATCCACAATGCACCTGTATCAGTAGAGATCAATAGAAGATGATGTTACTGTGATGTCTGTGTACACATTTGCCCATCTTATGTGTCCAAGATAGGAATAACATGTTCCTATTTAATACATCTCAGGAGACAGAGGAATTCAACAGACCTCCCCAGTTCTCTTAATAAAATCCTAAAGGAGTCAGAAAGATAGATGAAAAGAAAAATAAAAAAATGTTAGAAGAGGGCTAGGTTACATCCTTGGGAAAGATGAGGTACTTCCAGTGGCCACAGTTCAGAAAAACCCTTTAACCTGTAGGCTGCAGTTCTTCTGCTGAGCTGTAATGGACCACTGAGCATCCTCTTGTCTCCTGGTGTCTGGGAAACACTGGCCAAGCTCCACTGGAGATGTGCAGTGCACCTATAGCTGGGGATGCAGGACACACACTGGGCTTTGCTGGGATCCATGACAGTCATCAAGGTGGAGTGGCTAATTAAGGCACTGAGGCTGAGGGCTGATTTTGTTACACCCATATCTCAGTACAGTGCCTAGATCAGTAAATGGCTCTCAGTCACTTTCTTCATTTTAAATACAGTAGAGATGGTATGAACCCAATATTTTGCAAAAATGGGATGAGAGGGTGCAGGAAGAGATTAAGGCAGAACTATTTGTGCATTTGCCACGGCCCACGCATGCTCGCTTGGTTAAATAGCTTTTTCTGGTGTGGCAATGCACAGGGTGATTTATTTCCCTTTCATAAATAAAAGATTTGGGATGGAAGATTGGCTATTTTCTTTTATACAAACTATGACATCCTAACGGCTGAAGCGGAGATCTGAGTTCAGCCTCCTGTGGACTGCCCTGACTTGCTCTGATACCTGCTCTGTGGGGAGCTGCTGTTGACATCAGTGTTTAGGCAGCCCCTGTCTTGAAGGTTTTGGATACCTAAGCATCAATGGTGGTTATTTTTCTCTCACAAGTCCCAGAAATGGAAAGATAAGATAGATTAAGTTACCTGTCCAAACTTCAGGGTAAGTATGAGGTGCAACTCGGAATGACTTCAAAGTCTCCATAGTCCCAGCAGAGTGCTGGTCCCACCAGGCTCTATTGCCCTTCTCCAGGCAGGAACACATTGTGGACTTGTTGCACCTCATCCTTCTCAGCTAAACAAAAAAGCAGCAGAAATTATTTCCCCAGGACGAATACTGAGCAAGCAAGATGAGCATCACCCCAGACCACCAGCTCCTGGAGTGTCCCAGGGTGTCCTCACCTGGGAAGGACACACCAGTAAGGACTCAGCCTTTATCATCAGTTCCTTTTCATTTAGAGCACTCTGGTAGAAGAGTTTGATAAGGGAAATTTCACCTGCTGTGCAAACCAACTACAGTTTCCAGGTTTGAAAGCTGGTCTCTTACAAGAGGTACATTTCTTGTCTGGAGGAAGACTCTCTATCCCAAGTTAGAATCTGTGTGCAGAGTGTAGTTACACCTTCAGTTGGCTTTTCCTCCAGTGCATTCTTCAGCTATTGCTTATTTATAACATCAGAGACATTAAACTTTTCCAATAATGATCCTGATAATTATAGCCATCTCACTCAGTCTTAACCGACTGGCGATTGCGTCCTAATTTGGGATCAATGGGAAGTTAAAAGAATATACTTATTAAACTTAATAAGGATAAGTTACTAGTTAATGATGTGAAAATTATGTCACCAATAAGTGTGTAATTACATTCTTATTAATGCATTCAAACATCTTGCCATTTAATTGGCATTTAACAAGCTCATTATAGCAAGATAATTAGATAGCCATTAATTGGTAAAACACTGATTGACGTGTAGTATGCTAATAGATGTCTAGTGTGGTATAGTAGTCTTGCTATATGGTAATTTAATGCTTTCATGCTCCTATCAATTAGGTCGTTTAAAATATACAAATGTAATGTATTATAAAGTGATTGTATATTTATTGGCAAAGTCATCATGACTGAATCAGAGTCAATGTATTATTTGCATATGTGTTTATCTTACATTTCAATACAACCTCTGCTGGCATTTGTAGGAACTACAATAAACAAACGAGTTCCTGGGATGTCCTTTAATCTCTGTCTTGCAAAACAAAGCAGAAGTGTCCAAGGAGTGGTGACCAACGTGTGGCTCTTGAAGCACATCTGAACTGAGTCCCCTGACCAAAAGAAAGGCCTTTCTGGATAATCCTGGGCCTGGTAGAAATAAAGCAGCACCAGGCACTGAAGTGGCATCATCAGCATGCCCAGGAGTGTAGGTGTGTGTTCAGCACAACCCAGCAGGGAGCTGGTACCCTGTGGGGAACTGTTGCCACCTCCCACCTGTGGGTCACCACCAGAGCATGGCTCTCGGTCAGTGCTGGTAGCCTGAGATTCGAGTTTGCTGCCTGTAGGATCAGGAAACTTGATGCTTCTCTTTTAGGACTTATGGTGCCTGAAAACCTTGTAAATCTACAAAAGCAAAGCCTGGACTTTCCTGTTCTGAAGTTCTGACTGTCTGTTGCTACCAAGGAGGCTTGAAGAGTGTTCTTATGTCTGCCTGGAGCTGTAATTCTCTTGATGGCTGCTAAGCAATGTGCAAACATAAAGACTAACCCATTATCTTAATTATCCTTCCCTATATCATCCCTGTGACAGTTTGGGGTTTTGTGACACTCAGAAGATGATCTGGAATTATGTGCTGTCCACTTGATGTTAGAGCTTGTTCACATCTGTATAATACATACCTCTTTTTTTTCTAAGAAGGTTGTCAGATCCATTGAAACAGGACAGAGAGTTCAAAGATGTAATACTATTATTACATGTGTTACACTAGCAGCTAAAGGTCCAGCAAAAATCTGTTTCCCTTCATGCTGGGCACTGTATAAACACAGAGATCCTGCCCTGCTGTCAAAATGGACTGGATGGCCAAAGGGTTCTTGGTGGAAAGTCAATGTCAGGAGGGAGGAGAGGGCAGAAATTAATATTGCAATCTATGCTAACACATAGAGACAAAAAAGGTTTTGCAGTGGTGCTCTGAGAAGTCCAAAAAGCAGAAAATGGATGTCTCACTGCTGCCTCAATGCCTCACTCTAAAAGACTGCCCTGGGCAGCCTTTTTCCCTGGCATGCCTCACATCCACAGGTCATGCAGCACTTGCAGCCCCTGGATCCCTCTTAGCACCCTGGCACAGCCTGATTGCCAACAGCTCCTCTGCAGCACCCAGGCTGGAGATGTTCAGGCTCAGGGAGAGGAACTGCCTGGGACTGACGGTTCTCAGGGCAACAAGTGGGTTCATTGTGCAGAACAGGAGATCTCGATTAAGCAGAGAATCATATCAGAAATAATGAATTAACTTATAATACATTTCCCCAGCTCCCACAGGATTGGTCCCAATGGTGCATTAAGTGGAAATGATAATGCGAGTCTGACTGCAACGATGACGTGAATATTGTTAATGTTCATATCCCCATTAGCTCAGGGGGGAGGGTGGAGTTCCACCTAGAATTTTGCAAACAGCATGTGACTACTGCAACATTTAGAAGAATCCTTTTAATTCTCTTTCCATTATTTTTAATTTCAAAGACTAGGAGCATAACAGGAATGACTGGTTCACTAAAAATAGCCATGATGTGATCATGGAGATACAAGCTTTTCTTGAGAAGACAGTCAGCACTGCAGGGTATACAACAGGGTGTTTTGCTTAGCTGTGGCATCATTCATCCAAATATAGGTAGTGAAAAAAGACTTGAAAAATGTGGTGTGTTTCTATTAGCAGAATATTTTAGCAGGGCACTAGGGAGAATGTTTTGTTTCTTCCAGCCATCATGGTAAGAAAAGAGATTTAATGCATTAAGAAGTAAAGAGGACAGGTTGCTTTGAAAAAATTGGCAGTGCAAAGGTTGTGGGTCAGCTGAGGTGCAGGGTGTGAAGCAGTGGGGGTGGAAGAGCAGTTGCAGTGCACAGGGATGGGACTGGGCAGCTGAGGATTTGTGGTTATTGAGAGAACTTTACTTGAGCATATCGATGGGATGGATTGGAAGCGTGGATTGGAACAGAGGACCGTTCACAGATTTTAGATGGTGGCCTGGGGAAGATGTCTGGGTTGGGAAGGGATGTAGCACAATGGAGGTGGGCTACCAGAGCTTGGTGTGGGTGAAACAGAAGGGGCTTTGGCTGGCAGTGGGGCAAGGCAGGGGATGATGGGTTTGGGGATGCAGCTGTGGCATGCTGGAATAAACCCTCTCACCATTCCCTTGGGCCCCATCTCTGGGAAGGGTAAATCCCAGTGCCACCACCCTGGCAAGAAAGCCTTTAGCAAAATGCAAACTTGATCTGTGGCAAAAAAAAATCTCTGTAAGTACGGGCCAAATAAACCCAAGGGACAAACTTTCCTACAGTTCAGGTAACTTGGAGAAGTGCCCTTGAATGCAGTGGGAGCATGCAGTGATGAGCAGAACAGGTTGCTCACCTCCAGGCGCAGTAATGCCTGTGTTTTCTCCAGCGCTCCTTTTTATTTTGAATTAGCAGCCAAGAGCAGGTAGGCAGCTCCTGAAATCATTTGCTTACAAGCCCTGATACCCATCTGGGATCAGGATGGAAATCAGATTAAGCTTGTTTGTGTGTTAAATGTTAGGGAAAAAATTACTTGTTCTAATAAGGGACAAGGGCGGGAATGTGCTCCCCAAAGTGGACAGCCCTTATACTGATCTGCCTGAGTCAACTCCGATCACACCAGACCCTTCCCTCATCACTGTGCTGCCTTCCCACCCTTCCAACTCGCCCTTTGCCTCCCACCACACAAAAAAGATGGGATTAAAGAAAAAAAAATACTCCTAGCAAAATGCCAGGGTTTTAAATTAAATTTAAAACAGTTTAATTGCCTAATTGCTCAGCTATTTTGTGCAGTTTATTAACAGAAGCAATTCTTCGGCAGTCATGCCAACATAGCAGAAAATTGGCATTTGAGCCAGGGGGAATTAAAGAGGCAGAGTGCGGAACTAAAACAAAAAGAATGCCTCGAACCTAGTGGAACAGACATTTGAGGCTTTCATCTCATTTTTATCTCTTTCCCTAATCTGCTGTAGAAAGATCAAGGCTTGGTTTTGCTTTTTAATGTGGGAATGACAGTTGCTCATCACCACTGCCTTTGCATTTGGAAAAGTACTGGATTTCCAAGGAAATGAATGTTTAAGGAAGCAGCACATTTACAAAGAAAATAAAATGCAATTCTTGCCAATAATATTGGCATCTTTTAGAAGAGTTAATTCGAGGGCATTTTTCATAATAAACCTCACTGTTAAATATGCGTGTGTGTATTCAAACAAGACTAGCAAATCATCCATATAAATGAATGCAAGCACTGACTGAATAGAAGAGATTAATATTCAGTTCTAATATACTACACTCATCATATGCTCTTTCCTTACCATACAAGGGGAAAAATAGAAAGGAGAGGAGAGGAGAGGAGAGGAGAGGAGAGGAGAGGAGAGGAGAGGAGAGGAGAGGAGAGGAGAGGAGAGGAGAGGAGAGGAGAGGAGAGGAGAGGAGAGGAGAGGAGAGGAGAGGAGAGGAGAGGAGAGGAGAGGAGAGGAGAGGAGAGGAGAGGAGAGGAGAGGAGAGGAGAGGAGAGGAGAGGAGAGGAGAGGAGAGGAGAGGAGAGGAGAGGAGAGGAGAGGAGAGGAGAGGAGAGGAGAGGAGAGGAGAGGAGAGGAGAGGAGAGGAGAGGGCGGTCATGATTGCAAAATAAATATTCCGGTATTTATTGCCTGTAAAAGAGAAATTCCAGTTGACTGTGGATGATGCTATTGCTCTGATCTTCAGGGCTGCATCCAAGTACCCATCTGTGGAGCTCTTGGTATGTCCTTGCTGATGTCTCCTCTCTTTCCAGCATAGACAGCCACTTGGGAAGCTCTTGTCAGGTGTTCTATAGCAGAGATATTAAGAAGGGAACCCCAGATAAACTACTGGGATTTCAGTGTAATTTTATTTCCTATGTGTATAAAGGATGCAAACAACTCACTGCTTGGGGGAAGACTTCTATAGATGTGATGACCCTGCTGTGTCACAGCTCACCCTGCCTCAAACTGAGAGTCCTGTACGCAGCAATCACTGAGATGGTGCCCAGGACAGCTTTTGTTATTGGTGTTAGTCAGGGTCAGGATTACACCCCAGTGTATTTAAAGCAGACTGCTGGCCATGGTATGGGTAACTGGAATATGTAGCTGCAGGAGTGGTGTTCACAAACTGAATTCCCTGCTGGTGTCTGGTAAATTGGGGCCACTTAAGAGATGACACATCACAGGTGAAAATGAGCCAGAGCAGAGCCCCTCATTCCTGTGTTTGAAATGCATTTCAAGATGCCCCTTTACATTTACAGGAAGGTCTGCTTGAAACAGCAGCTAAATCCTTCCAGCTGTATGAGTACATGACGGTAAACAGATTTTTCCAGATTGCATTCATCCCGTGCAATTTGGCAGGTTTCCTGGGGAGACCCAGAGCAGCCTTCGGGTGTGTCCCCATCTCAGAGGGGCCGAGCTGGGGGGGGTGGTGAGCACAGCCCCGCCCTGCGATGCTGCCAGGGACGGGGAGAGAAGCAGCCTCTGGTGCAGCATCACGCAGGAGCTCCTGTTTCAGGCTGTCTGCCCCCACAGCAACACACGCAGCACCAGCAGCTGGCGAATGATCAGTGCGTGACAATACCTGGGAATAAAGAAAGGGCAGCACTTGCTAGGTTTACGCTGAGCAGCGTGCCCAATAAAAGCGTCTCTTCTGTGAGATAATCCTGATGCCTCCAGTGCTGATTGTAGAGTGAGAGAGAAATGCCAGCTGACCTCGCTGGGGCTGAAGGCTCTCAGAGAGCTGATGGACTGATAACAACTTTATCCAGAACACTCAATGCCCTGTTTCTCCCTCAATTTCATCACGCAGATATCTCAGATTTTTTCCTGTACGTAGAAGGGCATGCTTACATTGCACTGTGGATTAAGCCAGCTGTACTAATTATTCAGTCAGATTAGTCTAACTTCTCCCTGTTTGAATTTTTGCAAACAACTCCACCTCAGATTTAGTTCAGACAAAATATCTTTGATATATTTTGACATATGACATTTTAATGCATTTGTCTATCTGAAAAACTGACATTTTCCATGAGACACGGGTATTTCCTGTGAATAGACTTATTTAGGTGCTAACTGTTTGTTTCCAAAACCCAGTTTAAATGGAAAATGTTCACACTGGCTCCATTCTTTCATCATGTGGAGAATAGGTAAATTTGCCTTCTCTCCTGGTGAGCTTTCGTGATGCCATCTCTCATTCATGGTTTGCTTGTTTCAGCCCTTGGCTATAACTGTAGAGGAAACATAGGTAACAGTCAAATCTCCATATCCTTGGGGTAGAAAATTGGGAATAATGAAGAGCAGTAGCCCTGGTGATATTCAAAACAATACCCCACACACAAGTGGGTGGGATTTTAACCTAAACATGAAGGGGAAGCTCCCAGTCTTACCATCCGTTCTCTGCAGGTGTGAAGGGATGAGGTGAAGCATTCTGTTCTTCCAGTAACACAACTGCAATTTCTTCTGGCTTTTTTGCCTCTTGTCTAGAAAAATGGTGAATGGGGCATTCAGCTTCCTATCTGTTCAAAGCTTCTGACACTACGTGATGACCACACATTTATTTTCTCTCAACCTCTGTTAATCTCGCTGTACTGAGATGGTTTATCTCAAGCTTTGCCTTTGTCACTAAGAAAAAGTGCATTTTCCCACGGGAAAACACATGTGCTTGAGCCAGGAAGCACCTGATGAGGTCAGAGAGATAAAAGTGCAGCCAGGACATGGAAAGTACAGCAGCACAGGGCTGCTCTGTGAGCCACAGGACATCGCAGCAGCACCAGGTGCTGCTAAGAGGCAGGGGAAGGCATCCTAAGAGCTGAAAGCTGAGATATCTGCTGCCACGGGCCATCACCCAAGCTCCGTGTGCCGTGGCATGTGGCACCTGCTGCTGTCCTGCTGCTCCTGCCAGACCCTGCGGGGTGCAGCGAAGGGAACAGCCCCCAGCTCTCCAGAATCCCCAGAGCAGACACTGCGGGAGATGGATCGCGGAGGCTCGGTGCGCTGAGGAATTGCTGCTCCTGCCTCAGTAGCACATGAAAGAACGCCTTGATGCACCTGAGAAGAAAGAGTTCGCATCACAGTGAGCTGTGACCTACTTTTACAGCCCCTCTTGGCGCGGCGCAGACACCGAGCGCGGCGCTCAGAGCCGCTGCCGGCGGCTCCTGCCCAGAGGAGAGCCCTCCTCAAACACGGCCCTGCCCGGCCACAGCTCCGGGGACTTCCCAGCTATTGAACCTAGAGCTCACGTAGCCTGCAAGCAGCCCTAAAGGAGCCTGTTTCACAATGAATTCCCACTGATTTTGACCCCTAATTCACTTTGATTCTCTTGAAGATCTCGGCTCCCAGCGCCTGGAGGAGGAGGATGCTGGAGGATTCACACAGCAGCCTGAGACGCCTCGCGGCCCCAGAGATTTCCAGCTGAACCGGTGCCATTCGCTTTCCGTGTTGCAGTCCTTCTGCCAAGTGCATGTCCTGATTTTGTGTCCTCTAGGTTTGGCACCATTCATCTTGCAAATGCCCCACAGCACAAAGTCCACTCTTCTCTGTGCTCCTTCTGTGATCTCTGTTTCGATTCAAATGTGTGTTTGGCAGAAGTCAAACTCCGCTGTGCCTCACGCCCCAGATGAGTGACCTAGAAAAGAGACTGCAGGTAACCCCTAAGACCCATCTTTTTACATCCCATGACAAAGCTCAGGGCATGGACCACTCAGGTGCTTTTTAAGGATTACTGAATATTTCAGCTCGCTGGCAATGCTAAAAAATTTGTATAGAACAGGTGTGGGAGAAACAGCCCAATCCCCCTCCTTCTCATGGCAGTTTTGGTGAATAGAAAAGTTGACAGGCAAAATTATATTTCACTTCGGTTTTTCAGCTTTATTTAATACTTTAAAACCAGTAAAAAGAGTATATAAAGCATATAAACCCCAGAAGTTTCCTTTTTTTAATCAGTGTTTTGAGAAAGAAGAAATTACTTTTATTTATTAATTGATTTCTCCCCACCTATCTGCAAAGTGAATCACCTGACCTGATGTGCCCCTCTGGGCTGAGAACCACTGTGTTGGTCCAAAAATTATTGCTGGGCTTCCTCAGCTGGGTGCAGGTGTAACTACATCAATGAGTGAGAAATGGCATTAGGGTTTCTCCAGAGCCTGGGAATTGTTGGGTGGAGAATGAAGCTGGAGGTCTTCTCTCTGCTCACTTTTTTTGTGTTTCTGCCTCTGAGTTAGTCTGAAGGGCACTGTCTCACATGGTTTGGATGGAACACCCTGCCAGGATGCTCTGGGAACACCCTCCCACCCCACCACCCAGCGAGAGGGAACTGATTGGAAAAGGTGGGGTTTGGTGTTTGTGCAAGCAGAGCTACTGAGAGGTGAGGTGTAATCTCCACTACAAATCTGGCTGAATCTCTTTTAAGGATAAAAGAGTGGAGTCCATGAAGCAGGGAAGATCAAAGTGTCGGTATTTAGATGTGGATTGTAACTGTGAAAAAGGTTTGGCCCTCAGGCAAATCCAGAATTAAGCTCTCATTTCAAGTTTGATGGTAACAAATTCCCACCAGTGGATCTGTGAGGTGCCCACCAGCCTGGAAAACACATGATCTGGTCCTGAAAAGCCAAGACTTTTATATGTGGGTTCCAAATAAAGGATTAACATTTTAGAGGGAAAAAAAAATTGGATTCAAGTATACAAATCCCCACCACCCACAGTCATAATAATATAGCTTATAAAGATCAGTGGGAGGTTAAGCTCAGGTCATGTCTCTGTTTTCCAGTGTATCCCTTGGATGCAGAACTGGGAAAATAAAAGTTCTCTGGTCACTTAAATTAACTGGAAAAATCAGATATGAATGCATGGCTGAACCCCACCTTCCAAAGTTACTGAAACTTCAAATCATACCTGTATCCCAAAAGGAAATGTCAATATTGATACAATTTCCTAAATTTTAATGTTCATTTCATGGTTTTAAATAAAAATAATGCATAGTTAATATGACAGCCCAGTAATTAAAAATACTTAGTTCCTATTGAAAAGGAAATGGGTTGTGACTTTACACACAGGCAATGTATCATTTCTTCTAAAAAAAAGACCCCAAGTGAAAATTTCTTTTAACAGAAATGGTTTCTTTGGCTAATCCACTTCTTCACTCTGCTGTGGCCAAATTGTTTTCCTGGGAGGAATAGCATACGATACAGATCTGGAAGTGTGTTTTATTTGGACCACGTAATTGCATTAATTGGTACAGCCACTGATCAATGTTAATTAAAAGAAAAAAAAGAAACAAACTACAAAGGCATACAATTTCAAAGCTTTCCAAGAAAATATTTGAGTAGTGAAGCCATTTTAGGCCTGTAGTTAACCCTTCCATCTTCAGCACTGTCAAATAAATCCTCTGCTAGGCTTGTGCATGCACAGTGGCCCCATTAATTTTAACTGGTGCTATCATGGGGCCAGAGAAAGTAAAGAATTGCAGTTGACTGCAATCATTCTCTCCCTCCCTTCCTCATCTGAAATGATGGAGAATGGATCCTGGCAGAAACACCCGGTATAACCCAATGGATCTCTCACTACAGAGACACAGTGAACCAGAAGCTCCTTCTAGAAGAACATGTGGGATGAGTCCTTCCTGTTGCTAGACTCACTGGGCAACTTCTCCTTGTGCCCCGTAGGTATCACATCGTTAGGGCTCATTAAGGGTCTGTGAGGGTCCGTGATGGAAAACCTGACTTCTGGCAACAGGAATATGGACCGTGAAATACTGAGGGCCAGACTGACCCTTCCTTGCTTTGAAGCTGGCGTATTGGCAGATTAGTGATGACCTGTGCTGAGTTTTGATGGCCTCAAGAAAGATGTGGTGCCTGTCCTGAGCCACTGAGAAACTGGAAACATTATGGTTTGAACAGCTGTTTAATGCAGACCCTTTTGAATCAGTCATATCCTCCTGCCCCAATAATCTTTCTTGCTAGGAAAACCTGTTGACTAACATTGTCAGAAGTGAGTGTGGGCAGTGGGAAGCCAGGGATGCATCCATCTTCTGACAGTAGGAGCTGCTGTAGCATTGTACGTGTCCCTGCAGACACCCAGATTAATGGTTTGACCTGGTTCCAAGAGCTAAGAAGTGTTCATGGCAGAGGCTTTGTCACAAAAGGCTGCCAAAATATTCTGCCAGACAGCAATAAACTCAATTTACATTATAACTTAACACTTCTTTACCCCTCACCCTCCTGCCAAGTATGACAACATAACATGCAGGAGCCTGCAGCACAGTGTAGGAAAAACCTTCTAACATTTTCAAGCACAAAATTCCCGTGAAAGACCAACTTGCTTTCTTGAAGAGCTGCTGTAAACTTCTGGAAAGCACTTTTAGTGTTGTCCTTCCCCCAGAAACAATCTCCTGCCTAGCTCCAAGCATGTACAAAAGACACTGAGCAAAATCCCCATGCTGTGTTCCTGCCCTGTTTCCATTATATCAAGAGACACAAAGGTCCTGGCTCACCTCATGCGACATGGCTCACGCTGTTTAAGGAGTGCAAAAGGAATTTCAGTCAATGGTCAGTGAAGCCTCCTCTTCAGTGGGGCAGGTACACATTCATGTTAAGTGCTGCAAAGCATTACAAACTATTTTGTTGCTCCTGTTTCTATCTGTATTTAGACCTGAATTAACCAGCACTTCAAAGTAGTTTTGAACTTGAGAATATTTTGCTTGGTTCCTGAAGAGCAAAGCCAACAATCCCCATTAAGGAAGCACAGCAGATGTCCAGAGGACACAACGAAGAGCGGTTCATGGAAGCAGTTCAAGTGCTGCTGGAATTCTGCTGTCTTCACCAGTTGCTCTGCTACAGTGACCTCCAAACTCTGCTAAGGGCATTAGAAACACCAGAGCCAGCTCTGTTCAAAAAATATTTCACATGAAGGGAAACAGGTTCAAATGGAATGAAAAGCAGAGCATCAGCAAATTGCAGCAAAGCACAAGATCTGCCTGTGTTTCCAGAATAATGAATGTATTGACTACATCAGCTGTGTGTATCTGTGCAGTAGCCAGCCATTTTCAATACTTTTAATGCATACAGCCATATTTTGTCTCCAGCAGCAGACTAATGCTGTAATGGCTGCATTAAACCCCTCATATTTTCTAATACAAGAGATCCCTCTCTGTACAGTTCTGAGGAATGTTCTTTTTTTTTTTTTTTTAGTACAGGTAAATTCACCTACGTGCACGTGGATTCTTCTATGACCTCTTACTCCAATGCTCAGCTTCCTCTGCCTTAGTTTGGAGACCTAATGACAAAGACCCATCTATTTTCCTCCCCCTCCAGACCTTGCTGTATTTCTGACAAAGGCCTGGTGACTGTTCTACTCCAGTATCTTTGAAGGAAGAATTCCTTGTTAATACGGTTGTCTGAAAAAAGCCCGTGTGTTTATGGCCAGCTGGGACGACAAGCAGAAAGGACACACAGATTTCTGGGTGTTGACATTGACATACTACAGAATTTTGCTGTTGCCACTCCAAAATTTATGAGCAGTTTGGAGTGAAAGTTATGCTGTGCAATCAGACTCTTATTTTTTGATAAGCAGGTACAGAAGACCATGTGATACAGAAAACCAGTGAGAAAATGTTGGGCACAAGCTTTCTGAGCTAGAAATGAAAATAAAAAGCATTCCCGAGTGTGTAGTCTGGAACAACACCCATCAGTTTAATTCTAGCAGGAAAATACAATGGTCTCCTGGATGTGTGGAACTGTCTCAAACAATCCACTCTTCCATTAGTGCTAGTGATTTTCTTTCTTTTTCAACACACAAGACACAGTTTTATCAAGCACCAAGGCTCAGTAACAGGATAAAGTTATTCTCTCCTCAACTCCTGCCTCCAAACCAGCCACTATGGCTGTCACCATGAGCTAACTCTATCAAAAGCATCTTAGGTGATTCAGGGGGGAGAGCTTAGGGGCCAGCTCATGTCCTGCCAGGGAATAGCCTATAACAACAAATAATACATGCCTGAGGCCAGGCTTGCACTGACCTTCCCACTAGAAACCCTGTCAAATAGACTGGTCCAGAAGACTGCACCCCTTTCTTGCCCTTGGAGGTTTGTGGCTGTGAGGACTCTCCTGGTGTGTGCTCCAGGCTGAACCTGTGTGGATTTGTGGTTTCACTCTCAGCAGTTTGTCAGGCAGGCTGCTCTCACCAGCACAAAGAACTGCTTCTTAAAGGAATCTACAAGGCAAATATCTTTTGTCTCCCTTGTTCTGGTAACAAAGGCAACACAAATTACTAGGAAGGCTGAAATGAAAATGGAGAATGAAAATAATTAAACCCCTCTCCCAGCAGCCATGCTGAGCCTGGCTTTCTGCTCTGGCATTATGCAGTTAGTGCCAGCAGGAGCAGAGCTGGCTCTAAGAAGGACTCTCTGGGTTATCTTATATAGTGCTAATGTAGTTAATATTTTTCATTTTTTCTTCCACGTGCCAGCAAATGGCCCTGTGTATCTGTCCTGTCAGTTCAGCACAGTCTACACAGTGAGCTGCACTCCGGAGCCCCATGCACCTTGTCAGCCCAAAATTAGCGATGGAAATGAACTTTACCAAGCAGCAGGAATGTGCTGGTCCCAGAAAGACAAATGCATGCTTTTAGTGGGCCCAGACACTCATTTCTTGCTGCTGGAGAGTGGTTTGGATGTGAAAACTTACTGGTGCTGGGATACACCTCAAAGGGAAAAATTCCTGCATATGTTTTCTTTGCATTTTCTTTTTAAGGAGTGGGTTTAGCAACCCTGAAAGAGCCAAATATTAGTGCAGATTGGAGACAGGAATCCTGAGGGCAGATACCTTGCTGGATTCCCCACAGAGCTCTGCCAAGGCACTTCATTCCTGGCCTGAGCACAGAGGCCTAACTCTGTCTATAGTCCCTGTGCTTGCTTTCAACAACCTCTGACATCACCTCTGGAGAACCCTGCCAAAAGACTTCTCTCCTGACCAGCAGGATGCTGTGTTCTACCAACCCTTATCACTATGAGGATGAAGCCCCCTCTCTTCATCTTCCAACAAACAGAGGGTGAGGCACTTTTCTTGCAACCTCCTTTGCTATGCCAGGTCTGCTTGGGCACACACAGCTTCTCCCAGCCCAGGACAACCGAAGAGATGCAAGTGGCAGGGGACGGTGGGTGAAATCTCTCAGCTGGATATAGTTAAAGCCACATAAAATTCCTGATCTCCAAAGATGAAAGTTGCTTATATGTGACCACCCTGGAAAACACTACTGTGGGAGGATTTGCAAGCACTTGGCACTGATTCCACTCTGCTCCCCTTAAGTCTGTGGGACTGCAGCCATTGTAGGAGCAGAGCTTTACCCTTATGAAGTGTTTCGATATTTTTGACTGATGAATTTGCACATTATATATGTGAAGCCATATGTGGCTCTTTCGGAACCACTCCAGTTTCCCATCCCTTGCAATGTGTTGTGCTGCTTTTAGCACACAGAAACATACGCCTCCTATCACTCACACTGACATCCATCAGTTTGCTTGGACCATTTCTCGACCGCTGGAGGCTGGAGTAGCACTGCTCGAGACAATGGGTTCCTCTTATTTATATAAAATCCAGCTTTTCCCCAAAATGATGAATATGTTCAGAACAGTGGCACACTGGAGGGAAAACAAGAGTGCATTTTTGGTCAGAAAATCAGGGGTATCTTTTCATTTCAATGCAAACATCTTTTAGACCTGCCTGCTGTGTTCAGCTTAGACATTACAGGGGCTTCTTCCCATGGAGATGGAGCCTAGAGACTGAGAACAATGGTCTCTCCAATTGTAAGTCTGTCTTTGGCGCTGTACTAGGAGTTCTAGTCAGCCATAGGAGTCCCAATCCTTCACAAAACACTGACAGATATTCAGCAGAAAGAAAACCCTTGTCCAGAGCTGTTACAGTCAACGTGCTCAGCATCCTACTCACAAAGGTAAGTTTGGCTCTTCACCCAGCTGTCAAAACAGGCCAGAAGTTCAGATACCAGAGGGAAGGTGCAGGAACAGAAGACAGAGAAGAACAGAAACCTAGAAAGCTACTTATGTTCACTAATAGCTTTTTTTTTCTCCCATGTGAATAAAGGCACGGGGAATAATAATGGGCTCTGTGCTTGTTAGCTGCAAAACACTACCATCAAGTTTGCTCCAAAACTTCTATCCTCTGTTATGCAATATACAAAAGAAAAAGGCAAAGAAATTCAAAGGCAGGAGGGAGTCTAAGTTCAACTTGTTGAGCAGAGTTTGATACCTTTGAGTCTCATTAATATTTACGTAGGTTGGGAGAATAGAAACTCCGTGCAACAATATATGCACTCAAAACTCCACTCGGTGTATAGACACACATCTTCCTCTGTACAAGTTTGTAGCCCTTGATGCTTTACAATTCTTAGCAAATCATTGTGTCTCAGTCAGAGTTACACCTCATTTCCCCCTCCCCATAAATATATTACGATCACATAATGTTTTAATAGCTTCACGGGAAAATTGAAAATAAGGCAAAGATGACAACTTCTTATGGATATAAATTTCAACAGCCTGGGTTTTTCCTTTTTTATGAAGTCATTAAATGCTTCAAATTGAACAAAAGGTAGTCTCATAGCTTTGTTTAGCAGGGAATTGGAAATGCGATCAAGTCTATAACTCTGGAAAAATAAACCTAACTTTGTCAACTAATTTTGCTTCCATTAGGCTCCACAATTCAACAGGCAATGATACCTTTTTAAGACGATCAGTAGACATGTTGATGAATTCCCAGCCTGACCATTGGCAGTGATTTCATCACATCTCTTTCATTCACAATTACTTTAAGAAAATATGCTCTTTACTGTGATTGATGGGGGAAGAATGAATTACAGCATATATACGAGAATGCTCTGAAGAAATAAAGCTGCTATTTCAACTTAGCTTCTTAATGTGATTCTCTTTTTGTTTTAAAATGAGGGACTAAATTTTCACATGGGCTGAGTTTGACCCTTTTTTTCTGGAACTCAGTTCTTTGTCCAAACCACCTTCCAACCTGCTGACACCAGGTCGGAACGTTGGGAAATAATGGATGAACACGACATCGGGCTGAAAACCAAGGGTTAACCCTCATGGTTGGAACAGCCCAAATCAAACCCACCTCATCAGGAGACTCCTCATTCTGTTGGAAACCTTAAGCCCTCTTTGTTGGTTCATCTCCCACAACAACCACTCATCCAACAGGATGGGCTCAAAGCATTTTTGGAGCAGTTCACAAGGAAGCAGGTGGCATCCTTGGGCTGTGAAGCTTTCCCAGAGCAGTGTGAAAGTCCGTAGCACAAGAGAAGCAGTCAGAAGCAGCAGCTGACAGCCTGGTGAAGATGCTCAGTGTGTGGAATTACAGAAGATGCTCTGCTGGTGGCTAGAAAATTCACATGCTGACTCTTCATGAAAAAAACTACCACTCACATCAATTAAAAAAAAGATTCCCTGTGAGGCAGAAAGGCATCATCAAAGTACTAATTCTTTCTAAGACTGATTTATTATCTGCTGAGCTAATAGATTAACAAAACAAAACATAAACAGTGGGTGTGATATGCTGGAAAGTCACCAACCCAAAGAAGATCTACATGTAGCAATAAGAGGGGGGAAAAAGCCATCGTTTTCTGATTCAACTCATTTGAACTTGTGCCAGGTGCCACAAGGGAATTGTGAAGATCTGGTGCATGCATAATCCATCTGGGAACACGTGTACATCAGTTACTGTGGGAAGCACAGCACACACAGGGATGCTGCATTGAATACAGGTCAAAGTGCAAACAGAGGGAAAACAATGGTGGAATTGGATAGCACAAAGCTGGGAATAATGAGGAAGCCTTTGTGTTTGTGTGTGCCTGCATGTGCTGGACATGCGCTCGCAGGGGATGTTGTGAAAACAGGCTTTGTCTGACAAGGTTTTTATCAGTCCCGTGGAAGTATAAAAACAGGCTTGGACCCAGGAAATTACTCACTTTCCATTGAACAGCCCTAGGAGGCAATACCAGAAACACAGATGAATGGAGAGCTGGTTTGGGATAGCACGAACAAAATACCAGTCTCTCTGCTTTCACTGTAGCTGAGACCCTCCAAATTCTCCTGCTCCTCCTGAAGTCCTTTGCTTTTCCTCTTTCTTACCCTTCAGGGGGGTAGCATCCCACAAGGGGTTGTCAACAGCTTATTTCAGTCAGATGCTCCCTGTTTTGTGTCAGGGGATCAAGACCCAAGTCTGAGTAGCTGGAATAGTCCCTCTTGTTGAGTGGCTTCTTGAAGAGCAAGAAGCTTGGTCTTAGACACAGGACTATGTGATCAAGTCACATCCTGTCAGTAGGAATGATTAGGAATGATTTCCCTCACACTAAGTTGTGGTCAGCTTTGGGGATATGCAGGGGATGTTTAGTGAGGAACATGAGTGAGGAGACATTTCCAAAAGCTCTCCTGTTGGCAGAAAGAAGGCTGCATAGGAGCACACAGAGCAATTTCTCTTCTACCTGCCAAAACACTGGCACTCAAAAAATTACCTCTTCTCCTCAGCCCCCTCCTGCAACATCACGTCACCTTCTAGCCAGAGGCTGTGGGAACTCCAGACTGTCTGTGGGAATGGAGTATTTCAGCAATGAGCTATCATGACTCTACAATGTCCCAGACCTCCTGAGATGGTCTGGGCGGCCCAGCCCTCCATGGAGCACTGCTGAGGGGCTCAGCACAACACCCAGCTGGACTCCTTGACATGGTAGTGAGAAACAGGGAGCTGATCACCACACAGTGCAAAGGAGACACTGCTGAAGTACCTGCCATATTCAGATCTGTAAAGCAGCTCCTTTCCAGGCTACCTGTGGATAGGTCAGTCTGCTACCCACCCACCTTTAACTGCTTTTGAGATGGCTACTGAGTCTTTGAGGCCAGAGGCATATTGTGGTCTGTAAGACCACATGAATTGTCCCAAAATCAAAGGCAATGTCATGTTGTTTTCTCCTCAACTGCAATCAATAGGGCTTTGGCATGGAAAGAGTGAGCACCTGCACATGGACACATTGAAAATGCTAACACAATCCCAGGCTTGGGAATTACAGGTTTGCCAGGGCAGAATTATCTGTCATGCAGAGAAGCAGATGAAGTCTCAGAAAAAAAATCCCTTATTAATCAATAGCTGATCTCTTTAAGCAAATAATTTCCAAATTTAGGATCTGTGCTAGAAGTGGGAGACCCAGTAGGGATTACAGCAGCAGTTTTAGAGCACAGAGTACCACCAACATCAACTTAATTTACTGAGCCTTTAGAAGGAGAAGGGTAAAATTGGACTGTGGTACAAATCATGTTGCTACTGTAAGTTTAGTTTGCCAGGCACAAATATCCTCCCAGCCAGGTAACTTAGTGCTATAAGTTAATGTATATCAGACTGCCATAGACCCCCAATTTAAAGTTTCCATTTGGCTCGGTGGGAATTAATTGTTGGGTTCTGGCTTCCTCTGTTTTCTTTCTAATGTCAAACACCCATCCAGCAAGAGCTGCAAATAATACCCTCCTAAGGGTAAATTGTGAGCTCATTGCTCGTTTAAGTCACATTGAGTGAGAATACTCCCTGGCTGTGCTCTGTGAATCAAAGACAGAGCATATGCAATCATCTGAAGCAGCAGCAGCAGCTGCATTTCCCAGAAACCTTTGGGAAACCTGACACAATTACCGATCAATACCCTCTCCAGTTAATTGATGAGCTATGGAGCCAAGAGGGAAAAAAAGAAAAAAGAAAAGAAAGATGCTATCAATAAATAATCTTAGTTAGGAAACTGAGGTCTGAGGAGAAGTGCTTGAAGTTCAAGGGATGATGACCATGCCTGGGAAGAAAAATGAGGGGCATTCACAAAAATACGTGTCTTTTGAAGATATTGGCCATGGTAGAAACTGAATAAGATGCAATGATGAACCCTGGAGAGAATGAAACCATTGCATCCTCAAGAAAACATGTGCTCATTGCTATGAAATTGCTGCCCAAGGCTCTCATCCTGACCTCTGTGTGCAGATTGACACACAAAGTTCTTTTCTACATTAAACCACTTCCAGACCCACTTCACCATGTCCAGTTAACGAGCCAAGTGTAAAACTTTGAAGAGGTCATAGAACAGAGCAAGCAGAAGCAAGAGGCCACGGCACAAAGCCAAAGAAGATCCTGGCCACTGTCTTCTGGCAGTGACAGCTGTAGCCACACTGGCTGCTGTTTTTCATCCTTGGTCTGTCCAGACATCTGCAGATGCACCACTCATCACCCATGGAACAACAGGACCAGATCACCCTGTAGAAGAGCTGAGTGCAGAGTCCACCTCATCCCAGCTATGGAGAGAATTGGAGCCCATAGATTAGGCCAGACATGTCTGAGTCTGAAACTCAGACTGGAGCTCTGCTCCTCACTCTGCCGTGTGTTTGTTCCATCACTGTGGCTTCAAGTCACTTCACTGCATATGCCACTGTTTCACCCCTCGGAAAACAGGGCAATCTTTGTCCTGACTTGTGTCTTATTGGTATCAGGAGGCTTCAAAACTGACAGCCAGGATAAAGGTGTTGAGAGGGGCTCTGAGCCTGTTGTTTTTACTGAACACATGGGAAAGGCTGTTTTATCAGCTGTCACCTGTGCTAGAGACAGCACCCTCTTGTCTTTTGGCAAAGGAGCTGATGTGCTTTTGTGGGTAATCCTGACCTTTTAAGGAGCCATTTCTGAGCTACTGGTTCAGCTGCATCTGTCTGTGGGTTGAGGGCAGGAACAGATGCAGTGCTTTAGCTGGTTAGTCCTTGAACGCTGCATCTGTGGTGAGGGATTGCAAATCCCCCCATCAGTGCTGAGTTTAAGGAGCAGCCCCAGCCAAACCTCTGTGGTTTCTAACAGCAGGGAAATACGTGTGTGCCCGTGTGTGCACACGTGTGTGCGCATGTAGAAATAGGGAAGGGGGAACAAGGACACCCCTTTGAAACTCCTTCTTGCTCTTCCCTTTGATGTGATGGCAGGGCCGGTGCTCACACACACAGCTTCTTTGCTTTGATAAATCCATGCCTCACAGGCAAGATTTCAAAGGGAATTTTCAAGCACCTTCCCTCCCCTCTCCTGAGGAGTTTGAGCTGGGAAGGGGGGAAGCTGGGTAGAAGTGGAGGAGTCGAGCATCAGCTGTGGAAGCACAGATGTGATAACCATCAGCAGCACCAAAATCACTTTTGGCACAAGCACAGTGGAAGGACAGGCTGTCACCTCACTTCTGTCTCCCAGGCTGGTGCAAGGTGCTGTGCCTTTGCAGCAGGATTGCCATATGTGCAGATGAAGGTGGGAGTGGGGGACCACCAAATATCATTCCCACCACTCTGGGAGTTTGTTGCCAAGGTCCGTTTGTTGGGTTCTGACTTTTTGGTTCATAGAACAAAAATCCACTGCGATTTCTACTGACTCACCTTATCACTTGGAGCCTGTAAATGACACTGTTGTCTCCTGCCTTGGGAGCAGTGCGGTTTAGCAGAAACCATGAAAGGATCCCCGTGTCCCTGCATATGGGGAGAAGGAGGCTTCCCTCAATCCTCAGCCAAAAGAGGAGATGCTCTCTGGAGTCAGAATAGGATTTGGAGATTATGATTCAGGAGTCTAGTGTAGGAGCCAGTGGCCTCTCAGGAGAAATCTGGCTTAAGAGTTTTAGTGGGGGAAAAAATGACACATGCAGGAAGAGATTGCAGTCCCTAAAACTTTTGCAGGGTGAAAATTCAGTCCTATTAAACTCACCATGATTTTCACCATCACCTCCAGCAAAAAGAGGCTTGTTTGCCCCTTTTGGTCTAAAAGCTTCACTGAAGTGGGAGCATGTGTGGCAGGGACCAGCCGGGTGTGGTTCCGTGCTCCCATCCCCAGCAGCCACACAGGAAATTCTTCCCCGAGAAGCACAGGAGTCTGCACCCACTCAGGAGTGCTGAAATACACCTGCACAAGCCTGGCGTGCTCGTGGTGGCTCCTAGAGAGGAGTCAAGGGAAAGAGGATCCTTGGGAGCTTGCCTTTAATACAGATGCAGGCACTGATCCGTACGTGGACAAGATTAAATCATCAAACATTGTGAAATATCATAAGAACAGATTTGCTTTTGCTCTGGGAATTTTACCAGCTCTGCCCAACCCTTCTCAAGGGTGATGCAGGTAGCACATACAAAATTTAGCACACGTCTCCCACAAAGAACACCTTTTCTGCCAGAATAGACAGCAGAGGTTAACTTAATAAACACGGCAGCTCTGAAATGTGCTGCTTTGTTACAGGAAACTCAGAATGGACAGATGAGGAAATGGGTAGATCACAGGGATTCAGTGACACTGTATGAAAAATTTCATAAAGTTCCTTTTACTCAAAACTTCCAGTTCTTTGATTTCTCATGTTATGTTTTCCCTGAAATTATGCACTTTGATGACAGTCCAAACAAAAAAAAAATTTTTTTTTTCCAAGAAAGTCCTAACAATGTGATTTTGTTAGGGTCTTTTTTTTTTTTTTTTTAATGGGATAGTAAATTACCTTTAAAAAATGATTCGAATTTTTATTTTTGGAGGAGGGGGGGAAATGGAGTAATTTTATCATGGCAAAGTTAAGAGTAATTTGTAAGTCACTGTCAAGTGTAGAACAAAACCCTTTTTTTTTTCCCATGTGAAACACTGCTTTCCTGATCTTCCCACAAATCTCTTTTATTTTTCTTTGCACATTTTTTTTAACCACACTTTACCCAACCTACTTGCATACAGATGAGCAAAATAGTTCCTACAATACTATTCATGAGCATCTATCTAACCTCAGACTTCTGTCAGGGATACAAAAAAAATTATTTTATTTCTAATGGATTAACAGCCTATCCATTTCATTTTATATTGAGGGATTTGGATTTATTTACAGAGACAGTGGAATATTTGGCTGAATTAACAGTTTTTGCCTGCTTTATGGTGAAAAGCAGAAACCCCCTCTTATTTCACCTTTTATGTGTATTATAAATCAGCTTAAGTTCATAAGGATTTCTATGATTTTCTGCTCTAATATGCTCACAGAACAGCATAAAGGGCTTTAGCCTGAACTGGAAAATGGAAGTAGTCACTATATACCACATATAGCCAACAAGCAAAAAGATATCAATGTGTTCTTGTAGCAGCAACATATGGTTTCCAAAAAAATCCATCCTTAAATATACATTGATTTTTCTGAGATGGGAAACTCAGAGTGAAAAACCTGTAGGAGATAGGGCGGTGGACATCAACTCAAATATTATGATCTGCTGAATCAAATCTGAATTTTAGATTGATCTCACAAGCAGCAGATTCTTGCCTGAACTTCTGTAGTGATTTGAAAAAGATGGTGTTAGGGAGATTTGCATATTATTACAGAGGTACGGAGCCAAATTACCTCTGTCAGGATGAGATAGAATTTCTCCTTTGACTGTGTAGTGCCACAAGGCATCCTGAGAGCCTTGGTATGATAGATTGTGTTGGGAAAAGGAGTTCAAAACCCAGAAAGTACCTGAAATAAGCCAAAATGAAACGTTGGTACTTCCTAAAAGAAATTAGTGACCTTATTATTTTGCCTAAGTTGTCTATTTTGCATCAACCTGCTCATAACCAAATGTTGTAATGTCAGAAATTCACATGGGGTTGCAGCTTGCATTTCCCATTAGCTCCAGCAACAAGCTATTTATGTAGGACTTGTCATTGTTCTGTTAGAGTCTCTCCTAAACTTTAATTAATCTGTCCTTTCAACACCCCTGCAGCCCTGTAAAGTGAGGATACAGCTGGTATTCCTTTTTGCATGATTAAACGCCTTGCCCAGGGTCACCCCAGGAGTACGAGACAGAGCCAGAAACACAGCCTTGCTCTTCTTAATCTCAAAGGGCTATCCTTCTTCAAATCTCTGCCTTTGACGGGTCTTGGCAGAGGTTCAGTCAAGTCTCATCCTAAATTCCTTCAACACTCGATTCACATTCACTAAGAGCTGAGCTCCAGGGGCGTACGATATTGAGCCAACCTGGCTTCTGCCTGTGTTCTTGGCCAATTCGGCTGAGGATGCCATATCTGAGTCAAGCCAAAGCTTTGAATTTTTTGAAATTCATCCACTGCTCATCCTTACAGCTCACACCTCCAGACAAAGGGAAGCAACTGCTTTTCCGGTACAACTAGAAGGAAAAGGAACTTCTCTTTCTGCATGTATTCAATCTTATTTAGCTCCCTTTCTCTCTCTTCTTACAGAATTTATAGTGTATATGGAAGCTATAAAAAGCAATGAGATGCAATTTATGCAAGTAGCATGCTAGTGCACCATAAGTTCCTGTCCCTTCCATGAATTAGGCTGGGATAAATTTTTATGTCTGGGCTTCATGCTGACATGTCTTTAGGTGGCTAATACAGCAAGTGCCAACTGGAGGACACTGAAAGTATCAGCCTTGCAAATCAAGGTCAACTACCCATATAAATACCTGGCCGAAATATCGCCAAATGGCAGTGTCACTGTTCTGCCTTGCCCAAGGAAAAGTGCAGCCATGGCTATTTGTTCCTTTCCTGGCACTCTTTGGTGCAGCACATCTGTTCCTTCAGCTGCTATCAGAGCCTTTGGCAGCTCCCTGCCCCTCTCTGGTCCTTGCCAGCCTGCTTTGCATGGTGATTTGCAATCCACATCCTTTCAGTTTGAAGCTATGGCTAATGAAACAGGTGGCTGTCATTATTAAGAGGACTTGCTGTTCACTCCTTCTTGATCCACCACTTCTTGCAAGGTGCCAGTGCCATTTCTTCCTTCCACTGTATCCATCGTGGGCACAACTGCCAATGCCACCACTTTTCTGACAGTCCTGCCATTCCTTCAAAGGGAATGAAAAGACTGCTGTCAACCCATCCAGAATCCTCTTCCCACAAGCAGAATACCCTCCCAGCCCAGAAATTCTTAATCCAAACTCTGCCATCCATGGGGAAGGGAAAGAACAGGTGGACAGATGGACAGGGCTGGAAAGTATGGACAGTGACAACACCACAGCCGCAGGAGATCTGTTACAGCAAGACCTCCTCTATGGCAGAACTGCTGGAGCAGAGCTGGAAGTGCTGGAAGGAAGAGCTGACCTGTGGGGTTGATGGCCTGGCTGAGCTGGCCCCATCCCTTGCTGCTTTTCCATTCCCTATTTCACTTCTCACCTCAAGTGACCAGCAAAAAGTTTGGTCTTGGGAGTTTCAGTCTGAGCAGGGCTTTAGGAGAAAGCACAAAGAACAGTGCAGCAAGCATTCATGAGCACCCTCGTTCCTGCAGAGCTCAGAGTGACCTTCCCTGAGAGCAGCCCACTCACCAGGAGATGAAGTCAAATGGAAGGACCACATGGTACTGTGCCACCAGGCAGCTCTCAAAGGTATCCTTATCCTTATCCTTATCCTTATCCTTATCCTTATCCTTATCCTTATCCTTATCCTTATCCTTATCCTTATCCTTATCCTTATCCTTATCCTCATCCTTATCCTTCAGCATCAGACCCTGCCCACTGGCCCATCAGCCTCACTGGAAGGCTTCTTGCCACCAGCTCCTCAAAAAGTCAAACTTCCTTTTCTACTTTAGTAAGCTGTGTTTTGGTCCACTCAAGAGCAAACCTTTCAGAGAACATTTCAGAGTCCTCTTTGGCTACTGAGGAGATCAACCAACTGTTGGGATCAAGGCTGATTTTGAAAAAGCAAGAAGAAATAATTTGTGTATATTTTAGCACAGCATAGATATGTCTTCTTCTCCTGCCCTGCAATAGAATTTCCACTGTCCTCAGTGAAAACACCTCTGTATTAATGAAATATATTAAATATTGCTATAACAAACAACAATCATTGTGTTTCTTGGAGCTCCCCCAGTCACTGCTCACTGTACATCATTAGTAAAACAGCAAAATAAGATTACAGCTTTATAATAAAAGAACACATCCTGCATGGTAATTTACCCCTTCAGGAGACATCTTCTCAAATTCATTAGATTACAACACTGATTTTCTACAGTTCTTTGAGGAACACAATGTTGAACATGATATGCAGCTCTCAAATCCTCTCGAGAGTGGACATCATTCTCATAGCAATCAGTGGGGCTCACACAAATATAGGTATGAAACTCAGCAGGATTCGTCTTCCCCAAAGGCCTCTCCTGGGTAAAAGAGCCAATTCAGAGATACCTTAAGCTCCTCTCTCTTTGCACTGAAACATCTTGTTATCAAAGACAGCCTGGGTAAGTTTTTAAAAATCTGCTGCAAACAAAGTTCATTGGCTATGGAAACATCCTGCATTATCTCTTGTTCAAGTGTTGTAAATTTGTTCTTTTAGTGACCTCAGAAACTTACTTGAATAACCTTTTCCTCTGGTCCAAATTAGCATTTGATCTTTTCTGTGATAGCTGCTGTGGAAGTGTTATGGTAATGAGAGCTTTCACTTGAAGGAAAGCTCCAAGAAAGGCTCTTCTCAAGTCGTATGTCACTGCAAAACACAAACAGTGTTTTCATGACCACAATTTTCTTTGCTCAGACTCTGATGTAGCCTCAGATCCTTGAAAATTCTCTCTTTTCTTTGTATGCAAGGGAAATTTTGCAAGGGAAATGCAAAACATTCTAAAATACATAAAACAACCCTGGAGGAACTTCAGAAGTCCAAATATTTTGCTTTTCTCCTTTATTTACATTCCATTTGCTTTTTTTTTTTTTTTTTTTTTTTTAAGTTCTTTGCATTCTTATGTTGGAATAAAATTATCTGAGAAACCACACAGTCATGCCTTTTCACAAACACAATGTGGTTAAGGAATAAGGAGTAATTTAAGAATGTTCTTAAAATAATCTTGCATGGCAAATCCCTTTGTTTATGAGGATTAAAGAACACATGATAATTTTTTAAGCTCATTGTCTTGGTGATACTAAAGACATATTCATGGACTCTCTGTAAGTCACTCAGTGTTGAATACACCCAAGGAAAAAAGATTCTTTGTATAAATTTGAATAGATCCTGTGCCACCTGGGCATAACCTCTTTCCCTATTGACAAGTCAAAGGCCTGGCAAGTTGAAGAATCTACCTATAGATAAGAAATGATCGCTTCCAACACACATCCTATCAGATTTTATAGGGTTCCCACAAGAAAACCCAGTAGTTCTGGACCATCAGTTAAGTTTCCCTATCTCATATGAGATGAAAGTGTTCAAGGACAGGTTGGAGGGGGCTTTGAGCAAACTGGTCTAGTGGAAGGTGTCCCTATCTGTGGCAGGGGGAAAGAACTAGATGGCCTTTAAGGTCCCTTCCCACCCAAACCATTCTGTGATGCTGTGGTAGTTCTGCACTAAGGTTGATGGTTGTCTCTCAAATTATGAAGACCAAGAGTAGGTAAGCTGGAAGAAAAGATTTCTGAAGAAAAGGAAGAGGAGGAGGCACTTGACGAAGGCAGGCGAATTACCTGGTACTCATCACACCACTGATGCTGGTGAGAGCCAGTCAGAGCTGCAGAGAGAGAGTCTTATCTTTGATTTTATTTCTTCATCTTCCTTATATAAAATGCATCCTGTTGTCCATTCAAGCTCTATCCGTTAAAAAGATTAAGTAACACTTTTAGCAAGGAGCACCACAGCACTGCCAGCCTCTGTGGCTAGGTCTGTCACTGTTTGCAAAGGACCAGGGAAGTCAGGGAGCTCTAAGCCACTGACAAATGATTTCACCCAAAAAGTATGCTGGTATTAAGCTTTTAAAGGCTGGTAAATCTTCTGCTCTATTAAACCCAAACCCACAGAACCCATTAATTGGTGTCTTTCTTACAGTGAAGCGCTGGTTCTAATTTGACATATATTTTATGCATCACTCTACCCCTTAGTTCATAAAAATGATCCAAATTCTCCTCACCTCGCTGGTTGAGGCCACTTTCCAAATGCCTGTCCATAATCTTAGATGAAAAATTATGGCCCTGGAAAGGTGATGTGTCAGAGGAGCGTGAGATGCACCAACACACATGCAGATGCAAGGCAACAATCTGCTGAATTAAAATTACAAAAAGAGGAAATGATGAACCATCTCGTTAACTCAACTTGTCACTCTGATGGCTTCACTCCATGTAAATAAATAGGGAATGGGAGAAAAAAAAAGAGCATCATTACAGCCGAGCTAAAACAAGAACGTACTCGGGTCATCACCCGCTGTAAGCGACATCAGTAATGATATAGCTTTAACCTCGTGATGATTTGGCCACCCCAGCCTGGCCATGGCATTTCTAATGTGTGATCAGACCTGGTGAGAGCCTGGGCACTGCTGGGGAAGGTCTCAGCACAGCCAGTTCCTCTGGCTGTATTGATAGTTCAAGGAGTTCATCCAGACAATGCTCAGTGCTTAACAGACCCCACACTAATCTCTGAGCATTTCCCTTTTCTAAAGCTTGAAGCCATATATGTTCTGTAGTGGACTTTTTTTCTCTTTAAGATTGTCTCCAAATATTGAATGACTTTGCAACACAGAGGCTTTTCCACCTATTTTTAATCAGTTAGTTAAATACAGAAACAAGCTGAAATTCCAGGGTGCACCAAAAGCAAAGGCAGCTGTTCAATACCAGCAGCTCAAAATGATGAATACCACACTTACTTCTATCTGAAACACAGAAAGCAGCTTCACACTTTAATAAAGCCCCTAGGAAAACTAGAATGAAAAATCTAGCCACATTGCTAAGCCAAAAACAATTTAATGGGTTTGGAAATGATGTCTGATCTCATGTTAAACAAGGTCCTCAGTAAATCACCAGGAAAAAGATTCCTCTGATGAAAGGGCCAGCGTTCTGTGGAAGGCACACCGAGGCTACCAGCTCATGGGGCTCAACGTGGCACTCCTTATTGGATAAAATCTACAAGCCCAAGGTTCCTTGCTTAGCTCCAGACTTGCTGACTCTACTCTCTACCCCTAATTACACCTTAACATACTTTTGGTTACAGGATAGGTTTTTTTCTTATCCCACCTTTCTTGTACACCCTAAAGCAATGACAATGCCTTCTAGCACCCATCCAACAGCTTTATACACAGGTGTATATGGTTATGCCATATCTATCTACCTATTAATATAGTTCTAGTTACAGCCACAGCTGGTCCAGGATCTCTCTTGTGATTCACAATGTTGTGCTGTGGGGTTATGCCACTTCTTCCTATGGACACGGGGCTTTGTCCCAAACCCTTTCCTCTCAGGCTGGGAAGGCTGTCAGCTGAAGTTAATGCAAAGTCTTGGGGAAAGAGTTTACACCTGAATATTTCATAGAGCCATAACCTGCACAAGACTGATGACAATTTGGGAAAACAATAGTAAAATAATGGCAACAACAACAATAGTAAAAATAACAATAAATGTTTTCCCTTTTATTCTTTCCTTCCTTGCTGAAAATGTGTTGGAAAGGGAGGCATTGCAAGAGCTCTGAACAACCTACTTTGAATTTTCCCATCAACTTCTATTTCTGCAAATTTTCTTCTGCACATCAGCTGCCCAGGGAGGGCTGGAGCACTGTGTGAAAGACTGGTCTCATGGGCCACTCTGGCAGAGTGAATGCTAAAGCCTCTACAACAATGTTGTTCTCAAGTGGTTTCCTCATTTTCTGGACTTCAGAGCTCCCAGTTATTTCAGTCATGGATAACAGGATCCACTTATCCAGATGCCTGTATAAGCTCTCAGAAACTGGAGGCTTTTTTGTCTTTTGTTTCTCTATTCTATCATATATACTACATTTCCCTCAGCGTGCTCTACTATCAGGCCCTTCACTCTGATACAGGACAGCAAAGCTTGTCCCTACAGACTGCAGTCAATTTGAACGACTGCAGCCAAATTTGATAGCCACGTACTGCAAGTTCTCAGCCATCAGAGTAGTTTCAAAAGAAACATGGAAATTTGTTGTATTTTGAATCTAGTTTTTGTTCTTCCTTTTCTATCAGATGCTTGGGGAGCACTGATGGAGATGGGAGGGACTTGACAGCAAAAAACCAGATTCCCCTCAAAAACTCAGATCAGGGGGCAGAAAGGGCTGGTCCCTGACATGTGTATGAGCATCCACCCTTTTCAGGTCTAAGTGTCCATGCTGCTAATAAGGTTTGAATTGAAATCCACTTCCAGCCACCATCTGTAAGACTCCAACTGGACCCAGATCAATATGATCAAAGGCACGCTGTGGATGCTACTCAGAGCATACCCCAGACCTAAGCATAGCACTCATTTAAAGCACGTTCTCACTGGGATGCTGCTGATTTGGTAAAACTCACATTTCTTTAATCCTAACTCCTAAAAACTCGCTCCTCACGCCTGCAGCTGCTCAGTGCTCTGGGTTGTTCATGGACATTTCCCTATCCACAGCCAGATGGAAGCAGGCTGGAGGAGGCCAGGTGGCATGTAGAGAAATGAATTTTTGTCCCCTGCACCATGAGGAGGAGTTGTCCTCTGTCACCTCCCAGTTTCATCCAGCTCTTCTGTTTGCCTCCTTCTTCTCCACCCTTCCTCACCCACTCGCCAGCAGTAGCAGCTGTCCTGCCCTGTGGGCACAAGTTTTGTTCTCTGTGCTAAAGGAGGGTCCCAATAGCCCCTCTGAGTTCTTCATCACCTTTTGATGCAGCCAGACACCAGGGGATATGCTCTCATGATCTCTTCTTGATGTCTCTTACTGAGGATCCGAGGGGCATGAAGGGTAGGACGGAGAATAGTTGTGAAAGTGACATTTCCTATCCATATTCCTTTCTGTGTCATGAAAACACACTTCCATCCCCTGTAGCATTTAATCATGTGGCTTTAACTTTCCTCCCAGCACACAGAGGGAGGGGGAAAGTCCCTGGCTAAACTCAGAATGCCATTTTGTGGCAATTTATGAACAAACAAGCTTCCCATCAAACCAATCCTTAGAAATGTCACTCCAGGCTGGCACTAAGCAGAGATTAAACGATGGATTGTCAACCTTCTTTTTTTATTTGATGTTTTGAATTTCACTGTTCCTCTCTTTCATTAAAAATGAACTAGAGGGGGAAAAAAAGCAGAATAAAATAGAATCCTTTTACATCTAAAAGTCAAGATAATTATCTCTTATATCCAACCCACTCCTCCAAGACTCTGAATGAAGCCATCATTAAAATCTGTGTCCATCTGGTGACTTTTCCACAGATAATTAGGTGAAGAAGTCAGTTAACAGATATGTTCTGCTGAAATATTTCTCTCTCACTCCGTCTTTTTAAAAACTTCCAGACATGGCCCATGTACAAGCTAGATGCTGTTTGTTCATCCCTCAGGGTCTAGGAGAACATGAGGAGAGACAGGGTGGGAGATGGGTGCTTGGTGAGATGCTCCCCAAGGCCCTTTCATGGCATCAGGGCTGGGAAAAAAAGGAGGAAGGGGATGCAGGAGGCAGCAGGTTTGACTGGTGCTGTGCAGGAAGCCCTTTGGGGAGCTGGTTGGATGTTTTGCTGGCAGTGTTTCAGTGCATTTCTGTGTGGGGCTTCTTTTAATACTGTGATTTTTCTCCCCATGGTTTGTCAGGCACTCAGCCAGCCTACTAAAGACTCTCTACCAGATCCCCATCTGCTGCATTTATTAGAGCTTGTCACCCTAACACCTAGAGGCTGCAAGGTATTGATTCCTCCTGCGTCCAGATGGATGGTTCACGGGATACCCCCTCCTCCCCCTGACCCTGCACCAGATCCTACTGTTGGCACTTTGAGGACTGCCAGTTTTCAGATAGCCTCAAACTCACAAGAAGGCTCCTGTGGGAGCCCTGCAAAACTGGATATGGTTCATACTGACTGATATAAATGTGGGAGAAGGAGTGAGCAAGGTGTACTGACCTCATTCCCAGCTCAGTGCTGGAGGCAGCATCAGTCTTTGAGTGCTGAAACCTTCTCTAGGGTCACAGGAGAAATATTCACCCAGCCTTGCACCTTAAGAGAGCTTGGAGCTCATGTCAAGTGGGCAAGTGTCTGAGTGTGGCAGCTGAGGGCATAAATCCCTTAATGATTCTGCCATCAAGCACCCAGAAGGTCTGGCCAGTTACACACATCGCCCAGGGTCAAGGACAGCTGACTGATGGACTTTCAGAGCTCACTGTCCAGTCTCTCACCCACTCATCCAACTTATTTTTCCCTTTGCAAATGTATCTGGCAGAAGCAGGTGCCCTTTTCCACAGAGACCCCAGAGTTCACGGCCCCACAGCTCATAGAAGGACACACAGCGCTCTGGTTTGGGGATCAGGCATGCAAGGAATTGCTGGCAATGCCATCTCCTGTGTGTGTGTAACACAATTCCATGACTGCTACACATCCATCACAGGAGTGGGAAAGGCCCTTGGGATTTTGGATGGCTTTTCTAGTGTGCTATGTGGCCCCTCCCAGCTGGACGGTCGGGCTGCACTGCTTTGGGGCTCAGCAGTCTCTATTCCGCTCTGCTGTTTGAGAATATAACCCCCTGAGAGTAGAAACCCTGCCTTGCTCACTCCCCCTCTCTGGAAAATGTCTGCCTCGGTTTGGCACAATTACATTAATGTGGTTATAATTCTAGAGGGATTGTAACAAGTGAGCAATACAATAACTTCCCAATCTTCTCTCAAAGACAAGTAACAGACCACAAGGACTCTGGCTCAAGGGAAGCAGGATACACTGACCCAAAAGGTCTTGGCTGATTTTAATTTCTTTGATTGAGTTCATGAAAAATTACTGGAAGGATTTTCATTGTCATTTACTTCTAAATTTTGGGGTTAAGTGTTAAGAGAGCCCAGAAGGGTTAATGTTCACCAGACTTCATCTCTAGCTGATGATTCTCTGCTGCTCCTACATTTACATCATGCAATGGTCATTATAGCTAGAGATGAGAAAACTTGCTAAAAGGAGCTCTCTATGGACAATGGACAGAAATAGAGCTGGAGGAAGAATTGAACTGTAGCAAGGGAGGGATTGCAGGCCATAAATACATCACACTTCTTAAGTACAACCATAGCTCACTACAGCATCATCTAAACTACTGCACATCCTGTTTTGTGCTCCACTGTTCACGAGCAGTATAGGAAAAGCTGTACAATTCAAACACACAAAGAGAATGAACAAGGACTATTTTCTTTAATGTTACTGCAGTTTTCAGGAACACTGGTTTTCTTCAAGGCCATGCAAGGAAGGTGCTGAGCCAATTAAGATATTTTTCATATCTCGTGATAAGTTCACTGTATTGGAGTTAACTTTGCCTTGTACATCTTCATCAACAATGCAATATCCCTTATACCAATTTAATTTTACACTGCCAGCAAGATAAAGGCAATTTATAAGTTTCAATGAGGGCAGACTGGCTGGGCTCCAATCCAATCCAGAGAGTGTAACGTTTGCTGGGGAATTGCTCAAGACCTTAATGTCTGGCATATGGTGAGCTGCTTTCATTTCTGACCTGTGCAATTAAGGTCAGCAGCAAAAATTACATTAAAACAGTTCTTTATTAATCATGTTCTATCTAGGGCAGATGATGACAACCTCTAAGCACAGAGACCCAGCAACCACAAAGCAAAATACTGTGAATTTCAAAAACCAGTCATTAACAAAGCTTTGCAGGACATTTCCTTCAGTGTTTTGCCCACGGCTTTGTAACAATAAAGTGTAGTGGTCACATTTTGGGGAGAACAACATGCAATCAGTGCTAGATAGTGATATTCATTCAAAGTGTGGTGTATTTCAGAGGCATGTGGCAAGAGAAATCCATGGGGACTTTATACCTCTCTACTCTGTTGAAGAACACATTCTCCAAGCAGGCACTAATTTCTGAAATGGCTCAGGGTATCTCTTCTCACACATGCCTGCCCTAAAGACCAACTGATCTCCCTTTTGACATGCTGTGAAAAGTGTCTCTGGAAGCTTGTGTTCAGCAAAAATTTCGTTTTCCTGAAACTCAGCTCTTCACTTCCCCCAGACAGGCGCAAATAAAAGTAAATTCACAATGCACCATGAATTTGCATGATGTACTGGGGAGAAGGAAGCCACCCCTTCTTGCTCCAAAGGAATACCCCCACATCACAGTCTTCTTCTGGACCTAATCCAAAGCCCACCTAGTGCCTCAGACATTGGTTTAATCAATTTTTCCTTGGATTTTGTCCTATTCTGTCATGATATATCCCCTGACCTTGCAACGTGAACACTTGCAGCAGAGGCCTGTAGAGCTACTGACCCATCTGAACTGACCAACAGATACTCTTCAAATTATCACGTTTCATCCTCTCAGGGACAAGGATGATTGTTTCAGATTTTTGCTACTGGTGCAGTGATGTTGTGACCTACAGTGTCACAAGTTCACACCCAGTACCTGGAAGAGAAGGAGTGACCACAGGAGGAACAGCCTGAAAGCTCCACTGAGCAGTGCCCCAGTGATGATCCTGACCCACAACAGGAAGGCAATGTCAGAGTCAATAGAAACAGAGAGATGCTGGGTCTGAAATATGAAGTAGCACAAAAAAACTCAACACATTGAAAATTAAATGAAAAATAGAGGAATCCAGGCAAAGGCAAAGATGAATTTATAATTCCTATCAAGAGAAATGTATAAATGAGGGAAAGACTATCTGAGCCCACGTATCTTTATTCCAGCATTCCCAGGCATCTGCATTAGGTGCTAAGAATAGCAATATTATCTCATCTCCCTTCTCTTTGTTGTACACTACTAATGCTAAAAGAAAGGAAAAATAATGAAAACAAGGCGTTCCTGTCCCTATTGTTCAGTGAAACATAAAAAAGATTCAATTGAAAAAGAAAACAATAGCCAAAAAGTTCTGTTTTACAGTTAAATATCTTCACAATCTCAATTACTAAAAATGAAGAGTAAAGCAGGATTTCACCAAAGCTGGCCAGCCATCAGGAAGCCATTCTGGTAAGACTCTCCCTGAAAATACCAACAGTCTGTCTTGGTTTTGTGGTTTAATTTTTTGCTTTTTTTTCCCCCCTGCATTCCTCCTGCCCTTGCTCACTGTAATTAGCCCCATAACTTTTGCTTTGAATAAATATCTTTGCTTCTCCTCTCTCCCCTTCTCCACCTCTCGGGATTATTTTCACTCCATTTTTTTTCTGTTTTGTTTTGTTTTCTTTAACTAATTCCTTTTTTAAACACTACTTGCGTGCTACCCTGCCCCTTCACCTTGCTGGTGTGACCTCTTTCTCTTTCCATCTACCCGATATGTGTAGCCCAGGACTTCTGTTATCCCCATGATAGGTTTATTTATCACACTCTAATGATTCTTCTATCCACGCTCCACATCTCAAAGGCTAGTTCTCAGGGAAGAGGGCAAGAGGTTGCTGTGTAGCAATTTTTGTTTATTTTAAATCTCAGTAAACCACTTGAGCCAGAGAGGCAGGAAGAAGAAACCTGTGTCATCTTTTTTTTTTTTCTTTTTTTTCTTATATTTAATGGAAAAAATACACCTGCAGCCAAGGCTTTTTGGCACATGAGCCCTCCTAGCCAGAAACATCTTACTGCTTAAGCAAAAAAGAAATGTGCAGCTACAAAGTGTATTTTACTCTAACTGTATGACTTTAACAAGCAACAATATGGACACAGGTAGGATTCGAGCTGTACAGGCTTGAATTGCAGTGAACACGCTGGTGTGATGTACTCCAGGTACAGATAAGATCACAAGCCAAGGCTTTAAGCCCTTGGTCCTAAGACTAAGCTCAGTTTCAGGGACTGAATTTGGTGTGGGAATAGGGCTGTATTTCTCTGTAGCCAGCTGGAGAGGGCAATGTAAAGTTTCTCCAGGCTTTAGGCTGCCTGCAGGAGCAGACGTAGCACCAGGTCCTGCAGAAAGCCAGCTGATGCACAGTCAGCCCATCAGTAGGTTTTGAGCAAATCTGAGCTATCACAGCAAGCACCCACCAAATCAGTGCTTTGCCTCGTGCAGCCACAGCAGACCTGCTCCTGTGATGAAAGGTGTAATGGATTTGTTTTTCATCAAACCAGAGGGGGAAGAGTTTATGGTGCTGTGGTGGGAAGTGGTTGCCTGTCTTCAGTTCCATGTCAAAGTGACCTGTATCCAACCAGAGAATATTTTATAGACACCATCAGCAGTGGTGTAGTCTGTGCTGGCAACAAGCAACAAACATCTGTCACAAATCTTAACAGGGGACAGCTCCTGTTGGTCAGTGCACAAATGAAAATTGTAACAGGACTAAAGACTGAGGACATGAAAGGCAATTAGTAAAACCTCTGTAGCATTCAAGGTCCTGGGAACTTTTCATCCATAGAAGTTGAACAGCCCTTCATTTCACCTTCCAATAACTTACAAGCCCATTAAAAATATATATCTATGTATTACCTCACCCCTAACCTTCCCCAAAACCAAATCTTTAATCAGCTACACCTCTAATGCAGAATCAGCAGCAGCAGCAATGAAGAATGACCCTGTAGCAGCAGCCCCATGAGACAGAGATTTATTTTTCTTTTTCTCTTCCCTTTTTTTTTCTCTTTGCAGCTCAAATTGTGCCTTTGAAACATCTTTAAGCATTGGAGCTTTGTCCTTTTCATTTCCTCCTCCTGTTTGTGTATTTTCAAGATAGAGTCCCTGGAAAAATTGTTTTCACTGTTATTAGCAAGTCAGACATTTCTGCTCCTTCCTAAGGTATACATTATCCTCCTGGGCTGTGCTGCTTTGAGTCTGGACAGTACTTGGCACATGTATTCCCTCTCTGAAAATTAAATCTGAAGGTACCACTGCAATGCAAGGAACACCCAGAGCAGAAATTATAATCCTTTTTAAGAGCTCTTCTTATTCCAAAATACGCCCCATACAAAATGTCTCAAACTCAGCTCTTAAACTCAGGGTGACCCAAAGGCTTTTAACAGAAGGGCTGAAGGCAGAACATAAGTTTGCTGCTGGTAAGTTTTATTCCCCTTCATTGGAAAACAATATTCATTAGGCAACTGATTTTTATGTGTCTTCAAATCAGTGTTTTGCCAGAGTGTAAAAAGTGTTGGCTGTTAGAAATGCCAGCTCTGTGTTGTGGCACCGGTGAGGATGTGGACAGGGGCTGCAGCACAGCTCCACCAACCCACCTCAGTCCTCACAGGCAGCATCTTTTGCTAGTCCAGCCTTGCCTACTCCCAAAACTCAGTCAATGAGCCCCATGCCTGACACTTCCTGTCACCCCAAGAGATCACAAGTGGCTGGAGATAAAAGACAAACTTCTTTCACCAGGGAAAAAAAAAATTGAGCCTCGATGGCTGCTTCCAGAGGAGAAAGCTGGTAAACTAATGCCTTCTACTCTGGAACAGATCTCAGTAAAAACCAAGAAGCCTTACAGTACAAGTTTTGGTATTTTCTGTACAATCCTGCTCAGCATTAGCTGTAAATCTTATCAGGGGATAGGCTGTTTGTTCTCACACAAATAAAATAACAAATGGAGTGAAGATTGCAGAGAGCTGACAATCACCAGAGGCAATGCAACACTCAGGGCTCTTGGAATCAGAAGAACTATTCAGCTCAAGAAGCTTAACAGCTCTTCATTTCTCTCTCCAGAAACATATGAGCCCATTAAAAATATATATCTCTGTATTCCATCCACCCAGAAGCCTTCCTCTTCCAACCAGCTGCGCCATTTAATGCAAACTCAGCGGCAATGAAGAATGATCCTGTAGAAGAACCCCAGGGAAAAAGCTTTTTCTTCCTTTCCTTCCCTTCTTCCTTTTTGCAGACCCAGTTGTGAGTCTGAAATCTCTCCAAGCAGCTGGCACCTTGTCTTTTCTTTTTTTAATTTTCTCCTTTTTTGTGTGTGTTTCTAGGCAAGGTGGCTGCAAGAGAGGCTTTCATCTTCATTAGGGCCATACGTTTCTGCAGGTTCATTAGGCTCCTTTTTTTGTTGCTATTGGTGTGCAGTTGTCTGCAACAAGAAAAATAGCCTCAAACATCATTAGTCTGCTAAAGAAAATTTCAGTGCTCCTTCCTGGGGCTTTGGGAATTTGTGCTGTGTTGAAACTTCAGCAAAATCAGGAATCTGACATCGGGCTTCTTCCTTTATCCTTTCTCATGCACCTCGTGACAGACATGGTTCCTCAGGGCCCAATCTTGCCTTTACATAAACTGTGCTGTAGGCTTAAATATAAGCCAGGGCAAAGCAAGACCCTGATGTTTTTCCAAGGCAGCAACACACCTGCAATGATCGCTCCCTGAGGTGAGAGCTGACCCATTCATCACGAGGGGTGTTGACTCTACACATAAAAATGACAGCTTAAATGGTATTTAATGATATTAGCTATTTCCCAGCTGATCGTTTTAGCAGATTCATTCAGCCATGTGCAAGTTGGCAAAGCTTGGGGCAAAAGGCCACACCTGGCCATTCAGAAACAGCCCCCTTGGTAGCTGAGTGCAGGTGAAATAGGGGCCCATTTGCTGAAGAGCTTTTCTTCTCACGTCAGCAATCAGGAGGCTCCAGGCCCCTGCTCTGCTGACCCCAGGGCTAATGCACACACATACAGTGTGCAAGCTCCTTCTAATGGCTTTTGGCTTGCAATCCTCTCCTCAGCATCTGTCTTGCTTACATTTGATGCCAGTATTTTTTCCTAATTTATAGACAAATAAATTAATCCATGACCTCCCAGCAGACATCCTGCTGTGCCCTGCTGAACACCAGGATTATTTCTAGCTGAGTGAATTAAACAGCCTGGAAAACCCAAAAGACCATTTAGACTCTAGAGCCTGAATGTTGGTCCTCCAGAAATATTGGCCAGTGCTTGAGGTAGAGGACACGACCTTCCATACCAGGGGACTGAGGGCTCTGCTCTCAAGGATGACTTCTAACCCACCCAACTTCTAATCATGTGCCAGTCAATCTGCAAAGTCAAATTTATATAAATGCCTTCTTCATCCACACACTCTATCCACTTTACCCATCTTTACAGTTGATCCCAACTCCCATTGGATTCTCCTGGCTCTTCCCCACACTTCTGGCTGTGTGTGCACAAATACTGACAACTGTTTTACTCTCATCTGCCTGTTTTCAGCAGGACTGAGCCCCAAGGTCATCCTGCTTCTGACACCTCTCTCCATGGAAGGACCCATCAAATTTCCTGCAATAAACAACACTTCATCCTCTGCTCGCCCGGCTGTGTTTCATATATCTTTTGCAAATGACCAGTCAAATGACAAGTTGCTGCCCTCATAAACTTTCTTAAAGTGCCTTCCAGACATGTGGTGGTCTCTGCAATGTGCTTAGCTTGCCATTGATCTCCTCATATATGGTATAAAGAAATAATCTTACCCATGCAATGAGAAATTGGAATTGAGGATGTATTGGAAGCATATTTAAAAAAAGTCCTCAGATGTAATTGCTCAAACTAGACAGGAAACTAATTGCACATAATAACTGTGGTAAGGCTCTGTGCTTCATGGCAGAGGCAGCACTGTTGACTGAGTTTTATCTGGCATTATGGCACATAGGTTCCACAGAGAATTGTTTGCATCCCTGGGAAACAGCCTGCAGCCTGGACAGGCTTCACATAAACTATGTGGCCACCAATCCCACCTCCTTGAAAGTAATAAGTGATTTTGAGAGATGTAATTATATAGGGTTGCTGTATCCAGCTATTTTCTAAATAAGCAACTCCATTTTTACCTTCCTCTTTAACAGTTTTTACTCTACTGATTGGTGTTGTGAATACAAAATTTATCACATCTTGAGTGAGAGCAGGGGATTCAGGGAGAGTAAAGTAAAGTGTAATTTGACATCAAAATAATTCACAGAGAAGCCGCTTCACTGACTGTAAGATTAATTGTCATATTTAATGCATTATAAACCTCTACTTGTTAATTTATGTCAAGTCACCCCAAGATTTCCAGGCTGTTGCATCAGGCAGTTACTGCTTTCAGGGCAGCTTGCTCTAACATTTAGGTGCAGCTTGGCTATAGTCCATTAGGATCTTACTGCTCAATTACAAAAGGAACATTAAAAAATTATTTCATCTCATGGCATCGATAATAAATCAGTTCTTCAAGACCAAGGTTTATGCAATGGTTGACTGACTGTATTTTAGCACATCTTTTACAAAGCCTTGTAATCCTGTTTTGGAAACCTTGAAGCTTTTTGAAACCTTCTTTTCGTGCACCTGGATTCCTGTGACCCATCCCAACTCAACCCCTGTGCAGATTAGAACACCACGTTTCCTCAAATCTATGGGTCTGCTCGTGCCACAAAACACTGGCAAAGCCATTGAGAGCTTTACGCCTATTTTCCCACCCGAATTTTAAGAATGACCCCTAAACATCTATTATTGTCCAGTGGTTAAGAAAAGAGATGGCGTGAGCTAAATCTTTGATCTGATTTGGCACAGACCTCCTTGGAGCACAGCTTTGGTCCCCATCTGACTGTCTGTAATAGGGATGAGGGGTGGTTTTGGTAACAGTTGTGTAAAGTCAACATCCATGACAGAGAGGGGAGGCCCAGAAATCTGTTTTTCACACAAAAGGACTCAGAGAACTCCTTCAGAATCATCTGCACGGACTCTCCATGCTGTTTGCTGTGCTGCACAGTAAGCACGTTTCCCTTCAGACAAGGGCAGATCACAACAGGCAAAGGAAACCTCTGTTTCAAGCAAATTTAAAGACTATCCATGCATGCTTTAGAGGCACAAATTAATCTCCCCCTCTCCCCACAAACCAATCAAACAGCAGTGTTGTAAACGTGGAGACATGAGAGTGCAATCCCCCTCCCCGACTCTCTCTGCGCACCATACACACACACACAGAGTGTTTGTCTCCGGGTCAGTGGGAAAGTTAATTAGAAGAACGGAGTTTCTTGTGATGGAAGATGCCACCCTGTTATGATTCTGAGTCCTCTGTCTGCTTCTGATGAATTACAAATGACAGCGAGGGAAGTGAAGGACACCAGCAGTGACAGTTTGTCAGCCACACTCACTCTGCGTACAGATTTTTGGGTGGATAACTTTTTCCTTCTCTGTTCATTTACACTGCTCACTACGACTTCCTTCCTCCCCTCTCTGCCTCCTCTCCCCTTCCTTGCCTTCTCCAGCAGTGAATGGAAGGTGAAAGAGAGGGCAGCCTCTCTGATCAGACCTCGTGAGGCTCAAAGGATGGGATTGGGATGGGGCAGTGCAGGAGACCTCTGGATGGGGCTTTCAGATGTGGTAACGCTGCTGCTGAGCAAACAACATCTGATGGAGCAGGTGCAGGGCTCTGTGCTCAGCCGTCACTTGCCACCAGACAGGCAGGCAGAAAAGGAGCCCAGCAGTGAAATGTTTCTTATCAAGAGATGCTGCTTCTTTCCTCCAGCCTATCAATCAAGAAGCCAGCAAGTAGACTGGAACAGGGCTTGCTCGTTGCTGGTTCTTCATTCTTCTTTGTACTTTTGCAAGTTGTTCATCTACTGCTACAAAGTCCTTGTTTTCCTTAAGTGTGTTTTTAATGAGATGTGGCTGCTGCCGTCCTGGTATATCATGGGCTGGGCAAAAACATACTCAGCACAGTGTGATTTCTCCCATCACAGTATTTTTTTTCCTACCAAAATATATGTCTACCAAATACCTGTTTCTTACCCTCAAAAAGAAAAATAAAATAAAAAGAGAGAGAGAGAAAAGCTCATTTTAGTGAAGTTTGAAACTTGAAAAAATTTTTTTTAAAAAGCCCTTCTTTGAAGTTGGAAACACGTTTCAATGAAGTTCAGAGGAAGAAAATTCTGATTTTATTTTCTTGAAAATGACTGCAAGATAGATCAGTTTGGGACTAAATAACTTGTGGGCTATGGAAGTTTTCTCATGGCAGCAAAAGCTCTCTGAGTGATTGGAGTGTGCTTCTATTCTCCCAAGTGCTTCTCCTTCACAGAAGCAGATAAAACATGCAGGGGCTCTAAGTCTTGATCTAGGAGCCAGAATAGGGATTTTAGCACTTATTTCAAAGGATAGAAAATTAAACAAATAGCAATAGAGAAGGGTATGTGTTCATGAATCAGATTATGATCATGCCTGAGTGAAGACAATTGGTTGTTAACTCTACTCCTATTAAGGTTCATATTCTGAAAGGCTACACAGCTGCTAAATAAAAGCTGAAATAGATTTCTGTGCTAACTTCAAGGTCATGTTTCTGCAGCATTATGGAATACATTAAAATGCTCAATTTATCCTCTGTAACTCACAAAAATATATAAATGTAGCTTATATTAAATAAACCTTTGCCAGGATCTCTTAGTTTCTCACTTTTTCTCCTTTGACCTCTATACTTAATATAAAAATGTATTTCAATATGAGAAGATTTTCTTTATTATATTTGCTCTTTTCTCAGTGGGAGCTGTCATTGCCCACAGGGAAAAATATATATAGAGCGTCCTCTTGTCCACAAAATCCACTGACCTCAATCCAGCTATTTATTGTTCTACCATAAGAGCCCTGATTTTCTTTGTATGAGCAGGCATGTGCCAAGTTGTTCACAAATAAGGTGATTCCCTTACCTCCAGACTAACCCAGCTTGTTGAGGGGAACCCTCATCATGCAGGGCTGGAGTTTTGAACAGCAGAATTCCCAGCCCATGTATTCAGGGGCAATCCAAAAAATCACAATCAGGCACTGGAGTGTAAATGAAGACAACAGATGCAGTTTTTTGTTATTACTGCCTGCTGCTGCAGGAATTAAAGGGAAATGTCCCTTAATTTATTAAGACATGCTAGAATCCTTTAGGGAATGTTTCCAGTAAGGAGAGTGCAGCACCCTGATAAAATGACCATATGGCTCTTAGGCTGGATTGGGATTACATCTGACCAGTTTGGAGCACACACAGAGATTGGCCATCTTGGCTCCTGCCAGGGAAGATACAGCTTCAAAAGTAAATTGAATGGGATGTCTGCTGAGTCAGTGCTTCTTTCATAGTGCATCCATCAAAATCCTGGTCACTGAGTGCTTCCCAGCACCCTTACGTGGGAAGAAAGAACAGGATTTGTCCTTTGAGGTAGAGACTGGAGTCAGAGGCACAGCCATCCTTGAGTTTGGGGAAGCTGAGGATCAGCATCAGATCTCTCTGGGTTCAATCAGAAATACCTCTTGCTTTGTGCCATACCTGAAATTTCAAACTGTCAACATTTTAGTCCTCTGCCACGGATGGTGCTGTGGTGCAGATCCAGAAAGACAGGCCCCTTGCCAGAGCACTGAGCACTGAAGGGCATGCCAGAACCATGGGACCCTGCCCAGGAAGAGTCTCTGTGAGCTGAAATAACCATTATTTTTATTACCCTTCTGTCAAGTCCTGTACTGCAGAGATCAACTCCCAACCATTTACTTTACTGCTTCCACCTAGATGGAATTTCACGGGACACGTAGCTTTTCTGCTAACAAACCAGCTCTTGCTCCCTCTACCACACTGTCATGCAAGGGACTCTCTTGGCTCTTGCAGACCTGGCAGTGCAGCAGGGAGGCCTTTGTTCACCTCCTTGCTGCATCCCTTGGGCTGCCTGGCAGCACCATATCCCATGGGTTTTGCCCTGAGCTGCTCTGCCAAATGGCTCCACATTTTGAAGTAGAAAAGAAAGCTGTGTCCTGCAAACAGATTATGAATTTAAATATTTCCCTGAGCTTCTGTTCACAGGATTTCTAATGCACTGGGCATCAGCCTAGCCCTCTGATGAATCAAAGTCATTTTGCAAAAACAGCACCTTAGCGTTGCATATATATTGCCCCTCTACAGCTTCCCTGGTATATTTATTCAGTTTACTAGTCAAAACTAGTTTCATGCTACACTAAGCCCAGCAGGGTCAACACCTAGCCTATGAAAATCAAGCTGTCTTTTTCCTCTCTGCTTCATACATCATCATCAACCAAAGCTGGATATTAGAAAGTAGGTTTTGATCCTGGAATGATTATTGCTGCTGCTGCCTGGGATATGGCAGGAAGAAAGACAAGGAGAGGAACATGTGGGTTTGCAATGGTTAGATCCTGCAGATATGGGGAAAAAAAAGCAGGTGCAGTGTGGCTTGTCATGTCCAGTGAGAGCACCATGTGGACAAGGTCTAAGGGTGTCTGTGCTGAGGCTGCAGATGCTGCTGTGGCTTAGTAGGAACATACAGAAACACACCAGCACAGAGGAGCTGGAAGAGCTGCAGTAGGAAAAGCCCTGTCTGCACATAACACAGATAGGAAAGAAAAAGAGTAAAGGACTAACTTAGGCTTCAAACTGAAAGAGAGTAGGTTTAGATTAAGCAGAAATTATTTCCAGTGGGGTGGTGAGGCACGGGAACAGGTTGCCCAGGAAAGTTGTGGGTGCCCCGTGCCTGGAAGTGTTTAAGGCCAGGTTGGATGGGCTTTGAACAACCTGGTCTAGTGGAAGGCATCCCTACCCACAGCAAGAGGGTTGGAACTGGGTGATCTTTAAATCCCAAACCATTCTGGAATTCTGTGATAGGCTGGTCCTGCTCAGAGGTGTCAAATTGCTCTGCCACCAGTGCAGAAAATCAGGAGTTGTATCTGACTATCCAACTAAAAGCACACAATCCCTGTGGTAATTCAAACAAGTTATGCCTTTTAAATTGAAAAATGCTTTCTCCACTGATTTCCCTCTCACTGTCCCTGATTGTCTCCACTGACAGTTCTAGGATGGTGGTCTGACCACCACCTTAGATACAGCAGTGAGCATCAGGGCTGTGCTTTGAAAATGGCCAAAACCCCACAGCTTCCTGGGGGACCAGGATGCCCAAGGGCCCAGGGCATCTGTTTCTGGCAGTACCTGCAGAAGTGCACACAGGAACAGGGATGTGCGAGGAAGCTGAGACCAGGGACACATACAGAGCCCCAGGCAGATTCATGCACCACTAACTGTCTGCAGGTGTCACTGATACAGCCCCTCTCTGACTGACAAACCCAGCAAGCCAGAGCTTTCCAGCTTGAGATAAAAACACCCTGAATGAACCCGCGCCGTGGCAAGCAGGAGCTGAAACATCTCTCATCATCTGTGGAGCAGGCACAAGAGGAGGCTTGTAACACACACACACACACACACACACACACACACACACACACACAAACACTTATTAAAGTTTTGAAACCATAATTAAAAGCAGGCGTTTCCATCACGCAGCACACGCTGTGCTGGGGCCCCGGAGCTGTGCAGCTCCCCCCGCTCCCTGCCCCGCTGCTCAGCTCCACAACACATCTCCAGTTGTCACTTTTACATATCTCTGTGTTTAACATGCAGCCAGCGCTCCTCACCTGCCTTTCACTGGAACTCAGCGTGGCCCCCCTGCTATTGATTAATTTGCGCTAATTAAAACCAGCAGTGTTTCTGCAGAAAAGAAAGATGTGTAAGTGTCAATAAATTATGGGAAATTTCACAGATTAAAGATTGCCAACTTCTGCTTGAAAATAACTAAACAAATGTTAATGGCTCCTTCCAAGGAGCCTAAATTCACTAACAGGGCTGCATGAATGGGCTCCAGTGCTCTTCTTGGATTTTAGCAACTTACAGCGATGCTCTGCCTGGGTTACAAACTGAACAACTTCATTTTTTCCAACATAGGTATTTCTGTTTTCCAAGACAATTTATGCATCGTCACTCTATTTCTCCTTGCCAGTGACTCAAACCAATTGGTTGAACCAAGATTTTTCAGTGCCAACAGCATGGCAACCCTACTAAAATCCCAAGAAAATAAACAGAGGAATTGTGGCGAGCCACCAAGCCAGCAGTGCTTGTTAGCAGCTGCTGGTAATAAACCTGCTGGAAAGCAGGTGCAGCGAAGGAAACTTCGTAAATCTGGAACAAACAGCTGGGGACAAGCCTAGCTTTTATGGCATGAAACTGGATTCAGGAACCTGAGGTAGGGGTAATTCAGAGCAAGGTTAGAATTCCATTGCCCCAAAGATGAGGCACAGATGGAGGGAGCAGGGAGCAGCACTGTGACAATTTTCTTGCACTTTCCTTTCCCTGCTGCGGTCCCTGTCCTGACTCCATTGCTCCCAGTTTTAAATACAGCACCTTTTCTTGGTGGTTTACAAGGTTTACAAGGTCAGCTTCAGGAGCTGTTGGTTAACAGGAGCAGCCTCCCGGTCTCTGCAGCTCAGCAGGGACTGATTATCCTCAGGGCTTACAGATGCACAGTGGCTAAAATCCAAGTGCACTGAAGTTTTGCAGCTTGCTGGCAGTTGAGGATGCAGACAGCATCAGCAACAGGCTTTTCAGCAGGGACAGTGTGCTTACTGATTTTCAGGTGGGAGGAGTGAATCCCCTGGGAATGAGAAGTGTTATGAGGCCTGACAGTGCCAGTGAGACTGAGAATGTGGGGGCTCAGCTGTGAGAGGTGTGTGGGGTTTGTTACAGGGTGAGGTTTAATGATGCCCTTGATCTTTGGAGCTGTATGAGAGAGCAGAGAGGAGGCAGGGCTTAAATGTCAGCTCTGCACCAGGGTGGGTGAATTCCCCAGCACTGGCCTTGGCTAGCCAGGATGAGATCCTGTCCTGGTGAGAGCATCTCATCAGACATGCTGAGAGCAGCAATGAGAAATCAGGAAGCTCCTGCTGTTGGCTTGGTGGGATTAATTAATTCCAGCATTGTCGCTGCCTCCAATTAACTCCACGGCTGCAGGCTGGGCTCTGCTGGGTTTTGGTGGGGAAGGACCAGCGGGTGGTGAAGGCTGGTGAGTGGGAGCTGTGTGGCAGCACAGGGGCAGGAGCAGATCAGGGGCTCAGCTGCACACAGAGGAGGGGAAATGCCATTGGAAGTAGATGGAAATGTGAAAGAAACATAACACTGAAAAGTCATGCACTTGGGTGCTACATAAGTAAGAATTTTTATGGCACAGGGAAAGGAGGACCCCTGTCCTCTTTAAATATTTCTGTTGAAAGACTCATTTATTAGTCACCCATAATAGAAGAAATGTCATCAGAACAGTGTTTTCATGAGAAAAAGGAAGAACTGATGCCATTGTACAAGGCAGTAGTAAGACAGTGTTCAGGATGTTTTGTACAGTTTATGGTTACTCACAGTCAAGACAAAATAGTTTAAACTGGAAAAGGCACTAAGAAAAGATGTCTGTTAGTCTGTCATGATGGACTTCAGCCTCTGATCTGCAAACTCCTGGGGTCAGAAAGTCCATAGAACTTAAAAACATCCCCAAAAGCATTATTTGATCCCAGAACTGGCTTGCCACATGGACCAAGGACAGAGATAGGTGCTCTGTGGCTCACACTTCATTTCACTCCTGCTAAGCAATGTATATTTGGTTTGATACACATTTTAGGCTGTAATAAATTAATCTCCAATAGTCCACCTCAATCACTGGCACCCATAATGATCAGTATCTCACAAAGTAAAGGAGTTTATAAAATTGAGGTATGACTTAACATTACGTGACATAGGAAACTTAGCTTATTGTTTGTTGCAGGAAAGACAAGAAAACAAGATTGACAGTTCTGGAAATATTCAAATAGCCTTAATCCACAGGTAATTTATACCACCCACTGCCTGGTCTGGTTAAAAACTCCAGAAGCTGCACTCAAGAATGCAGTTTGTAGAAACTGTGGAGTCTTTTTGTGACCAATCCAGTATCAAACTGTAGGAGAGTGGATAATTCTGCACTGAGATACCCAGAAATCAAGAATGAGATTATTTTCATATTCTTATTTGGAGAGCTAATCCACTCACCATAGGTTTATTTTACAGGCTAGAAAGAATAATAGGCTTTTTAAAGTGCAGTTCATCTCGTGCTATTACAGACATTAGGCTGACTGCCTGTGTCTGTCCTTGGCTATAATTGGAGCCTGGGGTGGCCAGCTCAAATAGAAATGTCTGCCTCGAAGAAGTGAGATGAATCCAACCCCTTGCATAAAGAAAACAAGGGTTATATTTTTGCTTTCCTCTCCAAGATAGACAATCCTTTTAGGATGCTCCTATTCTGAGTTGCTCAGCATTTTTCTAGACAGGTGTCTTTGTTTTTCTCCATGGTGTTTCAGGACTCTTTCCAAGCACATGCTCATTGTGCCTGCCTGGCTGCCTGCCATGGGCTGACAGGTCTGCTCACAGCTGGCATGGGTGCTGTGTGCTTTTGTCACTCCCCCAGCTCTTGGGAAAGAAGATCTGAACTCTCTTGTGGAGAGGGAGGAAGGCATGGCCCATGGAAGGGTAATGGTCATTCAATCCAATAAGCAGCAGAGCTGGGCAAAGGCCTCAACTTCTGACCTTTAGACTGCGATGTCTGTCCAGACCAGGCAATGATGTGCTTGTAGCTGAGCTGGGAGGAGGAACAGAAGTCTTTGGCAAGTAAACTCTATGGGGAAACTCACAGAAAAGAAACTACAATGTCACAGTCACTGAGTTGTGGGTGAGGTGTTAAACCATGGTCTTTTGAAGTGAGCATGAAACTTCATGTTCAAAACAAAGCACATGAATTTTTTTCCTTGGAAAACACACACTTGGGAGACTTCTCAGTTTAAGAGGATTGTTCCAGAAGGTAGGGTGAATGAGGTATTTTCCAAACCCTCCCCAGGTCAGTAAGTCAAGATCTTGCCCCTCAAGGCAAAGCCTAAGTGATCATATTTACCTCAACTCTGAAAGACAGCATGGTACCAGCAGAGCAGAGGCAGGAGAAATGTCATGGAAGAGCCCTGGGAAAAGCTCAGATGTGAGGTAAAGGAGCAGCTTGCCCACTCTGTATACTGGAACATTCTGAAAGGAGCTCAGAGCCCAAACCAGAGGGGTAGAGGTTTGTGTCAGAGGAGAGCTAATTGTGTGGTGAGAAATTCAGGTGGATGAAGAGACACTGAAGTGGATCCGTGAGGTGGAGGACCAAGAACTGGAACTGCAGATGCTGACACTGGTCAGATGGGAAATGCACAGGGAAGTGGCCCAAACCTTGCACAGAACCTGCCATCCCACACAATTTGTCCCCTGGGAGTTCTGCATCCGCTCACAAAGGTTTCAGACAAAAGAGAGAGCTGTGTCGGCATAAAACCAAGCTCCATTATGCATGGACTGTTGCTTTCCCTTTATTGCCAGCTCCTCTGGATTCATATCAGGAAGCCTGGAAGCTGCACATCCCTAATGAAAAGCAGAAGATGCTCATTATTAAATCTGAACTGTTCAAATGCAATTGGTTGCTAGCAGATTTCAAGGTCTGTTTCAGTGATCCCCATGCAGTGAAACCAACGCAACACAAACAGTGATGAAGCAGCTCTGGCTGAGGCTGGTGATACAAATCTTCCACTGGATCTGCTTTTTGCTGTCTCCAAGGCTGCTGATTCACCTAAAGGGGTAACTTCTGCCCACAGAGACTGAGTGGCTTCTTACTCTCTTCTCCTGAGTTTAGGTGGAAGCTCAGTACAATCAGACATTCTTTCTGTGAGAGGAAAAGCCTTCCCTTTCATTAAACACATCTTCTCTGGACCTCTGCCACACCAGGTCTAAAACTATGCCATGAAACTCATGTTACCTGCAAGGCTGTGGGTGATCTGCAGTAATTCACAAGAAAGTTGAGTATTTGAAGACATTCCACCACCATACTTTTAAGAACAACTATATTACTGCACTAGAACGTGCCTGAATATCAAACCACCCATGCTGGAAACAGACTAAGCTCAAGCTCAGGGAAGATAAAATGCAAATAAAAATTATTATTTACAATGTCTAATATTTACAATGTCTGTACAACACAGTGGCAGGTGAAGAAAGCAAGAAAAACTACTTTATCCAGTAACACAAGGATCAGATCTGAAAAGTCTCTTTCCTCGTTCATGTACTTAAGTTTCTCTCAGCTGGCACTCATGACTCTCTGGATCCACTGCAAGGAGCTGGTGCTGCAGCTTCTCCAACAGTGGGACTTCTGGGAAAACTTAATGGCAATACAATCCAGACAGGCAAATCTAGAGAGCACCAACAGACAGTTTCAATATTCCCCTGTCTCTGCACACTGGGATCTTTGTTCATGAAACGCCTCTTATTTTAAACTAAAACACTGCCTATTATCTCGCCTCCAGACACACCAGAACAATGCTTTTGAACAAAGTTATAATCAAGAGTGTGATACTTCTCCAGGCCTCATAGCTCTCTCTATTGCTGGAAAATTGGGGGTTGCTTTTTAAGTTGCAGACTGAAAGAAGCAGGGGATATATTTCCACTTATCCCAACAGGAACAATTTAGTCCTGAGCTGCATCAGAAGAAATACTTGGAGGCTTCTCAAATTTTCAAGACACCTTCCCTTAATTCATCATGAAATTTATTTTTGTGGTAAATCAGGAAGGTCGGTTTGTCTTGTAAATATGCAGATGAAACCCTGGTGGGTTGAGAGGAGAGAGGCATGAAAAATGACTGCCTTGGGTCCACTGAGGAGACGCGAGCAAGCGCTGACGAGCTGCTGAGCTGACCAGAAATCAGATGACCACATCAGGATGGCACTGGGCCAGAGCTCATACACCATGCTGACAGCCTGGGCTTGCTTAGCTGCTTTGGCTCCACGCCATGGCACTGCAGTGTGTGCTGGTCAGCCTGGAGAGCGGGCACATCAAACCTGGCTTAGTGGGGCTGGGTGTACCTGCAGACCTTTTCTGCTTCCCACCACTCACTTAGTCTGGAGGGAGTGAAGAAATGTGTCTCATTTTCCTCCCCATGCTCTTGCCAGGAGACTTGAAGACTGTCCATCTTTCCATTTATTCTTTGCAGAACAGTTTGATCTTAAGGCATAAGCAAACGTGACACTTTGTTATGAGCAGGAGCATCCTCCCCATCTCCTCAGCATCCAGCCTGATGCTCCAGGAGTCAGCACTCAATGGCTGCAGAGCAGTATGGCAGGCTTAGAGGTCGGGCATCCCTCACCACTCATGGGAAAAAGGAAACACATCCTGGTTGCCCATGTGTGAATCTCCAGGCTTGCACTGGAAAGGGACCCAAGGTGGGTGGCTCAATAAAGATTTAACCACACCTCATGGTAACTAAAGCTGGTTGAGCAATGTGCAACTCCCTGCAAAGGCCATAAATTCAGTATTATAAAGGAAATATGAACCTTGAAATATCCTATTCACAAGCAGAGATATTTCATATTAATAATGTCCTTGTGGTATCTCATACTAGTCAGATTTCAACTGCTTCAGGCTCTCCCTGTCTTTGTAGGTGACACCTCCTGCTCACGCTCCTTCCCCGAGGATTTCCTCCCTGAAGAGGGAAGCCCCTGCCCCCAGGACCTCTGCCATGCCCACCACCAAGTAGGAAGCAGATTTAGGGCATCCAGTCCATGGTGGGGAATGAGAACAAGAATTGCTCTGACAAAATCCCCTGTGTGGCAGCATTTCCAAATCAAAGTATTTTAATAGAGACAAAAACACACACATTAGGGACTGGATTTTTTTTTTTTTTTTTTTTTTTTTTTTGGCTGAAGTATTTAGGGTTTCAGTCAAAATGTTTTCACTTTTTAATATTTGTTTTTCTGAGGAATAATTGAAGTTTTTGCTGTGAAGCAGATACTTCACACAATAAACATGTCTTTTTTTCAAAAAAAAAAAACAGATTAGAGGGAAAATTTTCAACCATCTGTCTGGATGAAGGACTACTGAAGAGGGAAACTAAGGGTTTATGTAGATTTTTTTGCAAGTCTTTGAGACTCTTTAAAAACCAGAAGCTTTGACTCATGTGAGAAAAGGTGAAGGACAAAGAAGGCAAAGCAAAACAACAGGGTCAAGTGAAATGCCAGAGTCAAAGTAGCTCTGAAACAACAATGAAAATTTTCAGTAGGCATTTTCTCTATTTGCAGTGTGTTTTTCCACATGCAGCAATGGGGTAACGCTGACTCTCCTTGAAAAGGGAGAGGGCTGCACTACCACACCGCTTTGGAAAGGTACTTTTCTCCATCAACACTTCACTGACATCACCCGGACTATCTGTGCAGGGCGGAGCTTTTCAGAAACAAACATCAGCACCTGCGCCTGGCCCAAGCAGCTCGGCAGAAATCCCCGGTGCTGCAGAGCTGTGCCGGTCCAGCCCCAGAGAGGAACAGCAGCCACTGGTGGCTCTCCTTCTCCCATGGCTGGCAGCCAAGGTGTAGATTATCATCAGCAGGGAAAGGATCAGCTCGCCAGGGGCTTGTTTCTCTGCACAGCTAAGGAGCTTAGCGCAATAGAGGTTAGCTGGGTTCCAGGCAGAATAGCCAACCCTGCTGGCAAGGAGGGCTCCTCCTCCCCTCCCCTCCTGGGAATCACCCCCTCTTTTAGCATAAATCCTTAGCTCTGGACCCAGAGGTAGTGGGTGAAATATTGGTCGACCCTCCTCCACCCTCTCTGTCAGGCAGCTTTATGTGGTTTAGTCCTCCCAAAAAAATAAAAAGAGGAAGGGGAATCACTAAACATTTTCTATTTCAAAACAGATTTCATCTTCCTTAGAAAGTAATACTGCCTCCAGCCATGTGTAACTTATTTTTTATCCAACAGAGTATATGGGCTTATAACTAGATCCTGATAGGAACCCAGGTTTAAAACATTATTCACAGCAGGTTATTTGATCTTTATTTGCTGAATGCACTCAGCTGAATCCCTATCTCCAAACAATATGAGAAATAAAATGCCGGGCATGCTTCATTGGCCAGCCAGCTCATCTTGATTTGCAGAGATGGCTACATCCCTCTCAGCAGTTTCAGAGCTGTGCTGTATCCCAGGCCCTAAGAGACAGTTTTCCCTTCCTCTTTCCCCACCCAAACACTCATCATTTCTTGTTTTTCTCTTTCCCCCCATTAGAAGCTTTAGAAAAAACACTTCAGACTAGACCTTTCCTCTCCCTTCACTGTGATTTCTGGGAAATGGTTCTTCACACTGCATATTTGTGGATACTCATACAAAATCACTTGCCATCTGCTATTGTGAAGAAGGTCAGATGCTGATAACCTGCTCAGGAAGCCACAGAATTTGGTGATGAGACTGGACCTGCAGAAAGGCGGGTTTGGAGGAGCCTGCAAGACCCTGGCAAAATTACTGATACTTCATTTTATTAATAGAACTGCTGTGACACCTCTCAGTGCTGACCTTGTCTCTGCCACAGCAACTTTGCTGCAGCTTCAAGCTGTGTCACAGTTAAAGTTGGACTTAGACATCGCAGGTGACCACTGGGATTGCTTCTTTCAAGAAAACCCCTGATGGCTACAAACTGGATTAATTGCCAAGCAGGATGGATAAGGCTTTGCTGTCCTGAAAGGGAAGCCAGAGCAGCTTGGGGAGAGAGGCCAAGCTGCACACAAGGAGGTCAGGTTCTTCATTTCCTTTGACTTTTGATGAGATATGCCTTTGAAAATCCTCTCTCACACATCCTAAAATAAAAGTCTCCAGCTTTCAGGCCAGAACCCAAGCACAAAATATACTTCAGAAATTTCAGCACGGAGGGTTCTGCTGTAGCAGGGCTTTGGGAATAGCGAGCAAGTCCTTGGTGAACATCCCTGAATCAGGATGGTGTCATTAAACTGGCCAGCTTTCTGCACTGCTATTGCAGATACAGCAGGACAGGGCCACTTCTCACATGAATATCTATAGCTCTTATGTTTCCTTCCCTGGGATGTGTTTCAAAGCCTATCTGCCCATCACAGCTACCTCCTCCTGCTTCCCTTTCAAGACATGTCAGGAGGCCATCCCGCTGCCAGGCAATGTGTAGGTTATGCTCATTTTCCCTGGGTAAGGGCAGAGCAGTGTCACCGACCCAGCTGAATGTTTCTTCACAAAAACACGAATTAAAACCACCCCCTATTGTCAGTAAGCGACTCACTGTGCCATGCAGAGGATTTGTCCCTGTCCTTGTCCCCGTACAGCCTGGGAGTGTCACCGAGGCTGCATGGATGTGGCAGTGACTGGGACAGCTCAGCCTGGGATCTGTGGTCTGAGGGCAAACACTCAGGTTCTGTGTTGTTCACTGGGGAGGGAGGGGGAGATCTGAGGAGGAAAGAATTAAATGTCTCACTTTTCTTTCCCAGTAATGAGAGAAGAGGAGAGGAGAGGAGAGGAGAGGAGAGGAGAGGAGAGGAGAGGAGAGGAGAGGAGAGGAGAGGAGAGGAGAGGAGAGGAGAGGAGAGGAGAGGAGAGGAGAGGAGAGGAGAGGAGAGGAGAGGAGAGGAGAGGAGAGGAGAGGAGAGGAGAGGAGAGGAGAGGAGAGGAGAGGAGAGGAGAGGAGAGGAGAGGAGAGGAGAGGAGAGGAGAGGAGAGGAGAGGAGAGGAGAGGAGAGGAGAGGAGAGGAGAGGAGAGGAGAGGAGAGAAGAGAAGAGAAGAGAAGAGAAGAGAAGAGAAGAGAAGAGAAGAGAAGAGAAGAGAAGAGAAGAGAAGAGAAGAGAAGAGAAGAGAAGAGAAGAGAGAAGAGAAGAGAAGAGAAGAGAAGAGAAGAGAAGAGAAGAGAAGAGAAGAGAAGAGAAGAGAAGAGAAGAGAAGAGAAGAGAAAAAAAAGAAACAGAAACCAGTCAGGGATGCAGCTTTGCATGGCTGGATTAGAGTCACAGTTGGCCTATCCCCTTGGGAGCACTACTCTGCTATTAATAAAAAGATAAACCAGCCCTTTTATTTATTTATTTTCCCTTCTCTCCCCAAGCCCTTTGATTTCTCTTCTCCTGCTTCAGGGGGCCCTGCTCCTTTCCGTCAGCTCTGCATAAGGGAGTGTTTGCAGAGGGAGCATTTGAGAGAGGCTGCCTGGGAAAGACAAAAATCAAGGGTGAAGGGAGTGCGAGGAAGAAGAAAGTGGGTGAAAATTATTTTAACCATTTCTAGCAATTACATCACCTCTCAGGACTGGCAGAAATGATGCCCTTTATTTATTCCTCTTGTGCTGATGCAGCTGCAGGTGTCATTCCCACAGGCTTCCTCTAGCTCCCTGAGGCCACCCCATCCTAGCAGGTACCTGTCTGTCCCTCTCCACCCCCGGGGGCAGCTGTCTGGAGCCTCTTGCTGAGACAGACAGCCTGCTGGCTTCGCTGGGTCTGTTTGGGAATAGGGGCTGTCAGGCAGAGCGTGTGGGGGAGAGTTACCCACTGAGAAAAAGCTAATTGCTGCTCTCAGGCAAGGGGCTGTTTGTATCTAAACCATCAGCAGAGTGCAACCGATCTCAGCAGCTCAAGAAAATACCAAGAGGAAAAGCACATCAAGTTATTTGCCTTAGAAGGGATATCTGCCAATTTTGTGGGCAGAGATGGGTATGGATTAAACTGTGGTAACTCTGTGGTAATTCTTTATACAAATTACGTGTTCAACTCAGTCTGAATTTTAAAAACTTGTCTTAAAAAAATTAAATACCTGAAAAATACTTCATAAAGCTTCTGAATAAGTAATGAAAGCTATTTTCCAGGCTTCTTTGATCCTTAGAATGGGAAAAAGGCAGATTAAATGGCAAACACACACCAGGGCACTACTTGTGTGCATTTTTGGGGGATCGTCTCATCAGTACCTCCAGCCATGATCTGAGAAAAATTTGCTTGCTGAAGGGACAGGAACGATTTGAAGAAGTTCAGAGCTTCGTGTGTTACTGTTTATTGTTCCAGAGACGCTCAAACTTCGAGCAACAAGCATGGGGGTACCCACAGTACAAATTGTCCCTGTGCTCTGTGTGTCCCCTTGGAGAGCTTGCAGAAAGGGAGGAGGAGATGCCTCAGTGCTGCCATGGGATCACTCGCACTGGCCATGAAATCCCCCTTGCCCAGCCTGAGTACCAGCCTGATGTGCTTTTTGCTGGTTAAAGGAGAGTTGCAGGGCAGTGAGGAATGGAGAATCAGGGAACTGAACTGCCAAGCCACTACAGGAATATCCCAGGGTCTCAACCCAGACACAAGGCCAGGCACTGCTTCCTCAGGGACCTTTGTCTCCTGAACCATCCCTCTAGTCTTTCCATCAATGTGCTGCATTTTCTTTAAAAGTTTTGTAAATAAAAGCCCTTTTTGCCTTTTTTTTTTTTTTTTTTCTCAGCAAGCATGGGGCAGGGAAGTGAGAGCAGAGGCTGGCACTGCAGTCAGGGTGTTAATGGCTACATTAGCTGGAAATGGGCAGCCAAAGCAGGATGTGTAAAACCCCACCCAGGCTGCCCTTTAATTTGCTGTTACATGGAGTGGAAGATTTGAAAGCGTATTTCTGGGTAATTAATTCAAAGAGTGATTCTAATGGCTAATGCTGTCAGTTTTGACTGCAAGGGAGGTCTGGGGCTGGAGCAGGCAGTGAAGGGAAAGGAAAATGCTTGGAGGTCACAGGCAGATGTTAAAATATTTTGACAGCCCACATCCAAGAGGCTAACTTAATGAAAGCCTTTGGCCAGCACCTTCCAAGAGGTCTGAAACTGAATCCATTTATTTTTCTCCAGAATAGCATGCATGGCTTGGACTGTGGCTTGTCCATAAATCACCATTTTCCATTTGGTCAGCAACACCATCAATCATTCTCAGAGCCCACCAGCCTGCTCTCTTTGCCACTGCAGAAACACCAGTAAGAGGGATTTGGTGTCTCTTGAATTTAACTCCTCAATTTTCAGTGACAGGTAGGGTAAGCTCTGCCTTTATCTCTACTGATTATTAAAGCCAGTGAGCAAAGGTCCTGGACCTGTGTATGGAAATATAACTGCTCCATGGTGCTGGGAAATGAAATTAGGAAGCTCTGTTCCTGGTGTTATTATCTTGCTTGGAAGGATTTAATCAAACCACTGCAGTGCTGAGGAGGATGTCCACAGCCTAAGAGTTTGGTTCCTCCCGACCTGCATATCCCTGTGGCATTTACTAAACTCCTCCAGCCTACCCCAATGGGCTTGGAGTTGAGTAGCATTTGCAAAGGATTTGCTAGGGACCGTTCTGCTGAGGTTTTTCAAAAGATTTTGTCAGGAAGCTGGAAAGGCACAGCTCCTGGCATTCGTGTTCGCTGGCTTTCAGTGCTTTTTGCTTTGTGCTTCAGAGAGTACTTGGAGTAAAAACACAGGCAATGAAAACTTCTGAATGTGGAAAATAACTGAGAGAATATTTGATTTGAGTTTATATTTTGAAATAAGGTTTGGGTGAAGTCTGCTCCTTTTGACCTCCCTTAGCTGTTTCCAGAAATTAATTCCATTCTTGCTATGTATCAGCTCATCACTTCAGCATCTACCATTGCTATACTTCTTGTAACAGAATGTGTTCATAAATTGGTACATCCTTCATTTCATGTCCTTAACTTTTGTACAGGACTTTTATGCATGGAAAAACCTTTTTCCAGCCCAGACCTGGGGTGGCTGCACTTCAGGATGGGTGAAAGGGTGTCCTGTGCCTGTACTGTTTGCAGATGCAGTCACAGACATTGATTAGACCAAAGCTGGCAGATTTCCACCCTAGTTCACGGCATTAATTTTATTCAGCTCTCTAACAAGCACAAGAGACAGACATCCACATGCAGACATGGACATCTGCAGAATTACAGTGCCAATATGTGTGGTACAGGCCAACACCAAATTTAGGGCAGACCCTCACCATCCTGGGGCTCCTGGAGTTTGAGTGCCAGGGTTGTGGGTGATGGCACAAAACAACACCTTCCTTTGCATGTGTGCTCAGGAACTGTGCATCACTGAAACACAAGGATGGCACTAGAGATGTGCAAACCCATCTACCAAGCAGATGCACAGTTGCACCCTTGGTTTATAAGCAGACACTGTCACTCCAGAGATTAATTAGGCAAGTGCTTGCCCCGCTGGCTGATCAGCTGTATTTGGACAATCAGCTGGACTTAATGCAGGGCTAAATTAAGGAAAAGTCTTTTGAGTCCAAAAATGTCTAGGACTTCTGGTCATGTCAATATCATTTATTTATTTATTCCAGTTCTGCAGAGCTTCTTATCACTCAGTAAAGAAGGCTGCATACCTGCAGTCAGTCTGTCTGAACACATTTTTCATTAGCAGTGCTCCAGGATGGCCAGTGAATCTACATACACACACAAACCATTGCTGGCACAATATCCTCCTCCAGGCACCCCACGAAAATCAATAAGCAGCATTCCCAGATCAGCAGCAACCATCAGCCCCTCATTGCCAGCAGTAAAGTGCTCTCACCCCCTGCCCCAACTGAGGGATTCAGGAGATAGAAGGCAGATGCAGCCCTCATATCCCCCTCTGAGCACCTGCCAAAATTCTCTTGTCCCTTGGTGTGGTGAGAATGGCAGGGAGGGCACTGTTGGGGTGTTTGGCACATTCTGCCTCGCTGCTGGCACAAGCTGCCCTTCCTTCAAGCTCTGCTGCTGCTGAGTCCTGCACAGAAGGTGTCTCCAATAGTCCTTGCCAGCCCCCTTGATATTTAGGACACTGAGCACCTCATGAGCAATAAGGCCATGGTGCTTGGGAGGGAGTGGGAACAGCTTTCCTCTCTCCCAGATCGTGCACTGCTCTCACTGGTAATAAAAAGGAGAGCTTTCTTTTTAGCACTTAATTGTTAAGGAACCTGGGACAGCTGGGAAGGATTTTTCCCTCCGTGTTCTTTCTTCTCCACTCCTGAGAAGCCAGAGAAAACTTCCCTTGCTGAAGGAGGGTGTGAAAGCCCATGGCAGGTTTTGCAAGTGTCCATTAAGCTCATCGAGTACACCCAGTACTTCTGTGTTAGCTCACATCCAGGCTTTCCATGGCAATGGTGTGAGTGCAGATACTGTCAAGCAGAAGCACCCCAGGATCAGAGCCAGGCTAGCAAAGCTGGGTTTTATTGATAGGGGAAACAGGACAAGGAGGGCAGTTCTCATTCATTGCAGACCCCAAATATTTCTGGGGCTTTCCCTTGTGCTGCAAAAGTCTCTCAGGTTTCCTCATTCCTGTGAGATTTCTTTCATCTTGAGTAGCATCAAACTCACAGCTCCTGAATGATGTGGGCTGTGTTACAGCTGTGGGCTGGGGAGCAGGTCCTCTCATGGAGAGAAGGAGTCAAAGACCAGATTGAAGAAACTAGATCAGAGGGGCAGACAGTTAGAGCACCAAAATCACCCAAATAGCTGCTGGGGGCGTGGGCTGGGGAGTATACAAATTTCATATGCACTGCACACTCAATAATTAGCATAAGGGCAAGAGCACTTAGTAATAGAGTTTCAGAATAATTTTAATGTTTTCTTACTAAATTTTCATTTGGATAGTTCTATAGCTATTTTTAACATTTCATTACAGTGTGCTGGTCTCTTTATATTCCTTTTTCCCCTTGGAGAAAATGAGGCACAGAGCAATGACATGACCTGGCTAGGGTGATCTGCCAAAATGTTGAAACCTGTATTTTCCCAATCCTGAAAACCTGAAACTTGGGAGTTTCTCTCTGATTTTGGGCAGGCAGGTGAGGGAGGGCAGGTAACAGCAGAAAACTGCAGAGTGGCTATTAACTCCAGTGCCTCCAGAAATAACCCTTTATCCCAATACCTGGCAGAGCAGCCCTCCTCACTCGTTAATGTGCTTGCTTAAAACCATTGTCCTTAAACTTCCACCAGTGCTGAAGTTAATGTACTGCCCTTTGCCACCTCGAGTGAGACTTTGCTGTGGAAAGCTGTGCTGGGCTGATTCCTGTCAAGACTGTATAATAAGAGATGGGGAAAAACTTGAGAAGTGGCTCCTAGGAGGTACCTCCTGGGCTGAGAGCAACTTCTTTTTATGTTGGAAAAATACAGTGTTTTTCTGCTAAGAAAGGAGAAAGTTGCCTGCAAAACTTCTACAGCCTGAAAATTACTTCAGGCTCTCTGTGAAATACCCACACTTTCACTGATGAGAGGATAAAATACCAGATATCTGCTCAGAATGAACAGGGGAAAGACGGAGAAAAAGCCACCTCCACTGCTACAGCACAGAAATGCTTTAGAAAGCGCCAGTTTTACTTTAGCTTGAGGAGGGATAAAATGCTGGTGCTGTCCCAGATCCTAAGAGCAGCTCCTAACCTATGATTAGAATGACTAATCTTGCTTTCTCATACACACTCTTCATCCTGCTAGGGATGGGCTTGCTAGCCAGTGTTTGTCAGGCCAGCTCTGAGCCAGGTCTAAGCAGGTGCAGCTGAGCTGCCTCTTGCCCCCTCCTGAGACCTGCCCAGATCTGGCAGACACCAGCACAGTGATAGTGTTTTTGGCTGGGGTGAAGAGGTGCAGCATGGTGCCTCTGGAGCAGAGCAAGGGCAGTGCTCCAGTGGCACAGTGAGTCCAACAACTGGGAAAAAGCCCAGAGATCCCATTTAAAGCTGAAATTCAAATGGATCTTGTCTTCGTAAGGGTCTGATCTTAACCCCATGCCACAAAACCACCGAATGCCAAATATGTCACACTTCAGCCGTGGTAGCAGTGAGGTTGCTTGAGCAACATTCACTTTTTGGTATGGTGAGGAGAGCGTGGGACTGAGCTTGGAGAGCCACATCTGCATGGGGGAGTCGTGCTGCAGGTGATGTGCTAGGACTGGTCATTGGTAATGGGGAATGGGCTGCAGGTCAGGAAGGAGGTTCCTGGAACAGCTTCCCAAGGGACTGGGAAATGGGAAAACAGTGGAGCATAGGCTGGCATTGTGCCATGCTGGCAAAGCTCTCTGGAGTGCTGGGGAATGGAGAAGCAGAGAATGATTTTGGCCAGGCTTCAGCATCTGCTAGAAGTGGTGTGCATGTGTGAGGGCTGGATAACTGAGGCTTTGGCAGGTGGAGGGATAAAAAGGAGCTTTTCCGTTGTGTTGCAAAACTTAAAATTTCATGAGGGAAGAATACGCATGAGTCAAACCAGAGCATTTGCAGGAGGAAGGATTCAAATCCCTGAAAAAAACATAATTCAGGGGGTAACTTGAAATTCACACTGAAATAATTCAGAATGTTCAACCCTGATTTCTTTAAAACTCTCTTTGAATTTGATTCATTTCTAAATGAAAAATGCCATTTTGAAACAATAGTTTCCCTCAAAAATAACTTCAAAATGAAACACTGCAACATTTCTAAATATTTGTTTCTCTTTAAAGGGGTTGAAATGCAGTGTGTCACACTTGCCTACAGAAATGCAGTGTGTCACACTTGCCTACAGCTTTGCCCTGACCTTTTTATTCAACCTAAATCATTTTCTCAATGTAACCTGAGCAGCTTTAGCTCCCTTGAAGTTATGCTTTCTGGGATGAATTTACAATTTACTAAAAGAATATCTTTTCAGTTTTGCTTTAGTCTGAAGTATATTAGCAGAGCTGTTTTGGAGAAGGAAATACTCAATTTTGTTCCTGCTGTTAAAACTGCTGATGGTCTCCATTAACAAAACATCACTTTCATAAGACATGGGATCATCTGAAAGTGCATAGAAAAGAAGACCTGAAATCTGAGCTGAGGAATAATAAAAGAAAAAAATTAACTGCACAAAAAGGCTACTTACATTTATGGGATCTTTTAAAATAGCATTTAGATGGAAAGCTGATTCCTCATTTTTGTCCATGCTGGTATTTTTCTCAGGCTGTCTCAAATTTCAGGAGTTAAGAGAAGAAAGAAAGTCTTGCATTGCACCATATATGCCAAAGAAATGCAATACAATCTGATTTCATTTCTTTCTCTCGTGCCTGAATGTGCTCATTTTTGCTTACAAAAGGAAAGACACAAAAGAATTGTAAGAAAAGGAATCAGATGGTGCCGCCCGATACTGTTTCACAGCTAAAATGTGAAAACAAGACCAGCTTCTTCTGCTGACACTTAGGTCTCAAAAAAAGGATTATTATTCTTTTTAGAGGGAATTCTCTTAAAGGGAAATTGCTCCGAGTTTAATCAAAAGCAGCATTTATTATAACTTAGCAGAGCGGTTGCCACCCTCTGCCGAGAGCGCTGCTGGCAGAGGGAGGCTGCAGAGGCACTGTGCCTTCTGCCCAGCTCCTGAGCAGCACCAGCTCCCACGTTCCCTCTCTGGGTCTCCTCCTGTGCTACACTCTCTGCAGATGGACTCTGAGGACAGACCTACTTGTTGGGGACTCATGGCTTAGCTTTCCCCTCCTTGGATGGTGCACGGCCTTGAGTTTTGAAGATTTCTCTTGCTTTCTCAAGAACTGTTCAGGTCACTTGTGTGGCCTGTGCTGAATGGTGCACCTCAGGCAGCACAGTCGAAGCAGTACATGGGCACCTGAAGGCAGCAGCTGGTTTCACCCCTCCTGCCAGGCGATGCAAACTCATCCCACCTCCAGCTCTCCACTCAAGATTTAGACCCAGCTTGAGAGAGACAGAGCGAGACAGCACATGGTGTGCTACAAAACCTGTACCAGGACCTCTGCTCCTCTCAGAGGTCTCAGTAATGAGGAAAACAAATGGTGTTTTGAGGCTTGCCAATGTTAGATACATATAAACAATTTCACCTGCTCCTGTGTCTAAGTTTTGGGATATTTGGCACAGTGTGTAAGCACAAATAGATTCACCCCCTCCCTCCCAGCAGATGATTTTCAAAGGACCAAATCTCTGACAGGGCACTTCAGGGAAGGTTTCTTTCCTCTTTCTCCCTTGCTATTGTCTCTTTAGCCATCCAGAATTTTGCAGCTTTCTGCATTGTTCAGGTCAGGATGAAGGCCAAGAGAAACTGTGGTCCTAAAATCATCTAGTCTGAACGCTTTGTGCCGTTCTCATATGTTGGAAAAATAACATCTTCACACAAGTGGAAATGGAAGTGGAAGGAGAAACACTTGGAAATGATTGTTATTTTTAAGTTCTGCCTCAGCAAGCAGCCGCTTGCAGCACTTACTGTCTATCACATCGGAAAAACCTACATCAAGTTCCCCACAACCAAACACCAGCCGTGCTACCGAGTTCAGATAATGGGACCTGCCATTGCAGGCTCTCCTGTGGTTTCTGTCATGGATAAGTCTCCTGCTGGCTTTCATCCTCAAATCTCAAGCAGAAGTTGAAAGAAAGGAAAACTTGCTGCAGAATGTTGCCAGCCACACCTGGCAGGTCCCACACCCAGGCCAAAGGGGCAGCTGCTCCTTCACTTCACAGAGCCAACTGCAGAGCACGGGACACCCTGGTGTGTCACTGCTGGTACGTCCCTCCTGAAGCCAAATACCAAATTGTAGCATTATCCCAGCTGTCATGGAGAGGAGGCTGGTCTACACTGCTGCTTCACACTAGCTTCCCAGCTTGCAGCTTTCAACAGGCCTCAGGAAAATCAGGGTCTGACTTGCCTCATAAGCCCTGCACTCTCTCAGATGAAAGGGAGCCCACCCCTCACATTCATGCATCAAGCAAAGGCACAGTATCCTAAGGGATCCAGAAAACTTGAAGTCTAGACTTTGCTCATCACTGCTGATGTGTTTTATAAACCTGGGTGAATTACAGAGCTTATCTGAGAAACAGGAAGCATTTGAAGGGTTACTTCCAGCCACTTCCATAAGCTCCCAGATGAAAACCTGTCGATGAAAACATCTTGATGAATGGGGCTTTATGCAGCTTGTGGTTATCTGAATAATCCTTAATACCAGCTCCCTCTTCCTGCCTGATTTCTGCTGTGGTTAAGAAGCCTAAAGTAGTAAGATTAAGAAGCCTAAAGTAGCAAGAAATATGCCCTAAAGCAGTCAGCTAAGGATCCAAACTTAATGGGAACATCTGCAAAGGACTGAGAGCTGGAAAATTAGCTTTGCAATATTGGCTGCTGTGTCTCAAGGCACAAAGGGATTGCTCCCAGACAGGAGACAGCAAGAGGGAGCAAAACCATCATATCCTACTGGCCCAACTTGTAGGGCAAAACCCCATCCCAGTTTCAGCCAGGGAGATTAGCACTATCCTGAAGTTGCTGTAACACATGCTGTGGAACAGGCCTTGCTTTCCCCATCCCAGCAGACCTGTGAAAGACAACAAAGTACCCCAGAGCCAGCTGTCTCCACTGTAAGCCCAGAGGAAAGGATCTGACTCCAAAAAACAAGCCCCAATAGAATCACCCTTCTTTTCCACAAGGAATAATGGCAAAACTCAATCCAGGCCAATCCTGCCTCCCTGCCTTTCCCTTTCATCACCTGCAGCAGGGCCTGAAAGTTCATTGAACACAGCTGGGAGCATCCCACCTGTCCTTAGCCCTTCTTCCTCTGTTCTTCTCCCACAAAGCCCAAAGACAATGAAGCAAAAGACACACCAGCAAAATTCCTTGAACTTTTTGGTACAAGCCTGCAGGAAGAGTAGCTTGCCATGGTGAAGTGGGTACTTCTGAAAATGCAGATCAGAGGAAAATCCTGTCCTGAAGTTCAGGAGGGCAAGAGTTACACCAGCAATTTGAAAAAACATTTCTTTGCCCAGATGGTGCCTTGAACATAAACTGTCAAAGTCATTACTCAGACTTTATTGTCAGGGTTATGTTTTCTTTATTCCTTTCAATATTCCATATGCTGGTCATATAATACATTTCTTTGTATTCCTCTTCCCTTTTATTCTCTTTGTTTGTTCCATTCATGACTTATCACCTTCTGGTGGCAATTTAATTATCGGATCTATATTATTGGTATCTTTTTTTTTTTTAATATAATAAAAGATTTCAGTACAAAACACTGCAAGTAATTCAATTTCCATCAGTGAGGAAGGAAGTTGGATGTATTCAATGAAAGGGAGGAGAGTAGCTGGCTATAACATTTTTAATAAAAATATAATAGCACTTTGTACTTTTTAGCATCTTCTATTTGGAGAACCTTGTGGCTTCATAATCATTAATATTGCTTAACTTTTCCACAGCACTTTTCATCTATAGCTTTCCCAGCACTTTCTAAAGGTGAATCAGTATCAGCCTCCCTTTTTTTCACATCCAGGGAAACAGTATGAAAGCCAATACGATCCAGCTGGACAGGGCATACTGCAGGGATGAGACCCCAGGCATCCTGGAGCCCTTTCCATTGGACCGTGCTGTCCCTCAACATGAAGAGCTGTTCAACTTTTTCTATGACTGATAAACAGCCCCATCTCCTTCTCAGATCTCCTTCTGTTGCCTGCAAAAGCTGAGGGTCCATCACTCTTCAGTCTTGGTCTGCTTTTGTGCATTCTGCCTTGTCCAATCTAAATTACATTGTGTATCCCTCTGGGCAGGACCTGCACTCTCACTGGGGTGGGAGAACTTCAGAACGGTTTCCTACAACAGGACACGAAAGCAACTCAACCCCAGAAGCCCTACAAAAACTCCCTGAAATGTCTCAGTTTTCTCCTTAATCACCTGGGATAGGTTCCTGGTTTTACATTTTGTGTGAAAATTCAGTTTCTCTAGAAGCAAAGAATCCCAGATTTGATTAACCAAATCCCCAGTGACTTGAAGGAGATGAGTAGGGGTCAATAGTTCTTGTCTGGTACAAGGCTATCAAGCTGTATATTTGGCATAAAAACAATGAAATGTTTTCATGTTTTCACGTCAGTTCACATGGAGCTGAGCTGCAGAACACAGATATGGAGGAGGCTGAAAGTTTATATGGATGCAAAAGATTGTCTGGAGAAATCCACAGAAGCAAAACCATCCAAGAGCTTTTAAGTACAGAGGTGCCGCCTTGGGCTCAGAAACTCCCTGAGTAACAAACAACGTGGTGCAGTGTTTGAAGGACTGTAGCTCTGTGTCCTCTATCCTGTTCCCTCAGCATCAGCACCAGAGGTGGGATGATGGGCTCACATGGAGCTTCTCAACAAGTGCCAGCCCAGGCAGCCTGGAGGGAAGAGGGGTGTTTGGTGGCCTGGATGTTCCATGTTTTGTACCACACCTGAGTGACCTGGAGCCTTGGTCCCAGGACACACCGTGTGATTGGAGAAGCTCTGTGTGCAAGGCAAGATCTACCTTTGGCAGGCAGGTCCCTGTGTCTGTGTAGTGGCTCCCTGACTTTTGCATGGCTAAAAGGACCCTCTAGATAGAACTATGGAACTGTATCCTGGGCATGATCAATTTATTTTGTTATGCATTCTTTCAATTTCCTTTCTTCCTAGTAAAGTTCAAAATTACTAAGATTTAGTGTCTTCAAATAATGTATATGGTACTTCAAACTGGCTATTTTGCCACCTCTAACTCCTTCCTAAAAAAAGGTAGGTTCTTGCTTTTCCTATTCATAAAGACAGCTCTGCTCCTAAGGCTCCAAACACAACAGTGAGAATGACAGAAGATGTTATTTTCTGATCAGTAAAGTGTTTAGAGAAAGAGCTTCCTTATTTTGCTGCTTCTTTAAATATCAGTCAGTTTTCTTTTTCCACAGATCAAAGCTTTCATGTGGTATTTTTTTGTTTCTGCATTGTTTCTTAGGTCAGAAATTATTTTCAACACAATGGAAAAAAAGAAATCACTTTTTCTTTCCCTTTTGCTTTTTAAATGAAACCACTAAAAGTATTTTCAGCTCCAAAGTTATAACCCAAACTTAAAACACCCACAAAAATTATCTGGGAAGAAAAAAAAGGGGTGAAAAAAACGAGTAGAACTATGTTCATGAGACTAGCATGTGCATAGCAGATTTATTTATTTATTTATTTATTTGTGTGTTTTAATACTAGGGAATTATTGTATCTGCAAGCCAAAACAACAGCACTCCCCAATGCCAACTCCAGCTGTTCCTCCCTTGTAAAATTATGAGCTGTTTTCGAGAGCTTGATTAGATTTTGTGATGGAACTTCGGTGTAGCTATGCAGATATTGTTGATTGCTGCAGTGTTGTAAAGGCTCCACATGACAAAGGGGTGCAGTTATTGGCCTGATGAGGAAGAATCCTCCTGCAGTGCACCCTAAGTGCATCGCCATGGTGAGCTCAGAAATGTGCAGGAGCAGCCATGGCCAGGCCTTGGCGGAATGGCCTTGGCACGCCTTTTCCAGCCCCACTGTTCCTGGAGCAGCATGATCTTTGACTGTCTAGAGCCTAACCCTACGCCTAAGACTAAGCCTAAGCCTCACCCTAACCCAGAGCCACTACTATGGGTTTTTCAGCTAAGAAAGGTGTAGGAATAGCCATGTAGGGGCCTTGCCGGAGTGGCCTTGGCATGCCTTTTCAAGTCCCACTGCTCCTGGAGCAGCAGGCTCTTTGACTGTCTAGAGCCCAACCCTTGGCCTAACCCTAAATCTAAACCTAATCCTAATCCTAACCCCAAACCTAAACCTAACCCTAACCCCAACCACTACCCCTAAGCACTATCATAACCACTCCCCTAACCACTCCCCTATCCCTACCCCTTACCAGGTGTCATTGAGCTGAAATGTTCATCCTGGCTCAATACCCACTCCAAGCCCTTTTGGGGAACACTAGCAAACAGGCTTACAAAGGCAGGATGAAATAGTTGTAAACAAACCAGTGCATTAGTGGGAGAATTCAGTATCTTCCCAACAAGTTCTCCACAGAGCTCCAAAAGGCATCTAGAACTGATGGCAACTGCAGTGCTCATGTCCTGCGAGGAATTCTGCTGAGCTTGAGGTAGGTACTGCAGGCTGGCAGCAGCCCAAAACATCTGGCCTCACACTTTGGGCTGTGATGTAGAAGTTACACCCTGAGCATGTTTTGCTGTTAGAAGTCTCCTAGCAGGTATTGTGAAAGGAACAATTTTATGTCACCTAATCTGAATTCAAATTTCATAATTATAATTTTATGTCTGCTTCTCCCTGAAGGAAAGACCCAATTATTTATAGAGGTCTAGAAAAGACCATGGCTTTTCCGTGGACAGAACATGCAGCAGCATCATCAGTCCTGGATAGGTTGTCCAAAGCAACTGAAGCTAGATATTGCCAGATTCTGCTAGCTGGAGGCATTAGCACGAGTACTCCACCCTCCACACATGCTTGAAATAGAGAAAGAAGTGCAGATGACATGAATTATGCAGCCACTAACTAACAAGGCATGTGTCATTTCTGAGTTTGTGGTTTTAAATATTTTCATGCCACAGAGATCTCAAACCACTAAGTATCACAAGACTTGTAAGACAAAAGCTTTAAAATGTCTGCCAAGGACTCACAATAAAGGACATTAAAACTTAAATAGAAAATTGGGAAAGCAGTGGGATTATTAATTGCTACATTTTAAGCAAAGCTGTCTGTAGTATTAGGACCTTGACATTTGTAGGCTTGGTAAATTAGAGCCATAAAAGAAACTGGCCTCTCTAGACACAGGTAAAATCAGGTGTAATACCAAGGGTTACTAGTTAGTTCACAGTTCTTCAGCATATTGCAGATAAAAATCCCCGAGGCCTGTGCTTCCATCCCCATTTTGGCTAATCAGGAGACATCCTTATGTGAGGCACAAGTTGCCCCAGCTCTCCCAGGGAGCAGGTGATGCTGTGAGTTCCCAGGTCAAAGGACTCATGCAGCAAGTAGGAAAATCACGGCTTTATCCTCTCTTTTCGTTTCAGATGATTTACATCCGTAGGAGTGCAAGGAGCAATCAGCCCCTCTCTCTCGCCTGTCAAACCGTAAAGAGTCTAATCCAAATCACTGTTAATATTTCATTCAAGTTCAGTAGACTTTGGAGCCAGCCCCAGGCTCAGACTTAGCATGTCTTTTTGGAAGCTCAGTATCTGATTTTTATTAAGATGTGAGAGGCTCCTGTGAAGCAGAAGCCTTAGGAATCCTGTTGAAATGAGACTTGAAGCAGTGAAAGGGAAAAAAAGTGGATTGTTTGGGCTGCATCTTGCCCTATGCTCAGGAAACTCAGCACTGCTCCAAGAACAGAGGGGAGATATGGAAGTGATGTACTACAGTGCCTGAGGATGTTTTACCATGATATCCTGTAGCCTGCAGTTCCCAGTGCAAGCAGCACACGGGAACTTGCTGTTTTCTGGGGTCTTGGTTAGGGATCAACTCTAATGCTGTGCATATCCTCCAGATGCTTTGCACTTGCTCTGAACTGTGGTGGTGGAGCATCCTCTGCTCTGTCTCATCATTTAGACTGCATGAGGTGTAAGGGAGTCAATGGCATCAGGTTGTGGAAGCTGTTTTTACATCCCTTTCTTACACTGTAACTTCTCTTGACCTAGGGACTTACCTGAAAGAGTAGGAAGCAGATAAGAAGACTCCTCAGCCACCCCCTTTCTTAGTCTCCACCTCCTCCCACCATGGGAAGGGACTGGCAAGCCAAATGTTGTGTCAGACACCAGAATGCCTCACACTGTTTGGGGGTATATGGTGTTTCCTATACCAAATGATTGAAGCTCTCCACTTCTCATTGATGCTTGTAGTTGTTCTTCATTGCCACTCAGTTTGTCACCTCTATGGTTTCCCACTGCTGCTGGCAGGATGTAAACCCCAATAGGTCTAGGCCAAATGGAAGCACACATCGTTAAAATGCAGTATTTTTGAGAATTAATAATAACAGCAGATTACAGAGTTCATGTGCCTTTCCAAGATTTTGTTTTTAATAGCTTTCGTTGGTATGGCTTGATATAACTGACTAAAGAAATGTAGCATCCTAGAAAATTCAGTCTGGACTGCTGGTTATAACTTTGACCACTGCACTGGCAGGGTCTATCCATAGCTCTTTAGTCTTTCACCATCAGCCTTGAGTTTGCTCAAAGGTGGTGTGAGTTGTTTTGGAGTCTGTAAAGAGTGGTGGCGTGTGAACTCAGCGTAACAAGGATCCCTCCTAAGCCAGGTAATTACTGTATCAGGGTGATCAGAAACCATGACCCTTGTCCTTATATAGACCCATAGAAAAATCCATTAGTAACTTCAGAATAGGCTGGAGAGACACATGAAGAGCTTGCTTAAGCTTAGTGAAGACACATTAGTGGGATGCCAAGATGTAACCCTCATGCCATGGTCGCTTTAATGCAGGGAGGACCCCGAATTCTGAGTGTGCTCAGGCAAAGGGGCAGCGCTCTCCCACGGGCACTCCTTGGGCTGCACAGGTGGATGGCAAAGTGAGAAGCAGAGCCCAGTGCTGTCTTTCCTCTGAAAGAAGGATTAACAAAGTCTGTCAGTAGGAGCCTGGGAGTGAGAGATCCCCATAATGGCAGAGCAAGTGAATAGAATATGTTTAAAGAGCCCATAATCCTATATTTACACAACAGTCCTTAATGGCTCATTCAAAGCCATTGCAAAGAACCAAGTAAATAGTGTGGTTAGAAAGTCTGTTACTTTATATTTACTCACTAGACCGTCTGCTGTGGGAGCTGTGAATGTCATGGAGAGCTAAAAGGAGCATTCTTTTGATTTTCTTTCTTTTTTTTCTTTTTTCTTTTTTTTTTTTTTTTTTTGTGCTGTGAAAAGCTAACTAATAATGATACTGAAAACCACTTTCAATAGGAACTATACCTTCACTTTGCACCAGTGGAGAACAACCATTAGCACACTTTGTCAAGGAAAGGGATGCATTTGTCATCACCTGGAGTCTTTTCATAGAGGCTGGATATGCTCTAAAAGATATGCTCTTAGTCAACAAGACGTTGTTGAACTCAATAACACTCACCTGTGTGGTGGGAAAAATTCATTCCTGTCACTGCAAGAACTTCTGGGAAGGCATAAAATGGTCTGTTTTACACATATTTTATACAAATAGTCTCTTCTGGCTTAAAAATATGCTACATGTGAGACTGGACACTAAATTTATTCTCTCAAATGTTTATTCATGTAAACAATCAAATCTTCATTAAAGTCAAAATTATACACACAAATCAGAGTGAGGAAGACAGCTGATTAGCATGTGAAATGAAGGTGACATTAAATATTTGGAGATTTGCATAGCAAATAATTATAAATCCAAAGTTAGTGGTGAGTTATGAAATGGACTGTTAAGATCTAATGAAGTCCACTTAAATAAGAAAAATTCACAGAAGCAGCCTGGTATCTTAGATCCCTGAAACATTATTCAAGATCCTATCTGAACCTTAATTAACTGATCCTCAAAATTCCCATGAGGCAACAGCAAGCACTGGAATGGAGAATATAATTAATAAGTAATCATTTATTCAATGAATTTTTCTTCTTGTTTGTGATTGTCTACAGAGATCATTAAATCTATTTATAATACACAATGACTCACAATTTTGTCAATAATGCTTGCTTGCAAATAGTTAAAAATTTGCAACTAGAAGGAAGAACAGAGGAATCCTGCATGTTTACTGCTGTTTCCCAACTAATTACAAAAGCCATGAGATCAGCAAGGGATGATGGTGAATTCGGAATCAAATATTTAACAACCAAATATGCAATTTTAAATTCTCTTCAGTAAAAAAAATTAAGACCTGCTATCTAAGGAAGAAGATGCTTTATCCTAATGTGAGAGGAAATGACAAAATGTAGTTCAGGCAGTACGAGTGTGTGGTCACACACCCCTCAGAGTGCCCAGGGTGGGTGACATGTAGAGTGGCTGCAGCCATATGGGAGAAGGGGATAAGGCTGGAGTCTTCCCGGACCTTTACATCTTAGGGGGCCTAAAACTTAAAGCCTCTCCTGCTACATCAATCCTACCTTGTTCAAAGAGATCTGATCAAACCTCACTGATGTAATCTGCTGTTTCCTTCCTCCAAGCACTCATGCTGCCGAAGTCTGAGAAATGAACTGTGCCAGGAGAGTAAAGGGAAATAGATCAAGAACATGTCCAATTGCTGCTCCCTATCAAAATGGAATGAGTTTTTGGGAGCCAAAAATATAATGTGGAAAATGCAGTTTAGGTAACCAAATTTTTGATGACTGGGGAGATGGAGGCACAGGCCAGCAATGAGGAGCCAGGAATAGCAACCAGGACTTTCCTGTCAAAAGATCCAAAGTTTGTAAGACTTCATCCCCTGCAAGGAGGTCAAGGCTATGCCCTTCTCTGCACAACAAAGCCTCAGCAGTATCACTGGTATTTTTCCAGGATACTCTTCACAGATAGCAGACCCCTTTCTACTGCAAAAGTGCATTTCTGCATTGACTTTTGCAGCGCATTAAGGCAGCAGAATGGCTGTGAGCACATACAGAGCCTGTGATATTGGATATTGGAGTTTGGATAACATCTCTCTCCCCCTCTTTGCTGCAGCATTCAGCCTAATTCTTCCTCACTCCACATCTGCAGCCCCAACTGTAAGGAATAATTTCAGTCTGGGTGAGTGGTCTTGTCTCAGACTGCCAGAACTGTGAGCAGGGCTGTGTGTACTTGTGTAAGGATAGCAACCCCTATCCCTAATTTGTGCCTTGCCGTTCTTAAAAGGTTTTCTCATGACAGTAGAGGGAATGAGGCTAGAACAGCTGTTCTGAAGCATTTCTGTTCAGTATACCATTTCTTTTCAGTATATAATTTTTCTTCTGCTGCTTTTTCTTTTGCCCCTGAGCTGATGTCAAAGGTCTCATCTGTAAGTGCAGTCAAAAAGTCTCCATCAGTCCCAACCAGGCTCAGGGGCAAGTGGACACCCACGAGAGGATGTGCATGAGTAAAACCTGGAGTGAATCCTCCAAGCCCATGGGTCCTGGTGCCTTAATCTTATTTCCCTGGGTTTTTTAGTACTGTCAAGGTACTGCCTCAATCACACCTGGGGTTTTTCACCCAGTTTCTTTAGCTAATTAAGTGTGGTAAGATGCCACAATGAAAATTATATAGACACAAGCAATTTTTATGAATCAGGGGCATTAATTTAAAGTTGATTCCAGCAGAGCATGCTGTGATGTTTCAGGCTATTAGCCCATCACTAATACAGACTATAGAATAGTTAATATCAGTCCATTCAAATCCAAGACATATTTTGATTTGCTGAATAGCTTTAATTCTCCCAAAGCTGATCAAATAATAATAACAACAGTAACAATAACAATAAAGGCAATTCCAGTGTGATTGGCTAATGTGATGGTTTTGCTCCCAGTTTATTTTTAATTTCTGGCAGCAGTGATATTGGAAATTAAAAAGCTCTCTTGACACTCGAGTGACTCGAATCTCAGACCAGATGAAATGAGGTGACTGAAGCAGCTCTGGGCCTTTTATTCTCTCCCATCATTATCACGGCTAATAAGACGAAACTGTGAGGCTGCCCAGCAGTGAAGGCTGAGGACTTCCTCCCCCCACCCTTTCTTTCCTTTTTGTGCCATCCAAGATAAAGTACTAATTATCAGGACAGCTCAAGCTCATTTGTAGGAGGAAGGGAATTGAATGCTGCTTCAGTGAAAAGGCTTAGCTCCTGTGTGCCCTCGGGCAGGAATTGTGGTACTTTGGTGATTTAAGCAATCCAAATTAAAACACCTTGAAGTGACAGGCAGACATCCCAATGGGCCTGCTCCTAGGACCTCTGTTCTAGCTCTTGTTGCAAGGTGCAACAGAAAAAAAACCCCAAACTATTTCACCCAGACCACTGTGTAGGGACAGGTCTTCCAGATATGATAAAAACTCAGGCCCTTCTCTGATTTGGACAGCCAAGGTGGGAACCTCTGAAGCATAAGTTTACCCTAGGATACAGGGAGGTGTGGACTGGAAATTCACACACTATTTGATAGCAAGTGAGTTGTGTGGAAGAGCAGTTGGATTGAAAGTCTGGGGACGAATAAGACTTTGGCCTGGTTCTGTCTGGAAAGGGCACACTTTTGCTCGTGCACAGTGTGATGGCACCGTCACTGCTGTTACAACCCAGGAAGCACAGAATGGTGCAGGCTGACTCAGTCTGCATCACTCTTAATGGGTGCTCATCACACCTTTTAGAAGACCCCTGGTGATGGGGACTCTGCAGAGTGCCAGGCATTTTCTTCCTTTTCTAAGTCACCGACACTGTGACAGGGAGGGCAATGCCAGAAGGAGGACTGTGATTTTGCAATGGGCTCAGCATCAAGCAAAGATTTCCCCCAGATCACTGATGTGCTCCCTCTGGAGCTGCTGAGGGAGGCCACAGGGGGAAAATAGGAGGAGGGGTTATGAGAGGGGTCCCAAAGCCCTCCCTGGTGCAAGGATGATCCAACACCCCCTCTGCTTTAGGGGTAAAGGTCCTGCTGTGTTCTGCTTATCCAGGCAGCAGGCACTGAGTGTACAGGAGTGTTTGGGCCACAGGTCTGTCAAATCCAGGAACCAATTATTTTGAAATAAAACACAGTGTTTTCATTGCTGGTGTTAGAGTGCTTTATCAGCAGGAATCTGTGTCTGCCATGTTCCAGATAAATGCTGGGAGAGGAGCAGAGCACTGTGCTCACAGGCTGCCCCATCATCTGTTTTGTTAATGGCTCCATCGCTTGCCTGCCTGGAGAAGATGATTCTCACCATGCATCATGAGGATGGCTGAACGTGCCTTACAGGCTTGGGTGCCAGAGGAGAGCCATTCCTCCTTTCCACTCCTGCACCAGTGCCCCAGGAGAGAAAAAATTCAGCTCTGCCACTTCTACCCATGGGTGGAAAAAGGAACGTGTGATTTTGCTGATCGCTCCAAACAACTGCCACCGGTGGGGGCACGAATGGGATGAGTCAGGAGGGATACTTTTGCAGAGCATCCTCCCCATCGGGTTGCCTGGGAATCCCCAGGACAGTGGCACATTTTTCTTTTCTTCTAGGCATTTAACACTTCCTTTTCCATTAGATGTCCATTAGCATGCTTCACCCTCGCTAATCCCACGAGTGTTTTGGAGTAGTGGTTCACACTGGCAGACATTTGCTGTCTTTTATCCCAAGCAAAACTAAAGCAGGAGATGAGGAGAGCGTTTCCCTTGCCAGGGCTGTCTGGGAGCCCTCTCGTGTCTGAGGGGTTGGAAATCCCAGGGAAGGCTTGCTGGCTGTGGCAGTAGCTCCCGTGTCTGCCAGAGGACAAGGTGGTAAATAAATTTCAGGCTAATGGAGGTGGGTGTTAAATATTTGCTGTACTTGAGCAGGAGGGCCTTTCTCACTAATTAGTGGGAGATGTTAAAGGAGACGGGATGTATTTAAACCTCATTGTTTGCCATTAAAGCACAGATTCTTTTACCTCTCTTCCAGGCTAAGCAGCTAATACCTTTCAAGTAATAGCAGAAGGGCTTGGTGGATTAATCACTGTCCTTGGAAATAAAAAATGATTTAATTTAATGCACGCAAATGTTAGGCAAGAGATAGAAGCAAGCGGTCACTGGCTTGTGAGGCAGATCAGAGTTTGGGGTTGGGTCTCTGCGTACAAACAGGCTCTTCAGGCTCAGCTCTGACCTGAGGGAGAGCAGAGGCTGGGAGATGTGCCAGGCAGGGGTGTTTCAGGCACCTTCACTGGTGCCTTCCTGGCAGCTGCAAGTCCTCCCAGCGCCTGCCATCCATCCTCAGGGTGTCCAGCACCGGGGAAAACATCAGGTCCTTCAGGCTTTAAGAAAAGCTTGGTGGCTGCAGAGATTTCTCCACCCATTTCTCACCACCTCAATCCTTTCAACACGTGTGATTTGTATGGCCCATGGCAGCTGAGTAGATGGGTGAGCAGACAATACTAACTGCACTATTAACTACAGCTCAGTGACTATAAGGATTCCTTGGCCCTTTCCCTGCTGCCAAAAGTACAGCACAGAAAGGCATAAAGCACTGCAGAGGATTTCTTCCCAGCTTGGATGCCTATGGTGCCATCCAGCCTGGCACCCGGAGCAGCACAGGGCACCCATCTGCATCAAACCCCATCTGGAAGAGCCTTGTGGCTGTGACTCAACGAGCCCCTTGCCCAGGGAATGGGGCAGGCTCTGGGAATGCAGACAGGCTGTCAGCCTTCCCTGTGCCACACTCCTCTCTTCAGGCTCCACAAGGAAACATTGTGCAGTGACACCCTTATTTGCCCTGGATGAATCAGATTAATTACTCCAATGAGAAATTTCCCCTAGCAAGTCATTTTCCCGTTCAGTGCACTTTGTAAATATGAAGTACCTCTTCCAAAATCTTCCTGTGAATGAATGGAAAATCTTGTTTTTCCAGAAAGGAAAGTGAGGCATAGGAGAAGGTAAATGACATGCCTAGAGCACGGGGAAGTGTGTATAAATGAAACAAGTACAATTTCATCAACACTTTTATGGGAATTTGAAAATTATAATTACAGTAGGTGGTGGGGCATATTTTTCCAATGCAGTGTGTGAAAGAGCAATTTTAAACTTTCTCTACCTCAAGTGTTTTCTGGCAGGGGAGGGAAGCCCTGAACAGCATATCTAACTGTCTGCACAACAAACCTGTTTTTCTCAGTTGTGTCTTGCAGATCCATTAGAAATAGTCCATGAACTCCCATAGATTCCTGCTGCAGAGATTAGGAAACACTGTAGATAGTACATTTACATCATAGTGAAAAAGAAGTTGTTAGAAAAATTGGTTTTAATCCAATGCAGAACCGGAAAACATCTGATTTCCTAGCTGTCCACCAAGCAGAATGCCCAGCCAATTTTTTTTTAATTTAAATTTTACAATATTAAGAGGAAACATTGTGCCAAAAAAATAAAGACATATTTCTGTTAGTGCTAAGCAGCAACTACTCCTGGGATTTTACTGATGGGATGCAAAAAAGAACGGCAGAACATTTCCAGCAGCACATCTGTGGGAACAGGGTCTATTGGTATAGGTTATTAGTCTAGTTTTTCTTTATGCATTTCTATATGGGAATATAGAAGGCATGCAGATATGAAATTTACAGAAAAAAAAATAAAAACCCAATAGAAATAAAAACTTCCACGTCTGTTACAAGGACCAAAAACTTCAAGACTTAAAAATTTCCCAAACAGAAGATTTTCTTTCACCACAATTCAGATTTTGCCTGGAAGAAGATGCTGAATTTTCATGGAAACCAAGAAATTTTGGTTTTGACTGAATAGTGGTTTTTGATAGAAAACAATACTGATATAGAGGTTCTAAGCACCTCCAATCCCAAATCAACATTTGCAGCCCATTGTGACAGGCAGCCTACAATGGCTTAAAGAAAGACATGAATTTTCCAGAAGTTTAACTATAGAAAGGTTGGAGAAGGCATCACAAAGCCTGGTGTGGCCTTGTTTGCCTACGAGAAGCACAGATGGGTTAGAAGAAAGCACCAGGTCAGGGATTCAGGAGGGTCAGCTCCGCAGTGCCAGCATCCTACCAGGGTTTGATATTCAACCAGGCTCAAACTGTGAAAAACAGACGGTGTGAAGGTCAAGGCAGTCAGGATCAGCAGGACCAGGATCAGCATGAGTAAACCATCTTCTTGCAGGCAACCTTACCCCAGGACAAGCCTGCCCTGCCCCCAGGGCAAATTCCCAATGTCCCTGCAACAGCAGATATCAGGGCTCTGAGTGTTCACAGAGGATCGGCTGGGAGGGGATGGGGTGGGATGAAGAGCCAGTCCAGCACTCACACATGTCAGGGGAGGTAAAATCCTGGGCTGTAATCCCCAGTGGATGGCAAAAGTGTAACTGGGGAGTAGACTGAGTTGCTAAAGATACAGATACCTGGGTTTTGTATTGCAAAACCAAGGAAGGACTGGGAGAAACACATCTCCTCAGTTTTATGTTTTCATAGAATCATAGACTCATTTAGATTGGAAAAGACCATTTAAGGTCATGGAGTCCAAATATTAACCCAGCACTGCCCAGTCCAGCACTAACCTGTGACCCTCAATGCCACATCTACGTGGCTTTTAAATCTCTCCAGAGATGGTGACTCCACCACTTCCCTGGGCAGGCTTTTCCAACATTTGACAGCCTTTTTTCCTAATATCCAATGCAAACCTCCCCTCCCATCAGTATTTATTTCTCCTTTCCAAGGACTTTGATCTTGCCTCTTATCCCTAAGATAAACACAGGAAATTTTATATCAGGCTTGTGCCCGCTATTTTCCCTGGATTTAGGAGTCATTGCTGTGCTCTTCACCCTTGGGAGCCCTCCATTTTCAGGAGAGCTGGGAGAACTTGTTTCCCAAGGCAGTGCTGAAATGAGGATCTTCTGGATGAGCCACAAAGCAGCTTACTGCCGATGAGCCAGGAGGAGCTGAGCGGAAGCGTCTCCCAGCTGGAAATCTCTCTTAGCAACTATTACAACAGCAGGGTTATCTTTTCTGCTGAAAGGAGATGTTACTGTGAGCTATGACAAACTCATTGAGTTTTGCAACAACACTGGCAAACTAATGGCAATGAATTTAGAAAGGATGCTTGGGGAATGCTAAGCCAGTCACTTCCTCTGCCTTTGGCTTTGGACCACTCATTAAGCCTTGCTCTAAGGCATGAAGCAGGAGCTGGGATTGAGGACCTGTGCACACACAAGCACATCTTTTATCTTTGTAGGGTTGCTCACAAGGGTATGGCCATGGGGAGGTTCTTTATTTTAGTGAAGAATACAGAATACTGAGTTGATTGGAATTGAAAGATGGGACAAGAGGCTCCAATAGCATTTTCCTGAATTCATCAGAGAACAATATCAACAGACATGTGAAATCCTCAGCATCTTGCAGCAAATCAGCCCACTAACAAGAAAACACACACGTGGCCAAAGGAGTGATTGTAGCTCAGGTTTCTTGGCTTTGAAACTGCCTTTCAAGCTACGTGAAGAAAGAATTGTGGTTAGCAGAAATGCTACAGCTACTTCACCAACACTCTCCCAAAGCTCCAAGCCAGAGACAAGCCCTTTACTTGACCAAAAGTCACTAGAGTGGTGTCACCACCTGTTTAGGGCAGTTAAAGAGTAAACTTATGCTCAGAGACTTTAGAGGAGACCTGGCATGGGCACTGCCAGGCTCAAGAGCTATTCAGGTGCCTACACACAGATATCATGGACAACAGATGGGGTCAGAGATGCCTGGCAGGGGTGGGTAGAAGTGATGTTGATAGCCCTTGGCAGCTGGAGGCAAGGTGGGATGCCTGAAGGTCTTCGAAATGTGGCTGTGTTTCACAACCTACCTTGTTCACCAGATAACTCAAAAATTCTGTGTGGAGCTCTATGCCCTCAGCAGGCAGTGCTCTGGGTTGCTGGAAAGCACCCACAAGGTACATGCTTTGCTCCTGGCACATCCCCTTCAACAGGACTCCCAAGAGGAGAAGGCAGGCCAAAGCCTAGCCTGTAACTGGTACCATCCAGAAAAAAACAACAAAAGAAATGTAAAATAAAAGCAAATCCACAATGGCAAAGTGAACAGTAGAGGCTGGAGAATCAACTGAGCATCTCCATTGCTGTAAATCTTGCAATAGCTGCAACTGCCCCAGAAATTTATTTCGTTCCTTTCACGATGACTTTTTCAGAGGAAAATTGAGGACCTTATTGTTATTTATTATGATCACAGCTAGTTCTTCAGAGATTTCCTTAATTAGCATCATTAGACACACAGCTTAATCTTAAAATCCTGGGCTTGTCAGCATGGCAAATTAAAACTTCGGTTTTTTTGCTCCCTTCTATACACCAGGTTGGAGAGTGTGTGAAGGAGAACTGGGGGTCTCCTGACAGTTTCAGAGAGTGTGGGAATCTGTCTTTAATCTTTGATGACTGGAGCAGCGTATGCAGAGTGGACGAGTGAGAGGAGTCAGTTCTGTGGCAGAGCGGGAAACCGAGGGTCATTGCATTTAAAAGCAGACCTATCCTTTTTCACACCAGATGAGCTGAGCCTACAGCCTGCTGGCTCCCCCCCAGCAAGAGATTTCTCAAACCCTGCAGGAATAATGGGGAAAAAAACCTGCTGCAGCTAATGAACACCGAATCCTAGCAGAAAGAAACCCTACAGAAGTATCTGTGACATCCACATTAATAGCAAAGGAGTTAGTTGTGATTGATGCTATTCCAGTGAACACTAAAGGAATTAATAATGATTAGGGCCATTATTTTAAAGCATTACCCCCCTCCCCAAAAACCCAAAGGGAAAACAATTAGATGTCTTCAGTGGTTATCTTTCACAGTATACTTACTGCAGTGATCAGACACGATATTATGCCTATTAATCAGCAAAATGATGGAAAAGGATGTAACTCGTGTATATCCATGAGACAGTCCTTAGCAGCACATACCTTATTTGCTAGTCTGCTTATGAGTCTGCTGCTGGCACAGAGAAATATGTTTTTTGTTTTCATAGCAGTAGAAGGTGTCTCATGAGCTTGGAAATAGGTGGAAGTGTTGTTCATTAAAATGAAGAAAACAAATAAAACCGCCCACTCTTAGGGATTTTGCATTCATAGATCATATGACCCTGCTTATCCCCACTGGGTCTGAGGGAGGGTTTTGGCTTGTGTGTTCCAAGCCCTGTAAGATCAGTTCTTTATCAGCAGTGAAAAGTTGTGATGAGCCTTATCACTATATTGCAGGTGAGGAAACTGAGGCTCTGAGACATCACGAGATTTTCCTGAGGTCACACGCTAATCAGTACAGAGACAGAGGGAAATCCTGATTTTTGGCACTCTGCATCAAGCACTGAGTTAATCATCTCTCTTTTGTCCATCTGTGGTGCATTGATTCACTTCTATCATCAATGGGTCATGACCCAGCATCATTGCTCATCTGTGTCATGGTCTTGCAATGCAAAGTGAGCTTTTAGTAATTCATCTGAGCTTAATGGGTGGGTTGAAACACAGATGCCAGCTGGGAGAGGGCTGTGGGGTGCAATCCCTGTCCCAGACTCCCCACCCCTGCAGAAGATTCCTGCACTGAGAGCAGGCCAGCCCCAGCTGCTGTGGAAGGCAGGCAGTGCCTTCTTGTGCCTGGCAGCACCAGCAGGTGCAGGACCATGCCCAGCTCAGGCCTGGCTGAAGCTAATGGTTCATATGGTTTATATTCCTTCTGTGGGTTGACCAGGGCAGGTTGGGAGGAAAGATGGTGAAAAAGTGGGGTTAGCTAGTAATGTGACGTATCTGCATTTTCTCAGGCAGGGCAGATGAGATTTTGCTATATCTAAAGCCACAACATGCCAGAAGCTGAATAATCACACCAGCATCTCTATTCTCTTCCAGGGGCCAGTTATGGTCACTGCACCCGTATCATAGCTGAAGAGAGGAGAGGAGGCAAGCTTGAACACAAGTCAATGACAAAACAGCATCAACCCTTGGGATCATTTTCTTTTCCAAGTTAAATTTCAGCTGCTATTAAACTCTTCCAGACCACATAGACTTGGCTTCCATTTTCCTTTTGAAAAGTGATCTACATTTTCCAGCCAATTCTCTGTACCCCTCAGTCCCAACTTTGATGATTAACGTCCCCAAGCGGGGCTGAGAATCCAAATAGGAGCCTGTAATCAAATTCCTCATTGATTCCCGTGATACAGGATCAGAAGCACAATGATGAAGCAATCCTAATTTTGCAGCCAGAGCCAAACGCCAATTAGATCCTCAGTGGGTGTAAACTGAGCTGGCATTGTTCTCTCTGGAAGAGATAAAGCTGATTTACACCCGGATGAAGATCTGCCTTGCCAGCCCTTCCTGTCCTGTAACACTGAGCTCCTGCTCCCACAGTGGCCCAGAGGCCCAGAGGGATGTGGGCAAAAGTGTTTTTCCATGACTATGGACGTCCATGTGTCTGGAGGAATGGGAAATAATCCACTTTCCCTGTGCCTGTCAGTGGGAGTGAGCATAGTGCTTGTTTTAAAGGTCATTTTAGGCTGCTGGAAGCACTAAAATTCAGCAGAGGAAATAATCTGTCCATACCTACCCTTATTTCCAGGCTGGCAGCCCCCGTGCCCTGGAGCTCTTTGGGAGATGGAGAGAGTCAGGCGTCCACACCCTTCTCCCTTGGGGAACTCTCTCCTGGCTCATGGCAGCAGCTCTGGCTCTTCACAGCTTCCAGAGCATCACAGCACAGCCCTGCTATGCAGGACATCCCCCCTGCCTTTCCCAGCTGCTCATCAGTTGTCACTTAGCCCTTTCTTTCCATATCTGGGCTTAGCACTGCTTTCAGAGAAAAATCCTTGTGATTCAACTACCACAGAAATCGAAGCGGGCAAGAAAAATAAAACCTTAAAATCTGTCTTCAGAAAAGGATCTGTGGCTGCGCCAGGCTGTGCAGAGCCACCCACCCATCCTGAGCATCCTCACTGAGCTCCTCCACGGTGGCGGGTGCCTGGATCTGGAGTGTTGCTCCAAGAGGGGTTATCCTGCACCTGTAGAGGAACAACCCATGCTAAAAATTGCAGAAGCAAAACAGAATATATTCAGGGAATTAATTGTATGGAAAATTATCCAGGCTATTAAAAGCCACACGAACAGGCTGAATATCATGCATTTTGAGTGTACACAGAAAAACATCATTTTGAAGGGGATTATTGTTTAAATAGGCAATAGGGGTTCTAGCAGATAAGCTTCCCGTTCCTGTCTTCTCTTATTGTCTGGAGTACATTATCTCCACCATAATATTCTCAGCTCTCTCCAGGAGTATTGTCAGAGTGAAATGCTATTTTAAAAGTATATGTTTATGTTTCAATAGACTTTATAATAGCAAAGGCATCCACCCAAGACACGTAAGTAAGAGTGGAAAAAAAGGAGAAGGAAAATCAAGAGACAGAGGTGGTAGCTTTCCTGGCATTGAGTGCAAGAGGAATAAATGTGCTAAAGGTACTCTGGGCTTTTTCCTCCCTGCTGAACGCAGGCATCCAGAGGAGGCTTAGCTAATGTGCATTTGTCCATGGGGCAAGGAGCCAGCAGCACACACCACCTGGACAAGGACAGGTCTGCACAGGACCCCGGCCCCTCTGTGGGGCTCCCCATCAACAATCACTTCATCGCATTTTCAAGCCTAAGTTTAAAAGGAGGAAAACCAGGGCAGGCTGGATGGAGCTCTGAGCGACCTGGTCTAGAGTAAGGTGTCCCTGCCCCGGGCAGGGGGTTGGAACTGGATAATCTTTAGGGTTCCTTCCAACCCAAACTGACCTATGATTCAATAGAAACGACCCGATGCAAGGCTGAGCTACCAAAGGCTCCCAGCAATCTGCTCTGAATCAGGGAAAAGCTTGAGTGACCCTGATCCTGCATCTTGCATTTGTCCAGAGGCCTGGAGGCATCCTGTTGGGATACCTCTGAGCATGTCTGTGCACACGTGTGGGTGGACCTGGCTGAGTTGTGGGATTTGTACATGGGAGGAGGTAGAAGTTACCCCCGAGTCTGTAATTCATTTTTGAAGCTGTCAGACATCATTACAATGTATTTCTGAAAGATATACTGTATAGAGTGAATTTCTAACAAGCTTCCATGTGATTTTAATCTCTCGAGTGAGAGAAACCTGATAAAGATATAGATCCATTCTCACATCTTGGCATAAAATCATATCTTATTGGTTTAGATCATTCTGTGTTTTATTTTTTTATAGTACTAGTGTTTTCTAGTTGCAGCAGAAAATACAAACACTCAAGAGATCTCATTTTTCTGCTAAATGGATTTTCATTCCACATGAGTTATCTCTCTCTAGATATAAACATACACACACAGATATACCACGTACACCCCCTCACATTAAATGCCAAAGACACCATTAAATGTAATGTTAAAATAAAAAATCCCCAGGCTTGCGCTCAAAAATCCCCTCTTTTAAACATTCACAATTTAAAAGATACTTAAATAGACATTCTTCAAACTTGAGTCAATTTTAGCCTCTGTAGCGTAGCCCATAAAACAAGCTGAGAGTAGTAATTATTGGGGGGAGCTATTCTGGGAACAGTGCACATGGAACATCTCCATTGTTATACAGGGGGTGAACGTGGTCTCCAATCAAGCTCACCTACCTTAAATAGGTCAGCTGAATGACACCTAACCCCCAGTAACCATAAGAAAATATTACAGAAAGGAACTAAATCTGAAAAGTGAGAATCACTTGCATCCTCCCTGAGAAAAGGGAGAAACTACAAAGGATAGTCTGAATACTGAATTTATGGCAAGCTTTTTCTTACAGACTCAGAGCCAAAAATCTGCTGTCAGTTACATTAGTATAAATCTGGAGCAGCTCCACTATCATCATTAGAGTTACAGGCCAATTATGTAATGAAAAGAAGTATTTCGGGCTTGCCAAAAATCTTAAATGTAGGTCCTGCTTCAGGCCGTGCTGAAAGCCTAGATAAGTGGCCTGAATTTCAGTGCACCCTTCACCAGCGTTTCCTGTCACCTACCAATTATTATTATGCCTATCAAGAATGTGTGTATAGATTTATATTGTTATCTAGCATGATTTGACCTCTAATTCTGGGAATAAAAAGGAAGTCAACCCATTGACTTTCCATGTCTTTGATGTTAAACTCTGCAGACAAAATACTATTCAGGGGATCCTGATAGATGGCTGGATAAAATATCCAGGGAGATCTTAATGCATTCATTTGCCCTTCCTTTAGGATGTGGCTGTCAAAGGAGATTGTATCACCAACAGTGCTGGCGAGATTCAGGTTGACCTGGGATCTTTCAGGTGGCACAGTCCAGAGGAGGATTTTCTCTGACTTTGGGAAAGTACATTGTGCTACTGACCTCTTGCTTCTCACTCTTTTCCATGGCAACCCAAGAAGAGGTTTGGGGTATCAGCCACTGCTCAATTTACTGGGCATTGGCACTTTCTGGTTTAGCTAAAAAACCTGATATTGGACTGGAAACACATTTCCCTTCGAAAGCCTTACCACCTCTTACCAACTCTTCCTCTTTCCCTGTCTTACAAATTCCCAGTACCAAAGCTGGTGAACTTCCACAAAAAAAAAAGAGAAAAAAAAAGGTAATTTTTCTGAACTGGAATTTACCCAAGAAAAATATCCTCCAACCATTTCTGCCAAACTCTGAGCCCCTGCAGAGCTGCCACACGGGCACACACATGTTCACACATGCATACAGTGCACGCAGATGGGTAGATATCCATGCAGGATTCACAAAAAGCTGGTATTAATCTCCAGCCATGGCCATAGAGCAGGAACACTGATCCATTCGTATTCACAGCATGGTTGAAAGGTAGAGTTCACAGAGTGCCCGGTGTGATCTCTTCCTCCATTTCCTGAAGATGCAGAGTATGTAGAAATGTGAAGGGAAAAAAAGGCAGGTCATTCCCGGTGGTGTAATTGGCCAGCAGTGCCTGGATGGGAGCCAGAAGACCAGAGGCAGAGAGGAGAGCACTGAGTAATGAGCCGCATGCTTTTAATTTCACTTAAGAACTCAAAGCAGGAAAACCTGAGCTGTATCCATGGGGATTGGAATCAACAGTCAAGCAGATAACAAAGAATTGGTGATCAGGATAGAAAACTGCCTGGGCCCGTTAGTTTATTGCCCAGCCTTTCTTTGGGAATTTGTTCTTTCTTGCCTGAGTTTTTGGCTCCAGCTCTGAATCCTGCAAACACTAGGGAGCAGCAGCTTCCTTTGAAAGCGTCCTGGCTGCACGATGGGGCTGGTGCTGTCAACTTTTGCCGTGTGCCAGCCCTTAAAATAAAGAGAGAGAAGCGGGGGAAAGGGAGGGGTGGCTGGTGGGAAAGCATTCTTGATGATAATTTGATTGCATGCATTAATGATCAAAGTGTTGCAGACTAATTACCAACACTTACCTCTCAAATATTAAATTATCATTTATTCCCCACCACCACCCCAGCTTTAGCTTTGCATCTACCCCCTGCATTCAGGGTGATCTCCTGCTCACTGACACCTCACAGTATCAGTGCCCTGACACCCGACAGCCTCACAAGCTCCAACCCAGGCAATGAGAGCATCCCCTCCCCAGCACCACCACCATGTGTTCCCTTTGGTGGATACCCTCCCATTCCAGGGGTCTTGGGGAAACAGGTCAGCCTGAAAGAGGGAAGCAGAGCATGTTTTTCCATGATCTAGAGGGACTCTTGGAAAATCAGCCTTCTCCTCTTCTTCATCTCATATCCAAAGACTGATCCCTCCATGTGGGTACCTCAGTGCAAGGTGCCTGTGTCAGATTGGTCCAACTGGGTACCTGCCAAGCCAGAAATGCAAATAATGACAGTATCAAACAATGTGCTTTTCGATGCTGCTTCCAGCATCCATTTTAACTAGACAAATGCCAGCCTGCTGCCATCTGGTAACAAGAGGTACTAAAAGCCTCAGTGAGGAGCGGAGGGAATCTGGGGGATATTACCAGTTGCAAACAGGTTGCAGAGGAGGAGATTTCTTTTTAACCTGGGCTTTTCATACTCAAAAATGAACACAAAGGACTCTGGTAGTGATGGGGACTGAGGAAATACTCATTCAAATGTCCCCTCTGCCTCTATCCACAGAGACAGCAGGAAAAGCATCCTTGCCTCTTTCAGTGCCTCCTTTCTCTGGGGGAAGAGCAGGCAGGAGCAAATGCTGGGTTGGATTTTATGTTATGTTTTTAATTAGGTTATCTTTAATTGACTAACACCTTCCCGTGAGCCATCTTGCTCTGCTCAGAGACAAAATACCATGGAATTGGCCCATTTTCCATGAGCACTGTGGTATTTCCTGTCTTCGTGCAGCTAAATAGCCTCCATACAGACTTGGCTACCTCCTTGCAACTACTAGAAATAACCAAAATACAAGGACTAGGTTCAGAACCAGTGGCAATCAGCTCAACCTGAGCCCAGTCAGAAGAGTTGCAGCTCTTCTGACTGCTGCTAAAGAGCACTCTCAATGCTTCCAAGGGACTGGCTATTCCTGGGGGGTCTTTGGGTTTTTTCACCCCACTCCTTTCACAGGATGAGACTGGAATTACTGCTAAATAAAATC